>NC_133555.1:11550978-11859673 GCF_048773025.1 Camelus bactrianus
GGATGGGAAAGAAGCTATGAATATTTTCCCATAAATGCACACGCATACACACATGGTTTCTGTGTTCAAAGACGTCATGAATTACATTACTACCACCATCTCTCACCTAAGTTCATGTATAAAATCTCATGCTAATGAGAGATTTAAGCCAAGAAAATATGATTTATCAAAGAACACAGAATAAAACCATGGAATAAGAGTACACAAGCATGTACTTTCTGGCACTCATGAATTAAAGCCAGATATTTCAAAATCTAGGCATTTACATTTCAGAGTTTCAACAATTACAGAGATATTTTCAAAACAAATTTAGATACTGGCCAAAGGTTAGCTCAATTCAATCTTGAAGAATTATGTGGATTTTTAGCATATAGTTAGGCAGCAAACATTACTCATCGAGAGCCCTAATGCAGCCATGAGTTTGGGAGATTTTTCTCTAAGAGAGAAATATTTCTATTGTTGTCCCAATTCCAAAATTATGTCTGTATATATATATAATATCAATCATCTCAATTCACTGGTGCCCCCTGATTTGAATTTCATACAGAAATACACAGTCTATTACTAGTAATTCCAAATAAGAATAAAACATAATAATGATTATCGGGGATGCAGCTGAGAGGCTGTGGATTAACATCTGTACTATTTCTCAATGTATCCATGCCATATTTAAATAACAAAAAGGATATATTTTCTGTGTATTTTGTAACAAGAATTTATAATAATGATGCTTTGCATTCGCTATAAATAACACATTTCATCTGAAGTTTTTATTTTCTCTTGGTTAACCAAGCTCAGTGCCTAGAAATTAACATTAGCACAAAGGGAACAGTATTTCAGTCCTCATCTAAGGAAATCCACAGCCTGTCAAGCATGAACTATTTGGTTTCACAAAGATGGAGGGAGAGATTTTAGAAAGTTTAGCTAATCAGGTGTAGAAAATAGATATTCTAACTTTAATACCTTTAGACCAGGGTTACCAGTATTTTGATGGAAAAGTGAGTTAAAGAGTTGCTTTATTTCCTCCCGAACTTTGAGGTGCCTGGGTTAAATAGCCCTGAGAGTGACATTCTTAGATGAAACATGGAGCAAGGCCCCGCTCAGTTCATTCTATCTTCACGTAGTATCCTCAAAGTGACTTTCAAGTGGCTTGAAGGTACACCCAAAAGACTTTGCATCTGCCATGTTCAAAGCCTGGAAGATTAAGTTTACCCTTTCCATTATTACAGTAAGTGGTTCTACGGAACCAGTGGAGTGACCATGATTTTCAGCTTAGTGTGTAAAGGAGCATCTCAGAAAACAACAGAGGAAAGGATTAATAAGCCAATATGCAATGCCTCAAAGTTCAACAGTGGACCACCTGCACTGTAATCATGCCGTGGTTATTTTTTTAAACCCCAGTCCAGACAGACAACACCAGAAAAATCTGGGGTCCATGACTCTGTCTTTTAACCTAGTTCTCTTGGGGGACTCATTTGCATACTAAAATTTGGGAGCTACCCACATGGAGCCTTCTGATCCTAGCTCTCCATTTCCTCAGAACAGAACATCAACCATTACTGGCTTTAGACTCACTCCTAGACTTTTTTCTCTTAAGCAAAGTCTAATCAACAAATATCTACCTGAAAACATTTAGAGAAGGAATTTCAGCATATGTTTGGACTCTTAGTTGAGAGGCAAGCAGCCAGGAACAGAAATCTATACAACTGGTACACCCAACAAAGATGGATGCATTTGTTAAGGTCGGGAACTAAAGCTGTATAAAATAACCCCTCCTTAGAACACTCACAGTGGAACTCAAGAAGTCTATTGGGAGAACCCCAGGGCTTCACCAAATTGACAAAGAAGGGGCCTCCTCAGGGAGACCTGCTAGTCCTCTGACCTGTAGTGCTGGCTCATCCTCACTTGATACACAGGACACTTCTGCTGGTTACACACTACTCTTTATTTATAAGCAATGAATCTCATCTTATTTAAATGACTGGGTGTTGGAATTGATGTTTTTACTTTGGGATTCCCAAAAGGATAACAAGTCAACCCGGTGCTCTCCTGTCTTGGAGAAGGGGGGGTATGGGCTCACCTTGGTATTGTAGAACTCTCAGGGGAGCAGTAGGCAATGATCTTTATCCTGCTGGGAATTTTCAAAAACCATGGTTAAGAAGGAGCGGGGAGCAACTGGGGGGCCAAGAGCTCAGATACAGCCTTGTAGATTCCAGGCCACTGACCTCAGTCCCAGCATGGGGGAGTCAGGGCATACGCTGATACTGGTACAACCTGATTTGCTGGGTTCTCCCCTCCTTGGCAACTACCTGCCAATGGGTCACTAGGTTACTTCTGCCACATCACCCATGATCCCATGAAAATTTTCCTGGACCACTTTCTGAATAACTGGTATTCATAAAAGAAAGATCTATGTTATAGAAACCCTGTTTTCATGCTTCAGTAAAGAGTGGAGAAAAGACTAGAGGTTTCATGACCAGAAACTTACTTAGGTTCAAGATCAGGCTACTTTTAACCTTTGTCCCCTTTTGGTCATCAAATACTGAAAGTTATTGAAAAACTCTGCTTTCAACCAGTGATTCTCAAACTCTTTTTCCCATTTCATTCATTTCTTTTTTAGAAACTAATTTGGGGGGAGACAAAACCAACATCTGCCAGCCAACTTCTTCCTGTATGCTTCGGCAAGCATCCCAGAAATCAGATGTGCCAGGGCAACTGTGAAAGGTTTGGAATACTGAAAGAGATGCAGAGAATTAAGAGAATTTTAGATTGGAAGAGATTACTTAATCCTAAATGTGTTTTCCCAGCCATAGACTGAAAAATGTACTATATCTATAATGGAAACAAAACTATTTTTCACCTCAAAATAAAATAATCCTCTAAGAAAAACAGCAATAAAATAGCCCTCCACAGACAAGTGTCACTTATTGTATCTACAGCTTTGGCACATCAATGATTTCACTATGTGTGTCTATTCCTTGAGTTAATTTGGCTCATTTCTGAATGTCCCCAAACTTCTCTCCTAGGCAAGCAGAATGACTATGCTCAGTAGACTATGAGAAGCCAAACTGGGCTAAGGCATTGGGATGGATGGGGCTGACCTGAAGTTTTCTGAGACTGAGCAGAGAAAAATAAGATTGAATTTGAGGTGATGGTAGACTCAAAGAACCAGGACAGAAGCCTGGGTATCAGGTCCCTGGGAGCAAGAGTAGAGCAAACTCTGAATTAAAAGTGAAAGTTCAGCAAAAGGAGCAAGTGAGAGGTTAGTCAGAGCCTGCAAAGATACACTGATGCTAAATATAGATCTTTTTTAATAGGGCATCTGTGAACAACCCTAAAAGGCATCTCAGATGGGGAGGAAAGGAATTAAGAGGCTGAACCAATTCAGACAGCAAGGATGAATTCAGGGTAAATATTTCACAGAAGATAACTTAATAAAAATGTCAAATGATCTCTAAAATAATTGTTCCACAAAACGTGGTCCAGTAGCCTCAGGCAACCATATCACCTTCCCCGGGGGTGCTTGATAAAAAGCAGATTCTTGAGCCCCTGCCAGACTGTCTGGATTTTTATTACCAGCACCTCTGTTCATTATCATGTATTCTGCAGCTTGAAAACTAGTACCTTCAGTTATGAATTGAGCACAGATGACTTTAAGCCCTAGACCAATTAAGGACACCAATGAAGAAAAACAACCCTGCAGAGTTCTGTTCTGTGTGCTCGATCACTCTGTTGCTTCCATGTGGGACGGGGTCAAAGGCCACATTTCGCCAGCATAGCCCCGAGGTCAGTGTGCTTCTCTTCTGCTGGAAATATTTTTCATCTGTTGCAAACTCAGTGACACAAGTCTGCTGGGAAAGGACCAAAATGCAACACAATGATTTCATCTTTGAAAACTGAAAATACCACTCTCAGTTCCACTTGCAATTGCCGTGGCGCTCCCAGTGCTGCACCTGAGGGTTGTTCAGGCCCTTAATCCTCATGGCAGGTAGGAAGCAAGGCCCTAACAGCAAGAATCTAGGACTGTGATATACAGCCAATCTTCCTACGACAGCAAATAGGCTGTTTGATTAAGCACTTGGTCTTGGGTAGAAGTGCTTAAATGGCAACAATCTCAATTTGGGAAGTAAACTCCAGGAGACCTAGTGGAGAACACAAGGGTTCAGAACATGAGCCCGTGGGTTAGATGTGAGTTTTATCTGGGTCACATCTGGAGGGCAGGGAGCCTGTAGCACAATGCATGCACAGAAGCATCCTGATGCAAACCACAGGGGCTTTGTGATGTTGTGTCTTTCACTCCGGATCCTGCAGAGCCCCTGACTGATGCAGAGGGTAACTGCTCGTGTGTGTGTGTGTGTGTGTGTGTGTGTGTGTGTGTGTGTGTGTGTGTGTGTGTGTGTGATCAGTGGGAACACGTTGCCTTATTGGACTGCAGAGCAAAGCCATGCCACTGGGGACAAGGAAGGGACAGTCCCACTAAGCTGGTTTGCTGGCTGTGCTCCAGCTCCCTTTTTCCCACTCACATCAAGGTGGAAGCCCAGTGGAGAGAACCATTATTCATTCTGCCACCAGAACGTTCCAAGAAGGGCACACATGGGGCCCACTGTGTCTGGCTGGCTGCGAGACTTCTCCTCCAGCCCCTGTAATGATCATGGAAATTCGTTTTGGGTAAAAAAAAAAACCCAAAAAACCCCGGTAAGGTCAGCAGCATCTCCATGGATCCAAATTACTCACAAAAATGTATGGGCAGTAACCTAAGGAAATCCAGAAACAAATGAAACACTGTGACCATGATTTTCCCGAGAGTGAGAATTCCTTTAAAATTGAATCACTGATTGTAGAAATGATGAGGGGACAGCTGTCCAGCTATCATCACAAATACGATTTAGTGTTGTCAGTCTTTATAAAATAAGTAGCAAGGGATGTTCAAAGGCCCCACATGAGTGTCTATGTGTGAAGCTAGCCAACATACAGCATTTGTATCGAATAATGATTCCTCTGTTTGCCTCTGTTTGGCTGTTCAGTCGAACAGAGCAGAGACAAAACCAATATTAGAGGAGACAGACATTCGTACTTAAGTAAGAAGACATTTCTTTCATTTTCCTTGCTTCTACCTCCTTATTTTAACCCCCTTTATGAGCATTAAAACAGCAACCAACTGAGAAGTCTACAGACAGACAGTGTATGTTCAAACGCAGCATATGAAAGTCCCACTGAGAAGCGAGCTCTTCTCCTATCCTTTCTCTGGTCGGCAAAGCAACGCTGCCGCCACCATCCATCTCGTACGCGTAAAGAAGACCGAATCTGACATGATGCCAGAGATGCAAGTGATCTCCACTTGGGGAAAAATTCTGCATGGCTGGCGGGATGTTCTGTAGGAGACAAAGCCAGGGGAACAGTGTCCACATCAGACTCTGACCCCTTCCTCAAACCCTGACCCATTTCCGGAACAATGGATTCATCACTCCTTTAAAAAGAATTAGGTGATTTTGACGTCAGGTCCCGGGTATGAAAAGAAAAAATGACAAATTTTCAACAAATGCAAACATTCTGTAACCCAAGTGGAGGCAAAAACTGACCTGCATTGATGGTGAGGCTATATACAGCTTCATGGGAATAACTGTATCTTTTGGCCACAGAATTATAAATGTGTTTGATTATGGAGTGCTGACCCAGACTCAGCTGCGATGTTATATAATACTGGGCATGTTTTGTATTTCTTTTCTAAAATCAGAAGAATTCTTCACTGGCAAACATTTTTAACCCAAACAGTTTCTGATTGGAGTCTGTGAGCCTACACTGAATGTCAATTCCAACATCGGATGTAGAGGACACATAGTGCCGAAAGCAGGCACCATCCTGCCCGTGTGGAGTGTTTATTCTAGAAAGACCAACAAACAATAATGAGACAAGTATAGCTAACTTTATCTTTTTAATAAAGACTTAATTTTTAGGAAAATTTCAGTATCACAGAAAAACTGAGCAGAAAGCACATAAAGTTCTTATATTTGCTTTCTCCCCTGACTCACAGTTTCTCCTATTGTTAACATCGTGCATTAGTGTGGCACATTTGTTACAGCTGATGAGCCAACTGATACATTATTACTAACTGAAGACCACAGTGTACAATAGGGTCCTCTCTTTGTGCTGTATAATTCTTTGGACTTTGGTAAATGTATTTTCACGTGGGTCCACTATTAAGACTATCACACTGAACAGTTTGCTGTCCTAAAAACCGTGGGCCACTCTATCTAACTCTTTAATTTATATTCAAATATATTACTATTTACTCATGAGAACGAATAAGAGTATAAAAACACACATGCATATTATTGGTTGGTTTTGGCTAAAGAAGCATAAATGTTATATCTGGGTCACTCATTCACTCACAACTGCTTCCCTAGTGACATAACCATCCAGTGAACACCTATGGTTTTTGCCTGCTCAGAATCCATTGCTCCTCTCTAAGGGAAGAGCATTCCGCCCTTTCTTCGGAGAACCACTTTCTCAACCTAAGTGGTTTTGGTAGACAAAGATCATCTCTCCAAGTCAGGAGCAGCAGGCAACTCAAGGCCAGACAGTTGATATTCATTTCTCTTACTAAATTATGTTTCCCATGCATAAGATGCAAGTTTGGCTAATAACTCTGTTCCAGGGTCTTCATGAAGCTGCTAGGGCAAAAAAAGCCCTTTTATGGCCCAGAATTGCTTGTTGAGAAGAAGCCTAGGGCTTCTCCCCACCCAGAGAGCCCAAAAAATGAATGAAGCTGAAACACAAGCATGAAGCTAAAACAAAACCAAAGGATGGAGGCTGACTGAGATTCCATGACATCATTTGCACTTTGGAACCAGTTCTGTCCCAAGCAGAGTTTATCCCTAAGATTTCCAGGTATGGGAGCTAATGCTTGCCGTTATTTAAACAATTTGAATTGAGTTTTATCAGCAGCTAAATGATTCCTAATTGAGATTGTATTCATGGAAGGTACACTTCAATTTATTCAGTGGTTTAATTCATGTCGTTGGTCTTCCTTCTCTTCCTGTTTCCTTTTCACAATTCTCCACATGCACTTGAATATAAAAATGCACACAAAGAGGCCACTAGCAACATGGCAGGCAAAGACTTTGTCTCTCCGGGACCTACTGCTCACTTTGTGCCTCTAACTCTACCTGGTCGCTCCTCTGACCAGCTGCTCCCTAGAGGTCTCCCCCTTTGAACTGTGCCTCTTCTGATTCCTGGATACGTATGGTAAGCCCCATCCAAATGTCTTCCCCATGCCCTTCCCCATCACAGGATACTATTCATTATTGGAAATATATATATATATATATTTATGTAACTGAATGTTAATCCAGTCTCCAAACTCTTATCTTCCAGGTGGACTTCATACACTGTAATGGTGGCCTTTTGACAAGATCATTAATCTAAAGCAGTGGCAATACTCAATGTGTTTCTATGTATTCTTTGTGTGCAAAGAGACGAGGCTAGTTAAAAATGAATATGGAACTACATTCCTTTCTCCCCAAACTCTGATTAGATAGATTTGGAGGTCAGCACAGGCATTTGCATGCAAATCATGCAGCCCAGGTTATTCAGATGCACATGACCTACAAATATGAGTCATCACTGAAGAAAGAAAAAATTGAGGGAATGTCAGCATCCAGAGTAGGCTGTTTCAAGCACCAGGTGTCTGCTACAACTGGTAACCAAGGAAAGCGAGAGTTGTGTAGCTCTCAAGTCAGATGCTGGAAACGCCTCCCTTTGATGCCCTGGGTGACCAGTGCGTCTCCCATCCTAGACGCTGATGGGAGTAAGTCCTGGCTAATGGGAGCTGTCAACGAGCATACCAGATCTGCCTTGGCTCCAGATGCTGTCCTTACCATGCTTAGGAATACTGCCCCGGCTGCGTCCAAGCCTCTGTGTGACTGGGAGACACAAGCCGCTTTCCCCAGCTCTCTGTCTAAGCCTCCCAGAGCCAAAGTCTTCGCAGCTAAAAAAAGTACAGCCAGAGGGTTGTGGTTGCCTCTTCTGCAGTCAGTCATAATTTCACACTTTCTTGGAGACCATCTGCTTGAAGCTCTTCTGGGGTGAACTGCTGGTGTTATTATCTCCTCAACGACACCCTACCTTCCCCACCGCCCTTCCCCGACATTAAACTGCCTGAACACGGAACGCCTGCAGGCAGTACGTTCATGTTACACGCACCGTGGCTTTTCAAAGAATATTCATGAACCTTTGCACCTGTCTCTTTGGCAGCTGAACTAACCCCATGTCTGTCTTTCCTTAAATGTTTCAGGTTTTTAATTTGGCACATAGTGAATGCATCTATTTATCTATCTGTCTGTCTGTCTGTCTGTCTATCTATCTATACACATACTGAGAAGCGTGAAAGGGGGGGTAGTTAGAGAATTGCTCAAGCAAAACTCAAACAACATATTTCAAACAGGAAAGCTCCACTAAATGTGAACGGAGTATGCTTCTCTTTCTGGTGTGGAGGTACTTTATTTTGCATATTTGTTGCTTAGGAAACAAGGCTGTCGTGATGTCCCTGATGAGTTAGGGAGGAGAAAAAATGAAGAGGAAGTTCACGGCAGGCAGTGGGCTCCAGGCATGGGTCTCCCTGGTGGGACGCTGGAATTTTCAGTGAAAATTGGTGAGTAAAGTCAAACGAGACTAATGATTTGACTTCCTCACTGACTGAACCCAGAAGTCCTGCTAGAAAAGCATAAAAACAACCACAATCCCTCCATTTAGGCAGCGATGTGTTCAGCTTTGGGAGAAAGAGGCTTAGGAAGCCGCAAGTCAATGTCTACCTGCCCTTTCTCCAAAGATAACACCTGTGTCTCCCAGTGAGCGAGACACAGAATAAAGACAACTTCCCACCACTGAGTGCGTAGTAAAGGCAGGCTCTGTGCTCAGTAAAAACATTGGTCTCACTGACCCTTCAGCACCCCTACTGACTGGTCCTGTGCTCTGCCCCTCTTTGTGATGGAGAAAGAGAGGGTTCACCCTTATAGTAGGCTGCAAAACGGATTTGAATCTGGTTTTTCCTAAAATCAGAGCCCAGTACTCAGCAGCACCGTGACATCCAGCAGCAACTGCTCTCCCTGCGTTACCCTCAGTAAATAACTACGGGGATTCTGCTATGCTGAGTAAGAAAGGTATCATCAAATGTGAGTGGCTTCAGATTTTTAATCCAACCCAGCTTTTGAGGTGAGGAAACAAAGGTTTTCAGAGGTTAAGTGGTTTACCAGAAGTCACACAGATACGCAGTGATGGAGCTTGAGCCAGAATGTTGATTTTTCTGATTCTCAACAGAATGTTTTTCACACTGCCAGAGCCTCCCTCCAGTTTATCGTTTGGGTAAAAGTGGAATTAGTCCACCCTGACTTAAAATTTAGTGGAGAAAAATGATGGAGGCATCCCTTAGGAAAGGAGATAATCTATTTTGTCAACATTTATGTCTTGAAACTTTGGCTCAGGAGGAAATAAGTTAAAGTCTAGTTCCTTTCAATAGAGAGCAGAAAAGATAAATGTATTCATCAGACACTGTACTTGTTACTAATTCTTTCAAATTACAAAGTTGTTCTTTTGGGGAATTACCAGCATATTGATGTACAGAAAGGATATTTTGTCCAAAAGTAGCCTCTATAGAAAACTTCATGAAAGAGTGGATTCATAACCTTTCAAAACGACAAGCATAAAATTTGCATCTAATGATTGGGCATTCTGCCTTTTCTATGTCATTCTGTCAGAAGGTAACTGGGCAAACACAATGCAAAAGCTCTTTCTGTAAAGGGATAAATGGCAGTAAAAAATACCATTGACTTGAATTCACAGGCTTATCAAAAAGGCAGGGGGGGGAGAGACTTTCTTGGCTTTCCTTAGACAAGGTAAAAAGCAGGTCCATTAAGTTGTTGGGCACTATGAATAAGTTATCCACCTGTCCTCTTCATCTGGCTCCCAAATGTTGCTCACATCCATTCCCATACATCTGTAGTCAGAGAGGAGGTGAATGGCCAGGAGCTCCTCTACCTTTATAACAAAAGTAACTGTTTGCTTGAGCAATACAGCGACTACGCAGGCAGTAAATGACAGAGGATACCGGCTTACCATCTTTCATTCCTCCACCAAGTACGTATTGAATCCCCAGTATGTACGAGACCATAGTCAACATGCTGAGGATGGACAGAGAAGTCAGTCAACACACTGCCTTGAGAGAGCTCACACTCTAGCTTGGGGAGGCAGACTTTAAGCAATTTGTATAGTGCGGTGAAAGGTGACTAGTGCTGGGAAGTGAAAAGAAAGGGAACAGAGTCCAGAGAGGGCACTTCAATTTTAAATAGATGGGTCCTGATGCAAAGCTTGAAGGAAGGGACGGAATAACCAGGAGCATATCTGGGAGGTAAACATCGCAGGCAAAGGTAACAGTGACCACAAAAGCCCCGGGGCAGTGGGAAGGTGCTTAGCGTATTTAAACAAGAAATTTCCCAGTTTCTCTCCCACCGCCCTGCCCCCTCCCCTCCCACATACACCCCCAGTGTACCCGGAGCCCTGGGAGCGGAGAGAGCAGTCACAGGAGATGAGGAATGGGAGCAGCTAGTCTTCCTACCAGTGTCTCCATCTGTCCTATTTCTGGCAGAGTTCTCCAACCCACACTGTGTAAGTGAAAGCAGGTTTTATTGCTAGATCATCATTTTACAGACAAATAAAGTGAGGCATCAAAAAATCCACTCGAGGGAGCTTAGGATGCCCTGGCACCATCATCATGTCTTTTGCTTTTTCTCTCTCGAAGAATGCAAATGAAAGCAAGAAACTCTTGACCGATTTTCTTACATAGAATGTGCTAAGATCTGTATGTTATTTATAATATAGGAATTAAAATAATTGGGCTTCCAATAATAGTGCCTGGATTCAAATCTCAATTCTACCTCTGGGTAACCTAGAGCAGCAAGTTGCTTAGATTCTGTGCCTCTGCTTCCTCATTGGTGAAATGAAGGCGATAGTTGCACATATGTTACAGGGTTATCTGTGTGTGTTAAGCATCTTAATACTTTTAAAATGCTAAGAACAGTGCCTGGTACCTAATAAGTTTACACAAGGAAGGAGATGTAAAATGTCTACAAATTCTCCTCTTCCCCCCACCCTCCAGAATTAGTAGCCTGGATGGGTTGATAAACACTCAAGTGTAAGTTGAACACAATCCATCTTTAATCTTCTCCCAGGTTTCTGAATAAGTGATGCTAATATTCAGGCTCAGAATAATCGTCTAAATCAAAGACTGTCACCTTCAGACAAAACTGGAAAGAATGTGGGCAGTGCCTCCGTGTAAGAAGGAATAAAGGAATCGTCAAGTTCCTTTCATTGGTTTCTATCTTTTGATGTCATGGCGTTTCTATCAATGACAACAACAACAACAACAACAACAAATTGAAGTATGATGTGGAACAAAAATAGGAGCTATTTCTATTTCTTGCAGGCAATGAAACACCCCTTCCAGTGAAATGGTCTTTTCTATTGCTTCCAAAACATCCTGTACCCTGTGATATTTACCTGCCCAGACTATGATGATACTTAATTTACTTGTCCATTGCTTGTAAGCTCTTTGAAGACAGAAACCTGAGCCTTTGTCATTCTTTCTGCCACACTTATGGTGTCTAAACCATCTGTAATGAATGAGTTACTGCATGAAGGAAACAACTTGCCAATGAATATAAGTCAGTATGTAACAAAACTAGGAATGGAAAACTAAATATCCTGATTGCTCTGTCAAGTACTATTTACAACAGAACTTGGTGCTTCTGGAAGATCTTTTGAGAAAACTAGCTGAGGCTTATTATATCAAGAAGATCAGTTTTTGAATTTGCTCTTAAAATTTTAACTTATCATTCCGTTTTAAAATGGAGTCTTGTCTTCATGAAGCCTGTTTCCAGTGTTAGGTCACTCTACAGAAGAATGCCTTCTCATTCATTCATTCATTCATTCATCCATCCACCCACTCATTCATACAATGAATGTTTTCTGAGTACCTACTCTGTACCACATGCTGAAGATATAATAATGAACATAGACAGATAATGTTCCTCCCTTCCTTCATTAATCATCTGTTGACAAGTTGATGCTTAGTAATTTAATTAAAAAAACCCCCAAATCTAATATGGACAGGCCTAAGACATTATCTAGTCCAGTAAGTAGTTCTTCTCATTTTTTGAGTCAGAGAACACACTGATAAGAAGGTGGAAAGGACTGATATATACACAAACTTTTACATAAAATTTTAGAAGTTACCAGACAGACTTCTCTGAAGACAATACATG
Organism: Camelus bactrianus; assembly: GCF_048773025.1. Taxonomy (NCBI): domain Eukaryota; kingdom Metazoa; phylum Chordata; class Mammalia; order Artiodactyla; family Camelidae; genus Camelus; species Camelus bactrianus. The sequence continues at coordinate 11,563,293 of NC_133555.1, forward strand.
GATTTCAGGTTAAAAATTCCCGATCCAGTCTGGGTCTATCATTTCACAAGTATGTGTGTCTATGTGTGGGGGTCTCCTTTTACTTTAAAAACACAAAATAAAAAATGCTTAGCTCATGTTAGAAACATAAAAGCAAAAGACTAACTATAGCTTACTCTCCAGGATATTTCAGGGACTTGAGAAGTTGCAAAAGTGAAAGTAAAATATTTTAAGTAATAAGGGAAAATTTAATAATTAGGGAGAATTTATTCTCTTTCAGTAATAAAGTAGTAAGACAATATACTTCAAGAGTTAAGTGTTAACTCTTCTGTGCCCTCACGAAATCAACAGAAAACTATTGGTTACAGTGTCAGAAACCAATCTCATAAGAAAGATTAAGTGAAATAGAACAATTTTGCCCAGGTAACAACTGCCCTCAAATGAGAAGGGACCATTACCGAACGTCTGGGATCTTGACCCAAAGGGCATCGTGAAGTAGGCTTTGTTAACATTTCCTCAAAGGGAATTCAGGAGTTGGCAGTTGACAGGTGAAAGTCTTCTACTCTCGGCAAAAATTCCAGCATGTAACCAAAGTATTTACAAACCTTTCGTAGGTAAGTACTGAATGTGTGAGATACTTGGCCAACATAGACAGGGAATTCGGTGTGCTATCAATACAGCAAAAGTTGCAGGGTCAGAAAAAATAACTGTGAAAGCATATGCATATGGAGAAAATATAAACGAGGCTATTTTAGTAAACTGAAAAAAGACGAGTGATGATTTGAAAATACGATGATTAAAACATAATAATTATAGTCAAGCTTTATGAAGCACTTAAAATATCATAAGCCACAGAACAGATGAAAATATTTGCAAATCATGTATCTGATAAGAGGCTGGTATCCAGAATATGTATAACAACTCTTAATGACTCAACACTGATAACACTGGAACATTTTTAAAAATAAGCAAAGGGTTTGAATAGACACTTACCAAAAAAAGATACACAAATGACAGATAAGCACACAAAAAGTTGTTCAACACCAGTAGACACCAGAGAAATACAGGAGGTACACTTCCCACCCAGGAGGAGTATACATATTAAAAAAAAAAAAAAAGAAAAAGAAAAAGTGTTGACAAAAATCTAGAGAAATTGGAATCCTCAGATATTGCTGGTGGGGATGTAACATGGTATAGCTGCTATGGAAAGTAGTTAGCAGTTGCTCAAAAGTCAAGTGACCCAGGAATTCCACTCTGAGGTATATACCTGCGGCAGAGGTCTCCAGAGCCACCCCAGTTTCAGGACTCAGCATATAGTAGCACTCACAGGTATGATTCATTATGTCCCAAAGTAAAAGGATGAGGAGCAAAATTAGCAAAGGGAAAAGGCACATGAAGTGAAGACCAGGGGAAGCCTGGGGCAAACTTCCAAATTCCTTTCCTAGTAGAGTCATACAAATGGAATGAATTTTGAACACACTTGTGAAATGCTGTCTATCAGGGAAATTCTCCAGAGATTCAGCTCCCACAGAGGTTTTACTGGTCATGTAGGCCGCCTTTATGTAGCACCCACCAAATTTCCAGATTCCCAGCAGGACAGTGGGTATTCAGCATCAACATATTGCATGTATAAGCAGTTTAGGAAGAAGCCATTATTATCAGTTAGGGCTTTTCAAAACTCAGAGAAACCTAAACCTTCAACCCATTCTTTCCAGTATAGCAGTACGGCCTGCTAAATAATCTCTTTCTACATAATACCCAAGAGAAGTATGGTCAAAGTTGCATACATTGTGAATACACTAAAAATCATAAATTTTATACTGTAAAATCATTAAAATGATGAGTTTTATCTCAAATTTTAAAAAATGGAGATATTATGAGAAGCTAAATCTTTGAGTTAAATTTTGAAAAGTATATATTAGGTATATTAAATTTAATTCGTGTATTCTGCTGGTGGGAATGCAGTTTGGTGCAGCCACTGTGGAAAACAGTATGGAGATTCCTCAAAAGACTAGGAATAGATTTACCATATGACCCAGGAATCCAGCTCCTGGGCATATATCCAGAAGGAACCCTACTTCAGGATGGCACCTGCACCCCAGTATTCATAGCAGCATTATTTACAATAGCCAAGACATGGAAACAGCCTAAATGTCCATCAACAGATGACTGGATAAAGAAGATGTGGTATATTTATACAATGGAATACTATTCAGCCATAAAAATGAAAACATAATGCTATTTGCAGCAACATGGATGTTCCTGGAGAATGTCATTCTATGTGAAGTAAGCCAGAAAGAGGAAGAAAAATACCATATGAGATCGCTCATATGTGGAATCTAAAAGAAACAAACAAACAAAGCATAAATACAAAACAGAAACAGACACATAGACATAGAATACAAACTTGTGGTTGCCAAAGGGGTTGGGGAAGGGAAGGGACAGGCTGGGATTTCAAAATGTAGAATAGATAAACAAGATTATTACTGTATAGCACAGGGAAATATATACAAGATCTTGTGGTAGCTCACAGCGAAAAAAAAATGTGACAATGAATATATGTATGTTCATATATAACTGAAAAATTGTGCTCTACACTAGAATTTGACACAACATTGTAAAATGACTATTACTCAATAAAAAACTGTTAAAAAATTTAATTGGTGTATTAAAAATATAATGAGCACTGACCTGGACCAACGTGTGACCCCCACAATTCATAGGTTGAATCCCTAACTCCCAGTGTGGCTGCATTAGGAGTAAGGAGGTAATCAAGGTTAAATGAGGTCACAAGAGTAGAGCCCTGATCTGACAGGACTCATGCCACTGTAAAAGGAGATACCAAGGAGTCCGTGTACTCCTTCTGCCATAAGAGGACAAAGCATGAAGGCAGCTGTCTGCAAGCTAGGAAGAGGGCCATCACCAGAAACTGAATCAGCCAACACCTTGATCTTGAAATTCCCAGAACCCAGAATTGTGAGAAAATAAATGTCTGTTATTTAAACCACTCACTTTGTTAATGTAGTCCTAGCTAACACAGGGATGATGCAGGTGCTTACTACATGAAGTATGTCACTGAATCCTTAAAATAACCCTGTGAGAGAAATTCTGTTGGTATTTTCTTTTTACCTACAGACTTAAGAAAAATAATTTGCTAAAGTAACAAGGTAGGATTTAAACAAAAGTTATCTGACAATAAAAATCCACCCTCAATCAGACTCTATACTGCCTCAAATTATGATATTGTGGAGAAATCACCAAATTATGAGAATATATAATATAAAATAGGCTTATGTTTTTAAATTTCCTTTGCATACATAATCTACCCCTTTATGCATGTATCTTCACAATTCCTTTTCCTTTACTATGTTGCTTTTCAGTAACCACTTCCTTCAGAAATATCCAAAATCAAGTTGGGTACATAAAGGCAGTACTTCATTCTTTCTTGTGGGAAATCACCAGAAAACAATGAGTAGAATATAAAAAGGAAGTGCAAACTCTATCACAGATAAAGCCAGGAGATAGCTATGGAAATCTATGGAATACTATACAGCTGACCTTGAACAATGCAGGGCTTAATCCATGTACAATTGATAGCGGCCCTCTGTGCCAGAAAGTCCTCCACATCCACAGATTCTACCAACTGCAGAATGTACAGCGCTATAGTATTTACTATTGAAAAATATCTGAGTGTAAGTGGACCCACTCAGTTCAAAATCTGCATTGTTCATGGCAGCAGAAAGCTGCCAAATGTGGCTGAAGTCACCTAGAAGTCCATAAAGGCCCTGTTGGAACCTGATGCCCCAAACACAGAGTACAGCTCTCCAAAGCAAGCTGTCCAACCAAGAATAAAAAGAATGGTTTCATGGACTGAAACTAAGGATTCTGTGGAATTGTTTTTGTAGAAAATCTCAAGAAAGAGGGAAGGTGAGAATGAATATGAAATCACATTAAAAACCAAGATATGACAAGTTATGTTTTAGCAGCAGAAATGACTCTGTATTGTGAGCAGCACTATTGCTGTTGATCTCTGTTGGCTAGAGAGAATTAAAACCTAAAAAAAAGAGACTTAAAAATAAAACCTTGAGTCAAAGGAGAACCCCTAGCTAGTCTGGCATACAATACTGGCTTTTTACATTACTGAGTGGGCCGTATAAGTCTCACTCTATTTGAAGATGTGTAATGTAAAAAAAAAAAAAGAAAAAGAAAAGAGCGCAGAACATATTGAACAAATTAAAACAAAAAAGGAGAAATGTAGATCAAAAATAAATGGCAGAAAAAAGAACATGAACCAAATATATGCTGCCATGCAACAGATGAAATGCGATTGAATATATCATCATATTTTAAATATCTTAATAAAACAATAATCTTACAAACATAAACTAGATACAGAGATTCAAAAGCTCAGGGACATATGGTGTGACATCAGAAGAAGACAAATATAAAATCAAGCACAGAAGAATAAGGTAAAATCATCATGGACACAAAAATCGAATTAGAAGCTCTACAAAGGAGAAAAGGCATTAAGACTATAATAATAGACTAAAAATAGAATGGAAAACAATGAGAAAATGAAATAGAAATGAGTCAAGAATTGAAAAGGAAAACCATGAAAACAATTAGATTTTTGGTTTTTGAAGTATAGCTGTTTCAATAGATGCTTAGCTGATACATTTATGGAAGAGAATTATCCTTATGGAATCACTGAAACACACCAAATGATTCAAAGATATGAATTTTTTAAATTCATAAGTAAAGTAAATAAATATAAAGGTAGAAAAGTATGACATGCCTTGGAAAGAACAATGAACACAGAGACATAACAAAGTATAGTCACTAAATAACAACAACAAAGACTTTTAAGAATTGAAGCAACTCATTTAGAAGTCGGCCTCAGATTTTTCTAAAGCAACATTTAATGTGAGATGCTGGGGAAATTTACAAACACTTTAGAGAGAAAAAAATGTGATCACAGAATTTTATACCCAGTCAAACTGTCATGTGGTAACATGACAACACAAAAATATTTAAAAATGTGCAAAATGTAGGGAATCTCCTTCTCATCAGCGTTTCTTATAGAAACTACAAAAGCAGCCAAATAACAGATAAATGGAGAAAATATTGCACAAGGGCTAGAGGTGAATATTGAATTCTTATCCTTGCAGGGCTAAATACTAAAATAAATGAGAAGTTACACACAACAGGATGAAATGTCACAAACCTGACAATGTAAATTCTACAACTACCAAAATTGGGCAAGAGAAAGGGGGAAGAAGTGAGAGGTAGTGGAAGTGCAAAGACTTCCTCATCTTTTATGCCCAGAATCATTATATTTATATCATTTAAAGGTGATAAGATGTGAGCATTGGAAGTTATAAAGAACACTATCTAAAACTGTGCAACATTAAAACCAGACACTAGAGGGGGACAGTGGGAAGGAATCAAGAGGCAAAAATATAATAATTCTATCAATATTCATAGTAGGGAGTCAAAAAGCAGTAGCTGAAGACATGAATGATTACATTATACAGCACTATCATCATAAAGATAATTAATACACCCAAAAGTAAAGTTCCTAATGCCTACCAAAAAATCATAAACTACATGTGGAGATATTTTAAAACAATAAACATGGGTACCATATCAAAATATGACAATTAAGCCAAACAATTATTTTATATTAGTGAAATGTGAAGGAAGTATTGAAAGAAAGATGTTCCCAGTTTGTATCACAAAGCAAATTTTTACTACTTACTAAATAAAAGTGTCATGGCTTAAAAGTTAAGGCATAGACAAATGTATACTCAACAATTGCAAATATAAAGAAATCAGGAGTCACCATATTAGTATTAGACAAGGCAAAAAGAAAAGCAAATGAATCAAAGAAGAAATCTTTACAAGGATAAAGTTCCAATCCACAAAGAAGATGTAATTGTTATTGATACGTATAAAAACAACAGTAGCAACATTAACAAAGGAAATCCTATAAGAGATATAAGGAAAAATATACTAAAACAAATTCGAACTAGGGACCACTGATTGGTCTCTTTCACTCTGTGACAGTTCAAATGGGGAAAAAATAAAGTACATAGGATTCCTAAATAAGGTAACTCCGAGCACTTTCTGCGGAGCTAGCTAGCTGGCTAGGTCTAGATGCATATAAAACACCAGGCCCAACAGACAGAGAATTGAACTTCTTTTTATATCCCCATGTAATAGTCGCAATTGACCATAGTCATCACACATGATAAATAAATTTCCAGATGAAATAAGAGACTAATCACAAACGAAAGGAAAAAAAGTAAATTAAAAAAAAACACTTAGAAATTTCAAAAACAGTGATCAAGGAGAAAATTAAAATGAAAACTGGAGAATATTTTTAGAACGACATATTAAAACATCACAGAAAACCTGTATGATGAAACAAAAGCAGTGCTCAGAGGAACTCGTGTTCTTTAATACAGTGAAATACGTATGTAATTGAAAAGCAAAGCAAAAGAATGACAACTAAAATGAACGGAATAAAATAAAAGAAAAATCAATCAGAAAACAGAATAATGGCTTAATGCATCTATGTTTTAAAAAACTATAAAAGACTTAAATGGTTAAAAGATATTACATAAGAAAGGAATAAAACTCCAGATACACAAAATAAGAAATGAATAGTCACAAACAAAAAGCAGAGAAAATTAAAAGAATCCAAAATTTGAGATTATTTGTCTCAATTTCATGCAAATGGATGATCAGGAAGAAAATACTAATGTTCAAAACTAACTCTGGAGGAAATAGAAAATCTGCTAGGTCACTTAGCTGAGAAGAGAGAAAATTGTTCGAGAACTGTCAAAGAATCAGACACAGACAGATGCACAAATTCCCCGAACATTTAAGGCATCTTGTGTGATTTAGCAGTTCTCAATCTAATAAAATGAAGAAAAGCTTCCAAGTTATTCTTTTAAATCCTGAGAAAGATATATACCATAATTCAACAAAAATAGCCCTGTATCTCTGTTTCTTTGTCTTTCTCCTTCCCTCCCTCTTCTCTCTCTCTCCCTCCCCTAACACCCCAACACCAATCTCACTTTTGATATTATGCTAAATTCAAGTTAAATGCACTTGCAGACAAGAAAAATATGTAGTCTAGTTTCCTTCATTTCAAGGTTACCTTTGAACTAATTTAAAAATAAATTCATAGTATATATGCCCTTGGGTAAAAGAGAACTTTTGATTGACCTTCCTCATTTGAAATTGTATTCAGAAGGCTTAAGTTTTATACATGGCATGTATGAAGTATTCCTAAAAACCCAGAATATGGACCAGACTGATAACCACAATTAGCAACAAACAGGGTTTCTACAACATTGATTATCCCAAATTGAATTCTGTACAAGCAAAACCATAGCTCTTCCAAGCCAGACCTCCATGAAATCTGATGCTTGGAAGAAGCCTAAGAAATGTTTAGCTGAATTTGATTCTTATTGTAACTGTTTCTTTTATTCTAAGGCCTCAATTGTGTAATTTAAGAGCCACATCTCCTCTGTAAGGCGGCCTTACAATTATTTTGTTTAGGTTGTCTTATTGCATGGTACTAATTTCATCTAATTGACGAGTCACAAATTGAACTGATGAAAATTGCTCAGAACTGCAGCAATTTTCTTCATGGCTAAACAACTTACCATCGTCAAAGAATAGAAAATTAACAGGTAGATTCGCAATGTTATTTCTGCAATTTTATCTGCTTTCTTCCACATACAAACAAAAAGTTAATTCTGTCACAGGGACGTGGATGCAAGGAGTTGGTGGTGGCTGAGAGAGGAATGGAGGAAATAACATGTATATACAGTACGATGATGACCAGGGGGATATTTTGACCTTGGTTCATATTCTAATAACTTTGTAGATGTGAATATATAGTCTCTGTCTATATGTAGCAGAAATCTTAATAAAATCTATGAAGATTTCTCTATAAAGTTTAGGATCACTTTTAATTACAGCAGAATCTTTATGTTGAAGGATGAACATTGGAGATTTTGGCTTTTATAAGTGATTCCAAAGTTCCGCCTCACATCCTATGTTTTTGCTGAGGCACCATTTTTAACTGGGACCCCTGAGAGGTCAGTGAGTAGATTCAACACTCGCTCAGCATTGCCACGCGGCTTTTCGAGCACCTTATCATCCATGGAATAAATACAATGTTGAGATTAAACTTTATTTCTTGGTGGAAAATAATGCCACCTGAAATAAAGCCCCTCATGCATTTGTGAATTTAGAGATTTCTATAAGTAAAGGTCTCCTCAACCTTAATAATACTAATAATAATATTAATAATAATTCTAATATTTTCATTTAAGAAGCATATTTTATAAAAGGTCGTGGTTTTCCCCAATAATCTGAATACTGCCCATTTTCATTCCATGCATTAATACTGTTTAACCTCTTCCTCCATCCAACTCTCACTCAACTGGGACTGAACATAAGGCCGAGTGAGCTCTCACTGCCCTCTCGCTAATTATGCTGGCCTGCTCTCGCAGTGAAGACAGATCCCTACAAGAGGTTTGTCTTTGGGGCTGAAGACTTGTGGGATTTGGCTCTGTCTTTGGACTGCAGGTCGCATGCCTTTGGCAACCTGGCCTCACCCCAGGCTGCAGGTTAAAAGACGTGACCTTCCTCTCAAGCTCTCATCCAATTTCGCAGCAGTCCAACCAGGGCTGAGACGCCTCTTAACTGCAACCCTTCCCCACTTGGCCGTTCACTACGTAGTGCCCTGCCATTTCCTAGGGCTACACACAGATTTGTCCATAGCACAGTTTTAGAATCACAAGTGTTTGGATTTAAATTTCAGTTCCTCTACTTACCTCCCTTTCTTTATAATAGTATTATTATAATACAACCTTATACAGTCATATACAATTATGTATACTAATATATAGTAATACTATAATATTATTTCTTTACGATTATGTTTCTTTTTAATAGAATAACTATCCCTTGGTATCTGTAGGGGATTGGTTCCAGGACTCCCATTCCCTAACCCCAGCCCCCCTCCCTCAGGGGTAAATACCAAAAGCCGTGCAGACTCTTACAGTCCACAGGCCATATTGGCAGAGGCAGAACCCACGTGGGATACAGATGGCCAATTATAGCATCAATAACACTTAATCTTTTTAAACAATTGTTGTGAAATTTAGCAAACAGAGTCCAAACACCCTGCCTGGTATACAGCAGTATAAGATTAACTAATAGAATTTTTTCTTCTTACGGCAAACTAGCACATTGCTGGACTCTCAGTAGATGTTCAAATAATCATTTATTCTGGTTCCTATTCATTTATTTTGTATTAGAAGTATATAGACATATAACAACAATCCAAAAAAATAGAATTTTTTAAGTGACACGTAATTCCCCCTAAAACAACTACTTGTGGTATATTTCCTTCCACTTTCTTTGTAATTCAACTATAATAATAGTTGTAATCACAATGTACGCACAATTTTCTGTCAAGCATTTGTACTGATAAGTACCTTCCATCCTTCTTCCGAGTGTCTGTAAACTACATTTTAACGGTTGTGTAATTCAGTTAATGCTGAGTGAGGAGTCATCTGTCATTAACAATCAGAGCAGATCAACCATGAAGCCCTCCAATGAACTATGCCATGAATAACATATTCTAAAGTTCTTAATATAATGAAGGGAGAAGTGGAAAAAAAAAACTGGTTGAGTACTTACATGCTTGAAAATGTTTATACCCAATGCAGACAGGCTCTGTCACTCACTAGTGATAGGATTTAGGCATTGGGCAAGTTCTTTATTATCCTTGGTGCTCTGTGGACCCTTATTATAGAATGAGCTGTAATTTATACTCTTTCAAAGGTTCTTACCAGTTTTACAACTTTATTGTGATAAATTTATTATGGTCCCAGTTCTAACATTCAGCACTTGGGTGTTTGGACCAGTTCCCTAGCATATAAAGAGGTGATAGTGAATAAGTAGTTTTTTTTTCTGTCATGCAAACCCTTTCTGTGGTTAGCAATTCTAATCTAGACAGTGGTGCTGATGGGACCCCCTTCCTGCACCTGCAGGGACCTTGTCATCATCCTAAAGTCCTCCAGCTCTATATATTCTTCCTTCTTCCTCTTACAGAAAAGTTGGGGGACTCTTGAATATATGAAGCCTAAAGCCCCCTGCTCCATCTGGGCCAAAGATATCTCTTGTGATGCTGCTGTGGTGTTTTAATCCCTTTTATATTAGTTCCTAACATTTAAAATAAAAATCCAGACTTACAGCTCCTCCTAAGAAACCGGGAGCTCTTCTAACACGGGGCCAGCATTCCAAGGAGACAGAAAGCTGGCTGGAACTCGATGAAGGCTGACTGCTTTGGATGAGCCATGCATCCTCCAAAGTCTGGACCACGGCCTCGGTGACCACCTATTATCATCTACCTGTTGAGTCTCGTGTGTTTATTTCCTTACCTGGCCTACATGGGCATCTGGATTTATGACCCTGTATTACGTGTCATACTACTTTGACTGAGGAATTCATCAAACACTGACAATGACTTTGAAGGCCAGTGCTGCAAACAGTTCATTTAGAAAATATCAGATCACTTTAGATTGACTGACCTTCACTTGAATCCAATCCCTGCCATTTCACTGATTAAATGTACACTGTACCTGGTAGGTAAAGCTGACTTCTCTGCTTTGAAACTTAGGGTCAAGTACATTTTCACAACATAAGTTAAAAAAAAAAAAAAAAAAAAAAAAAAGGAAGAGATTGTCCTTCATAGAGAGGAACTACCTCCTAGTACATTGTTTGAAAGGCCTTTGCCACAAGCAAAGGGTAAAAGAGAGCTGTTTCGTGTGTTTACTTTTTATAAACAGTCATTCACAAAGCATTTTCCTTTGTAACAAACTTTATGAAATTATTCATCAGAGGTAGAAATGGCCTCAATTAGATAAAAGAAATGGAGCATTTAATTAATTTGTGACAAACCCACGGGTGGCCAGAAAAATAAAATCATATCTAAAAATAGTTGAAGACAGACCAGAAGATTGGACTCTCTCTCCATATTTAAAAAAAAATGAATGCAATTGACACCTTTTAACATTTGTCCTTTATCTGTCTAGTAACAAAAAAAATTAATTTCCTTAGTCAAAGCAGGAAAACAAAAGACGAGGTTACAACTACACAGAGCTTTCAGGAAAAGGAAATTGCACTAGTTACGGAAACAAGAAATTCAGAGTGCAGCTGTCACTATTAAAATACAACAAAAGGCAGAATAAAATTGCCACAACAATGCACAATTAAAATTATTCCTGCCTGGTTTTTCTTTTTCCTTTCCAATTACTACTTGTGAGAGAAGCAATCTAGAAACTTCTTTACACATATCCAAGATGGATGCCATTAAAATACTGTATTTAGAGTTTTCTGAGGTCTGCACAAAGAGTAATTTAAGTCCCCCAACTAAAATCACTCTCATGTATTGCATATGAATTAGAAATCTAAATCCCTCATGATAGTGATTCACTGAAATACTTCAAAAATCCCTGGTGCACAGGCTGCCCTTAACCAATCAAATCATAATCTGGGAATTATGGATTTTTAACAACCAACGTGCAGCCAAAGTTAGGAACTCGATTACACTAATTGTAAATTCAGGTCCCTTTCAAGATTAAAAAAATAAAACCCTGTGGATACATTCAGTATTCTAAAAGGATGGTTATCTTTATCAATAAAACTAGGCTTGTCTGTTGTAAACACAATATGCATTTTTTTTTTTCTGGATGGTCATCAAATGTTATGGCTATATTTGTGTTGATCTGGTGTAAAATACAGCCTCTGTGTCAAGCAAAGCAAAATTCGCTGGGTGAGGGGATGGGTCCCATGGAATATCTAAAAGAGGTAACACTACCTTTTATTCTGAAGATGCTGGTAGGAACAGCCATTAAAAAATATGTACAGAGAAGGAGATTAAGATGGCAGAATAGAAGAACGTGGAGCTCAGCTCCTCCCACAAATACATCAAAAATACATCTACCTGCTAAAACAACTCTCACAGAATACCTATTGAATGCTGGCAGAATATATTATACAGTCAAAGTTGCATGAAAGATTACCATGTAAGTGGGTAGAACAAGAAAGAGGGGAAAAGGAATTGGGATGGGACCCACACCCTTGGGAGGGAGCTGTGAAAGAGGAAAGGTTCCTTCACCCTCAGAACTCCCTTCAATGGCTGGGAGACCAGCCAGGACAGAGAGGGAGCTTCAGAGGCCCAGAGGAGAGTGTAACAGCTGGCTTGCAGCAGGCAGAACAGCGAGAGACCGGTACAGTTTCCCTGCCAACTCACTGCACCTCCTAGCCCAAGACGCATGTCTGCTGTTGTGTGCGGTGGCTAGGTTCTGAAACTCAGCCCTGGGGAGGAGACTGAGTTTGGCTGCGTGGAGACAGCCTAAAGCGCCTGGAGTGTGGTCTGGGATGCAACTGAAGGTGAGCACAGAACAGTCCAAGTTCACCACAGGAAATGTATTGTCAATGTGTACTGAAGGGGGGGTGGGGGGTGGGTCGTGGCTCTGCCATAGCAGGCTCACTCTTGGCGTGCTCAGAGCAAACTAAATCATGCAGAAGGACAGATAAGGGACCTGGAAGATAGAATAATGAAAATCATCCAAACAGAAGAGCAGACAGAAAAATAAGTTTAAAAAATGACAGCAATATATGAGACCTATGAGCCAATCTATGAAGAAATGGGATCCCAGAAGGAGAATAAAGAGAAAGGGGGATCAAACATGTATTTGAAAAAATTATGTTTGAAAACTTGCCAAACCTAAAGAAGGAAATAGATATCCAGATATAGGAAATACAGAAGGTCCCAAACAAGACAAACCCAAACAGATCTACACCAAGACATCTTGTAATTAAAATGGGAAAAGTTAAAGAGAGGATTCTAAAGGCAGCAAGAGAGAAACAGTGTTAGTTACAAGGGACGCCCATAAGGCTATCAGTTGATTTGTCTACAGAAATGTTGCAGGCCAGAAGGGAGTGGCAAGATACATTCAAAGTCCTTAAAGGAAAAAGGATACTACCTAAGATACTCTGTCCAGAAAGATGATCATTTAGAATAGAAGGAGAGATAAAAAAAAAAATCTCAGACAGGCAAAATGAAAAGAATACAGCAATACTAAACCTATTCTAAAATAAATATTAAAAGGTCTTCTCTAAATAGAAAACAATCAAGAATCTACAGAAGAGAAAAAAAAACATAATAGGAAAAACAAATATGTCAAAGGATTGAAGATCACTTAAATAGCCCAGGACACAGATGAAAATAAATCAGAATATTTTGTGAAAGCGATTATAACTACAATGAACAGCAAAAGGATAAAAATCAAGATGTAAAAGAAGACATCACAATCACAAAATATGGGGGAGTGGAGCAAGAAAATGTAGATTGTTTTAAGAATGTGTTTGTGCTTATATACTAGTCTAAAGCAAGTAGTCTCAAGCAAGTAGATAATAGTAATGGATTAACATACTTGAAAACCAGGGTGACTACAGTCAAAAACATGCAAGAGATTTACAAAAACCCAAAAGAAGAGCACTCAAGCATAATACAAAAGAAAATCATCAAACCACAAAATAAAAAAAAGAAAGAAAGAAAGAAAGGAACAAAGAAGAAACACAAAATCATCTGTAAAACAAGGTTTAAAATGGCAACAATACATACCTATCAATACTTACCTTGAATGTCAATGGACTAAATGCCCCAATCAAATAGAAACAGACTCACAAACATAGAAAACAAACTTATCATTACCAAAGCGGAAGAAGGAGGAGAGGTAAATTAGGAATTTGGGATTAACAGATATGTGCTACTGTATATAAAATAGATAAACAACAAGGTCCTATTGTATAGCACAGAGAACTATATTCCATATCTTGTAATATATAATGGAAAATAATCTGAAAAAGAATGTTATGTATATATGTGTCTATATATATGTATGTGTGTATATATGTATATGTATGTATGTATTTCTAAATCACTTTGCTGTATACTAGAAACTAATACAACATTGTAAATCAACTATATTTCAATAAAAAATACACACATTTCTGCTATGTAATATCAAGCATGAAGCCATCCATACATAACTGGATTTACACTTAAACTCCTGTTAGAACATTCTACATGAGGAATGGTGAGGTTCTATATATATACTGCAGAAGAGACCCTAATCCTCAAAACTCTGGAGAGTCAGTACCCTCTATGAATGCAGAGTCTCCTAAGGAATCCTTCTTTGTCACCCCTTCCAATAATTGTAACTATTCCTTGTAAATAATATGGGTTACATTTTAAGTAGTACCTGGATATAAATGATTACCTTTTATTGGACACTCCTTTCCTTCTTGAAAGTGCCATGTTATGAACAAATGACAATATTTTGTCATCATTATTGTAGTTTTAAAGCATGTAGTGAAGACCAGAATTACTGTATATTTCAGCTTCATGTCACTAACTTTCACTTTTATGCAAATGGTAACTATGAAATTAACCTACTGCAACTTTGAAATAAATAACGTGGGCCAATCTTAAGGATAATGTATCTGATTAGCTTTCTATCCTGAAGCCAATTAGTTAAATTCTCATTTTGTTTCTCAGTACCCAGAAAAACCAAGAGGAGAATGGGCTGGTGTTCTATAAAACAAGCTATCTTTTTTTCCTACTATATCTCAATATGATTATACACCATGTAAAATTTTTAAGTATTATATTTTATTGAATTATTTCCATACTTGTTAGCTTAAATATAGCTATAGTAATTCATTATCATTTGATCACATGAAATCCAGTAGATTTATAAAATTCAAATATATTTTAACTTACTTAAAAGCATCAGACTATATTAAGTTAAACAAAAAAGATATAATAACAAAAATCAAAAAATGTTCTTCCCTGCCATTGCCAAAGGAGAAATTCTGGTGTGCTGGCAACAACTGGCAAAAGTGATTTATGGACCTGGCTCCAGTATTAACTAGGTAAGAATTCTTACACATGGACTTATGTGTATTATCCCTTTGGAATTAAGAGTTTTGAATTAAATTCAGATCTGGATTCTGGTAACTCAGACCTTTAATAAAAAGATTTCTGTTTTAAAAAAAAAAGAGTTTTGAGTTAAATTATCCTGAAAGATTTTTTTGAATTTAATTTTGCATGATTTTAAGTAAAAAGAAAACAAAACAAAAAAACCCCCACAACATTTACCAAATGGTAGGGGAAGTCTTATTTTATTTTATAATTAAACACATGCACACATATTACACAATCTAGCCCTTCTCCATTTCAATTATTTTTCCAGGCACTTTGGAAATGCTAACTCACTTAAATTTTATTACACTACAATAATTTACGTTGTACAGTTGAGACAACTGAGGTACAGAGAGGTTAAGGGACTTGTCCAAGGTCACACTAGTAGAACATGGATTTGAATCTAGACAGTTTGGCTCTGAAAACTATATGATCTTTTATTTCTTCTCCCAACATTTGGTCAAAAATTTCAAACATGCAGAGAAGTCGAAAGTATTGCATGTGAACACCCATCGACCTGCTCACTTAAGGACTCTACAAGTACCATTTACTATGGCAGATGAAATTAAATGACCACAGGTGGATCACCTGAATACACTGCTGCGTTTCCACGTGCAGTGAGATCCTGCACCCCACCTCTCAGATGCTACGTGGAGCAGGTGAGGCCCAGGGTCTGATGGGATGTCACAGAAGACCTGCTCATCTTCTGTGAGAAGTGAATTGCAAATGCTGACTTCCGAGTCAAACAGCAGCACCACTAAAAATCAACACAGCCACCTCCACCGTGCTGATCTATATTTCCCAGTACCTTATACTTAATGAAGCATCTACAGATGTCATTTTTCCTTACGAAATCACACTGCTACTTTCTCAAAACTGACAATGGAGTACTGTCTGAGTGGACAGATATCAAGCAGATTTCACTGATCATAATGGTGGGTGGGCATTAAGCGGAGAATGTACCGGCACAAAAGTGATATCCATGCATTATACATTATGTCACTGGGCTTCCCTGTTATATAAAGCTTGCTTTAAAAATGGACTTCTACAGTCATTTGGCTGTTTTACTAGATTAATAGACGTCTCACCTCCACCAAAGTAGATGGAAACTTTACAGTTAATGCTTTATGCAACCTATATATTTCTGAAGTTGGAACACTTTCTTTACAACTCAGATTTAATACACGCCTGATATGGTGCTCCAGTGACCTATGGTCCTCTCATCACTCATACAGCCTTTAGGACACTTGAGATGGTTAAGAAGACTGTGTTCCTTAACATTTTCCTTAAGACTTAAATTTCAGCAATCATTATCTATGGCCAAGTTTAATGAAATATAGTACACATTAAAGTCTTTTATTCAACATCCTTTATTTCATTTTCTCTAAATGTTCCTGCCTTATAACAATAGGAACCCATGAATGCATGTTTAAAGTCAGTATGATGGTCTGTATATAAATCCATATTTCAGCAATGTGGACACACACACACACATACATACACAATGTAAGGTCCAAACATCATGCTAGCTATTCATTCTTTTTCTAGGTGTATATAATGCTCATCTCTAGAATAAAGACTAAATCCCAGACATCACTTGAGCAGGGAGAGATGGAGCCCTCTTCCCACGGATTGCTGATAGGACAGCTCCAAACAGAGGGCCCCCAATACTCTAGCACAGTAGTTCTGAGCGTGGTTTTCAGACTAGCAGCAGCTTCTAAAAACGTACCTGCGTACCTAGAAACACACGTTTTTAGTACCCATCCCATATGTACTGAACAGAAGCTGTGGGAAGGGGGACATCAATCTGTGTTTTAACAAGTCTTGCAGGTAATTCTGATGCTTACTAAAGGGAACCACTCTCCTAGCCTGTGCAATATGAAGTTCTTCCGGCAAAGGACAACAGTCTTACCACTGCACTGCCGAACCAATTCAATCCACTTCTCTTAGTCTTCTATTTTCCTTTCTTTTTAAAAATGTTAAGAGATCACTTTGGTTGGGTTTTTGGGTTTTTTTTTAATTGATTTTACTTTTACAGCATTATCTTATTATTTTATAAATTTTCCTACTGCCATTTACTTTAAAGGGGATCTTTAAGAAGTAGTCTACATAAGAGGGGGTGTGTTATAGATAACCACAGTTTGAAGAAAATGGCTAGTTCATTCTTTCCCATCTCCTCTCCAATTCCCCAATAATTGTATGGAGATTTTGCAAATTCAAATTTCTTCTTCCTGCTTTCTTTACATGTATGCCATTATCTTTTTTTTTTTTTAACTTGAAGTAAAGCATCTGAGTCTTTTTTCTTTTTTTTTTTTTTTTTTGGTCTAATAAATACATGTAAACCCATATTTTTACCCTCTTAGAATGGCTTTTGCATTTAGATATAGTGTGTTGTCATTATCAGTGGTTTATAAGTAACTGTGATTGCAATTTTGCTTTCTCATTTAACTCACTGTGTAAACTCAATACCTTAAACAACTTTTGTGGTTTAATTGCAATTTTTCATTTTGTGGTTCTGTGCCAAGATTATGTGGCTTGTACAATTTTAAGATTTCTAGGAAATAGTATTTACCAAAGCTTTCTTTGTTGCATAGTATGCCATTTATAGTTAAGATCTAGTTGTTATAATTGTGTCAATATAGGCAATTTACATCTTAGTGATTTTATTTTGAGGTAAAAAATAAGAGAGTACTAATACCCTTTAACTAAAGGCATTTCTTATAAAAACCAAGTGAGCTAATGGATATGAAACTACAGAAAATTATGAAATGCTACATGATCTTTTCATTTCATGAAAGTTATTAGGAGAGGCACAAACACTGCTATATATATATATAGTACTGTATCTTTTAAAATTTATTTTATTCAATCATTTGTTCAATGTTAAAAGACTACTGCTGCCCTCAAGGAGCTTTTAGTTTAATGAAGAAAATAGTGCCTTGAAGAGTATGGAAAAGTGTTATAAAGGATTATTATATACGTGTGTGTGTGTGTATAATGGTCTTAAACAATTTATTAAACATTCTCTCTGCCTCGGTTTCTTTATCTCTCGAATTAGGGTAATTTATGGACACTGTCACAGAGGTATACAAATCGATGTCCAGCCCTCCTGTGCGAAAAAGGGATGGGTACTGGCATGTCTTTCAAACCAAGTCTGTCAGATATTGTTCTCTCTAAAATTCTGGATTCTGAGTAAGAACAAAGATAGAAAAGCCGTAACAAAGTCTATAGCCCACTCATTCCAGTGGCCATGTCTTACCTGAGAAAACTTCTGACTGGATTGTTACCTACACTTTTCACTCTACTCTGGCTCAAATTCTTCTCTGCATCTGGCTCTCTGAGATCTCCATCATTTCTGAGAACTCCTGCTAACTTTTCAGTAAATTCCTTCTCTGCTTAAATTATCTAGAACCAGATTCTGTTACGTGCTCCCTTAGGATCCTAAGTAATCAAGAAATTTTGAAAAATGATGTTGTATTTCAACAAAGAAAACAAGTGTGAAAGAGGAGTCACAAGATTAGGACTGAAATCGCAGAGCGTGTACCATTTATTGTGTAAGTTGTTAACACTGCTAAGCTCCACTCTTCTCATCTGTAAAAAGTCAGGTGGGACCAAGGACGCTATCACTGCTGTGCAGCCCTAGGAAACATCTGTCAGGATGCAGTGGATGCTCTCTCATCGCCCAACTCCCTCCACGAATCCAGGGGCAAACGATTCACAAAAGTAGCTTTCAACCAAAGTCACATAAAAAGTGGATTTCCAGAACCTTTGAATTGCATCTCAAACAGCCTTGCATCCATGATATTCCAGGCAAGGGGTGAACATCACTGCATCTTCATTAGCACAGCTCACGACTCTATATCATGTTTCCTTACTTATTCCTCCCTCGTTTCTGCCCTATTTCGTGCATGAGACCGTAAGTGATACTGAGGCACCATTCCTACTGATTCATCTCTCATTTCCAGGATCCAGATCAGTGCCAATGATCAGTCGCTCCTTAAAAATGCCAGAAGAATTTTTCAGAGTGGGTTATCCCTACCTATGTCTGCTCCACAGGTGCTTAGTGTGTGTATGTAGCTAAAAGGAAGCCCCCAAGGAAAGGCCCTGATGAGTTTTATTACGTTCTAGTAAGAACAGATAATGAATAGCAAACATCTCTTATTTCCTACTGGTTCTATTTAACAGAGGATGATGTGGGTGCCGTACACTATAAAACTAAATCAAAGGCCCACCACCCTAGTGGTGAAAACCCTGCTATAAAATAATCCTTTGTGTCTGTAAACAACTGCATCTGATCCCACATTCCAGCCCCTTTGGACATGCTGTACCAAACAGGGGCCAGAACTGAAGCAACCAGAAAACAGAACAAAAGCCAGGCCAAATAGGTTCATGCCGGTGCACAGGTGAAAACCATCCTTATCATGTCCCATTACTGCATTCTTCGACAGAAATTGTTCACTAAATGGAACTTCTTTCATCTTCATCGAAATTTATGGCCAATTTGAGGGAGAATTTAATTGAATATCTTATACTGTAGAGAAAACTACTAACTAAACTGAAGCGAACTCTTAGAATTGATCCATACAGATGATAAAATTCTTTCTCACTACATTTCTTTCCTTCTTTCTCTTTCTTTCTTCCTTTCTTTCTTCCTTCCTTCTTTCTCTCTTTCTCTCTTTCTTTCAGCCAAGGGAATTTATTTTAGCTCCATCTCAGTGAATTAGATGACAGGCTACTTTCAAATAAACTTTTAAACAAGTATTTCTACAAGGCAGAAGTTTATCAAGAGTGCCTCCTTCTGGGAATGGGAAAAGAGGAAGTAGAATAAATCCAGGAAGAGGTCCAAGAGCCTCCAAGAATCAGCTTGTTTACATTGTCGGATTTCACATTTGCTTGCGATAGAAATCATGCATTCATTGGCCCTCTCTATGACAACAAGAACTCTGTGACTCAAAAGGACCTGGAATTCTTGCCCCATCCATGCCACTAACTGCCTATGCAACCTCAGGGAAGGGGCTTAACACTTCTGGATCTCACTTTTGTTATCTCTAAGATGGGAAAATTTGGGTTTTTTAAAATAGTTTTTTAATCTCTAATTCTGTCTTTGAAAATCATCATCTCATCAGGGGTTTGTAACTGATAGATTTCACCTGGGCACTAACTGTCCAGCTCAAGAGTGGCACTGGCTTAAGGACCACATCTACCTCTTGCTGTCAACCCCCTGCGGCTCAGCGGCACACGTGATGAAGCAAGGGTGGCTGGGGTGGGCAGAAGGACAGGTTCACATTCAGAGACACTCAGAGGCATAGACAGCTTGCCATTCCATCTGTCTGCTGTAGTGTTATGAGAGGAGGCATCGGCTGCTTCCTCCACTCATCCAGTGGCGGCAGCCTGTGTGGATGCTCTAGGTTTGTGCAGCGATTCAGCTGTATTACCCCCAAAACATCGAAAATGCCAATAATCAACATATTTCTGTTGAAGAATTAGGCCCACGAGGCCAAGCCATACAATCGTTAGCCTCTTTAGGCAACAAATGCGATTCATTCAGAGCCGAGCAAAGACCCAAGAAGCCACACTAGTGATATTATTGTATTGCTGACTTCCATTCCAAACTGGCCCAAACCCAGCGAATAGCAGTGCCTGAAATTCACCGGAAACATACTGGACTAGCCATTTGGACAGTTGCATTCCCTGGCCCCAACTTTGGAGTGAACAGGACACCAATTCTAAGGGCAGCTGAGTTATTCCCCAAATGTCAGTTTCAAATAAACACCAAAGTCAACCAAAAAGGCTTAGGTGTAAATCCATTCTCAATTTACGCCTGACTTTTAGGAGTTCGAGTGAGCTGCACTTGAAAATGTCGGGAGAATTCTTTTTTGAAGTTGCATGTGACTTTTGGGAGCACAGATCTAGTCTGAAGTGGTATTTGACAATCCAGGTGCAACATTCAGAGAGGAGCTGAGTGAAGAACAGTCAAGTACAGAGGAGACAGAGCACCAGGTGTGAAACCGTTGCAAAAACACACCAAAGGTGAATCCCGACAAATACAGTGATGGAAATTGCCACTCCAAAGCCTTCCCCCAAAGTCTGAGGCCTTGGGAACCTAAAGTTGTAAGTCAGAGGGCCTATTTTAGGACTCAGCAATTAGATTCACTGAGATTTGAAAAGATTGTCATCAGATTCTCCCAAGCATTAAGCCATCATTCCTGGTCTAAGTTAAATACCTTGGACAAGTATACAAGCAATTCTAGGCTTCTAAAATTATGCATAAATGACTATCTTTACATATTTTACTTTTTTGTATCTTCAGAGAATGCCCAAATGCCATGATCCATAGATATGAGACCATGATTCCATAACTTCAGCTCTGTCAATTTGATTCAAAACATACGTTCTGGCTGTACTGACTTGGAAATGTATGTGGACATCTGATTGGCAAAGCACAAGGCAGTCAAACCTCATTTTTTGAAAAAGTCGTCACCACAGAGAGCAGCTTCCTACCTGTAAAATGGGCAGAGGGTTAAGCACTGCGTCTGTGGTCACCTCTACATCTAGCCTCTTGGAATGCTGCCTGATCAATCAGAAACCAGTTAATCTCTAAAACGGAAACCCTCCACGTAAAGCACTTTGCACAATTCCAGATTTAGGTAGAGCAACAGGATTACCCAGAGCCCCCAGATGTGGAAAGGGGGTGGGAAAGGGGAAAGAAAATTGAACATCTAGGTGTTTCCTATGCACTAGGCTTAGACACCAGCTTATTCAGTTCTCCCAAAGCCATGAAATATATTCCCACTTTACAAACAGAATAGTAAAGCACAGATTTTCTAACTTAAATCAGTAATCTCAGAGTAAACCTGGTTATTCTTCATGATGCGGGTGGGTCTCATCCTATCATCTGAAAGCTTTAAGAGGAAAAAGAACTGAGAATTCTCCCTCCAGACTGCCTTCAGACTCAAGAAGGCAACATCAACTCTTCCCTGGGTCTCCTGCCCTGCAGATTGCAGACTTGCTTGTCCCCATAATTGCACAAGCCTATTTCTTAAAATATGGGTCCCTCCACTATCCAGAAGGAGAGCCTTCCTGTGAAGCCTTTTGTGAGCTGAAATTATGTCAAGTGAAGAAGCAGTTACCTTAAGACCTACCTTGCTAATGGATGCACAGAATAAATCAGGGTAAAGCCCAGATGCTCACACAGTTCAAAGCTACGGTGGCTTGGTGCTGAGATGCCAAGTGTAGCTGCTGGAGAAGGAGCATGGTGCTACTCCGGCTACTCGGGGAACAAACTGCCTCCATAGGCTCACTGCCAAACAAACATGGAATACTGTTTTCGCTTGTCAGCTTTTTTCCATAAAAGTGAAAATCCTCCTTGGATTTCTTTCAGGTAGTGAAAACAGGTACTAATGTGCGACTTTGAAAAAAGCAAAGTGGTGTGGAGTGAACTTTCAAAAAGCAGGGGGTGCCTGTAAATATTTCTCTCTCTGTGTAGACAAGCATCCTACTGTCTGTTCCTCTGGAGAATCCCAACTAACACAACAAGTGATGGAGAACTGGGCTCAAATTGGCTGAAGAAAAAATGATCTGTTGTCAGACATGACTGTGAGGTCGAAGCTCTATCCAGTCTATTGTTGCCTGTATTCGTGGGCGGGCGTCCCTTTGTGGTGATAAAGATGGTCACAGGCAACCTGGGCTTACATTGTACCACCGCAAGCATTATCTTGAGTAGGCACTTTCCCTTCCAAACAGACTCAGTAAGAGTTTGAAGACGCAGGAAGACTTTCAAGAGTCAAAACTGGGTCTCTTTTAAGTGTGTGGGGCAATGGGGGGTGCTCAGGGGAACCCCAGAGGACTAAAAATAGAAGATGCCCAATTAGCCAAAGGAAAATTTAAATGCTATCCCAAAAGCAGAGGAAACAGACAGTAGGCAGGTACACCAGATGCCCCTACACAGCCCAGAGCTCTCAGACAGTACTTAGTAGTGCAGGCTACCTTTCCATAGACAGGACGTCTTGATCCACTGTATGATGAGTTTCTCATACGCAATTTAAAGGGTTAAAACAGACGATGACTGGTCTTTCTCTGGGGTCTGCTATAACATATTCTGGTACCAGATAAAGGGCTGCACCAGGACAGGATTCCTGTTGCCTAGTGCACATAGTAGGCCATCAATAGATATACGGTATATATTAGCGATATAGGTAATCTTCCCAAAACTAAACATTTATCATGTCAAAGCATTCCCTTATTTGTTTCCTTTATATCATTTATAGGATTCTCCTTTTTAATTTAAAAGCTAAAGGTCCACTTCTAAGCCATTATGAGAGAAGTTGAAATATATTGATTAAAAAAATTGAAATTTTTTCGTGAGGTCCACTCCTAAAACGGCACCTTCCCTGGATTTATATTCAGTAGAGCAATTGCAACACTGCAGCTCTTATAGAAGACTAGCACAGTAGGTTCATTCGGATGTTTGTTCAGTTTTTGACTTTATGCCCTTTATGACTTCTGGGAATACAAAAATGTCAGAACCCAAACCCCACTTAGAGATTTTCTAGATCTAAAAATGCATGTGCACACAAGGTAGATTTCTTCATCTTATTCAGCAAATACTTACTCATGTCCTACTCCATGCCCAGCATTGTGGCAGACCTTGTCAGCTGCAGCAGGACAAAGATCTGTGTTTGACTTTAAAAGGGGTTACGGTCAGAGCAAAGAACTACAAGAATTTTTAGAAAAGATGGCTACTGGATGGGGGAAAGGAAGGAAGACCTGACAGAGGTGCAGTTGTGTCATATAGATGTTGAGGACAGAGAATGCCAGGGACAGGGAGAGGCTTGGGCAAAGGTGTGATGGAAGGAAGTGTGAGCACTGAGGAGTTCCAGAGTGGGGTACAGTTTGAGCAGAAGATGTCAATAAAGGGATAAGTCCTACTAGAAAGTGAAATCAGGGCTATATTGTGAAGGTCCTTGACAAAAGGCACCCAGAACCACGAGGATGAGAAGAATCTATTTATTATTAGAGGCAACAGGGCGTCGCTGGAGGAAGTATCCTTTTGATACTTTGGAGCTCAGCAACTCAGAGGGGGAGAGAGTAGAAACAGGCTTAGGGTGCAGAGGGACCCAGCGTCTCAGAGAATCCCCTGTGAGGTGCTTCCTAGGGTCTGGAGAGGATGATGCCCATTCCTCGGCACACTCTCTGATTTACAGATGCTCCCCAACACTGCAACAGCACATACTGTGCCAAAACGCATCTCTGATTTCTTGGAGCAGTTTCTCTGAACATTATTTTCTCCTGGCCAACATTTATTCATTTTTCTCGACTTCAGCTGACTTCTCCAAAATCCTTGCCTAAGAGACCAGGCGGATTAACAGACACTCCTACTTGCTTCGGTAGCACCCACCACATGCTATTATTTAAAACACATTGGAAACGGAAATGCTCTCTTGTGGTGTTTTTTTTTTTTTTTTCACAACCATATATGTGCATTTAGAGGGTAGGAATCATGTCTTCATCACCTTTTGTATCTTGCCTGTATCTAATATGGGTCTGGCAAAAATTTTTCAAGGAAAACTTATCCATTTAAAAGAACCAGACAGGGACGCCCTCAAAGTTTAGCTGTGATACTGCTGAGATATGTGATCTTGGGAAAGTCACTTGCACATCTGGGATTTTTGATTCTTCATAGAGAAATTCAAAGCATAGGATCAGTGATCTCTTTCACAGAGTAACTGCAGTTGCAGACACATACTATAAACAGCAGGTGACCCACCAGTTAGATTCAAGGATCAGTTACCATTAAAAGACTCCTAGACAAGAGTCAGGCAACTGCAAAAATGTGACGTGACTAGAATATACTCATTTGATGACCATGAGAACAAAGATACTAGTTCCCATCACAGTTAAGCAGGCTCTGCCTAATGTCACTAAAATACGCCAAAGAGAAAACCAAGGCAAGGGCGTTCATTAACTCAGGCTGCAGGCAAATCTACCTTGGATTAATCTGTGAATTTCACTAACATTTTCTCCCAGTTCCAAAGAGTTTTAAAGAAAATCTTATCAATCTTTTGATGTTTTATTTAAAACTCAACTCAGACTTGGAAGGGACTGGAATGGGTTTTCTGGGACAAGGTTCTGTGCCTTGACAGGGTTTTGTTTTACACAGGTGTATGAATTTGTCAAATCTCAAGAAGTGGTTACTGAAGATCTGGATGTTTCCTTGCATATAAATTTAGCTAAGACTTTAGGAGGAAGTGCATGGGATGTATGTAATTTATTTTGAAATGCATTGGAAAAAAGAACTGATGAATGAAAAGCAGGATGGAGAGATGCAGGGAGATAGTAAAAAGTTAAAGTGAGAATTCACTTGGTGGGTATATTGGTGTTTGCAGTGACATTATTTCAAATTTAATGCATGTTTTGTTATTTTCATAAGAAGACGATGGAAAGATTGTCAATAAAAAAATTAACATCAGGAACATACATTCAAAGAAATACCATGTTTGTCTTTGGAGACTACCGTAATTTTTTTTTTAAACAGTACTCCAACCTATGGTAAAGAAATGCAAAAAAGTTAAAAATGGAATGCATTTTACTAATAGTTTTTACACATTTCAATTCAGAGCTTTTCCATAAGGATATTTCCCTTTTTTGACAAAGTCATCACAGGATCAAATAAAATCGTGTTTGTGTCAGTGTGTGTGTGACAAAAAATATTTCCCAAAGTGTATTAAGAAAGAAATCTTCTAAGGATATATGGTTGCAGGATGTTTGTTCAAAGAAACAGCAGCAGACCTCAGAGATAAATTTAATCTTAAAAATTCTGTCATATTAAGAAAGAGGCAAAAGGAAAAAAGAGAAGATATCCAAGTGCTCAAAACAGCTGATGGAACTGACGTCTCCTCCCCATGCCCCCGCCCCCGACCCCTACCCCAATCCTCCAGGCTCCGCTATTCACTGAGCTACAGCAAGAAGAAAGAAGGCTTGCAGGGCAGGAAAAGGGAAATTATTGAAACTGTCTTCAAGGAGGGCAGAGGTAGTGGAAAGAAAGCACTGGGCATTGCAGGTTTTCATCTCTTTTAGAAAGGCGAACATTTAACTCTCTTAGAAGCAAAGCTGTTTCTTGACAACTTCTGCTATTTGCAGAAATTCTTAGTCAAGGGATTGCATCTTCAAATATTTGTGAATAAGCAGATAGAACTGCCAGTTGTCTAGCAAGAAACTTAATACTTCTCTTGGGTCCAAGTGTGCCAATTAACTTTAAGAATCTGAGGTGTAATTTATGCCACGCACTGCATGAAAACCAACTGGATCGCATTCTGCAGTTTAGCAATAACAGAGGTGCAGAATACAGGCAGTCACACCTGGATACTCTGCAAAACAGTAAGAACCAATATCACCCTCTCCTGCGGGCAGGTATCCACTTGTCTAATGTGTTGGCACACACTGGTGTGCTAAGAAATGTCATAAATATGTCTGTGATGGCAAGCAGCACCAGTGTTAGCTCAGCTCACTTAGAAACAACAAGGGGGTTAAAAAAGCTCTAATAATTGTTTATTTTAACTTACACATTTTCACAGCACCAAGAAAGTACACCTAACCCTCTTTTGTTAGTGGAACAATTTGTGAGTCAAAATACACATGCTTTAATTTAGGCATGTGCGCTACTGCTGTTGATAGCTATGCTAATTAATGTATTCCCCTGAGGCAATGGCTTCAGGTAAACAACATGATGAAATGTTATCTTAGAAGAATTAGACCCTGCAATTAATAACTTCTATTACTTTCCAGTGAGTTCCTCATTCTCTATACCCCAGTGGAGAGAAGTCCTACCTTGATTCCACCCTGCCTGGAAAGGAGATCATGCGATCCTCAAGCCAGTTGTTGACCTAAGAGTCCCTGTGCTATCATTCCAGACTTGGAGGAAAACTGAATCATCGTTTTTCTTCTTTTCCTCTTCCACCTCCTTTGTCTCCTTCTCCCTTTCTTCTCCCCGTCTCCCTCCTCCACCACCAGCATCTCCACTACCAGCACCACCACCACCACTTCCTCCATCATAACGACCACCACAACCATGTACACTACAAGTACAATCACCTTATTCCCCCTTTGCTACTAGCCCACTGTGAAAAGCATCGGGTAGGTTTTCAACAAACTTTGAGGACATGCGATGGGTGTTGGGATTTAAAACACGGTCAATGAGGCAGAGAAGAAATCAACTCTGAGAAGTTCTTGGGGAATGCCTCAAAGACATGGTCACACATTCTTCCCAAGAGCTGAAACCGAGATAACACTACGGGTCAGGATACCTGCCAATGGAGCGAGACAAGCCATGCACATGAAGACCTGACATACGTAAAAAATAAACACTGATTTCCAATGCAAGTCCCGCATCAAAGATAACAAGGGTAAAAGTGATTATTTGTGATGGAGCTGCTTCTCATGTGGTCTCCCCTATATGGGATTCCCTAAGACAGAGTTTAACAAACATCTTCTGTAAAGGACCAGACAGTAAATAATTTTAAGTTTAGAGAGCAAGGGCCTTGTTGCAACTTTGTAGCTATAGTGTGAAGGCAGTCAGGCAATATGGAAAGAAATGAGTATAGCTGTATTCTAATAAAATTTTATTGAAGGACATTGAAATTTGGATTTCATTTAATTTTCATGTATTATGAAATATTAACATTATTCTTCATTTGTTTTTTTCAACCATTTACAAAAGTGTGAAGCTACCCTTAGCATGAGTTCTGTACAAATACAGGTAGCTGTCAGTTATGTATCCCACTGGCCATGGTTTGCTGAACCCTGCCCGAGGGTAAGGGCATGTATTACTTAATGATGGATAACACCTTTCCCCCAGCAAATGAAGAGGATATGGTTAAGGATGGTTAAAAACAACAGCATCCCTCATGGACTGAATACTGATTATTTGCCTAAGTTGTGATGTTGGCGGTATCACCCCACTTGTGGGCTGGAAAATAAAGCTTAGAGATTTGAAAGCCTACCCAAGACTGTATAGCTAGTACAGGGGTGCTTGTCTGGACTACCCCAAAGGTCACGCTCAGTCCACTCTGTTAAATGGCTTCTCCGAGAAATAATGAACTGAACACTCCTGGGACCTTCCCCCAGATCACTTCATCTCTAGGTGAACATACTCACTGGAGGAGGACACACGGAACCAAAAGTAGAGCAAATGTACTTCTCATTACCTGTCCCAGAGAATGTAATTTAACTGAAATGGTAGTTGCAGCAACATATTCACGAGCTGGAGGACACACACTACCTGCTGACCGACTAGGAACTTTATTTTGGGAAGCCTATTGCTCTAATAGCTCACCAAAGAAACTGGAGATTGGAAAGAAAAGAAGGGAAATTATTAGCTAGGAGGAACCTCATATGCTGTTATGACTACTTTTCAAAGTTTAGGTGTTCAGCTTTCCCGTGAGCAATAGAAATAGAAAGTAGTAAGACATATAATCTTAGTTCTTGGGAATAATGGCAACACACACACACACACCTCTCACAGGGCATGCCTGACTTTTCATAAAGAATACACATGACATAGTGAACTGATAAGAACTCTTCTGTATGTGCTGGAAAAAGGGAAGGAGCTATGGACTGCTTAGTGTCACTATAGAAACCAGTGAATTTTTAAAGTGATGTATACAAGAGAGGAGTCAGCGGGAACGGAGGCCAGGGCACTGCATTAAAAATGCAGGCTTCTTACATCAGCCTCTCCACCGCTAATCCCAGAGCGGATTTCAGAGAGCTCACTCCCTCCTGACCTTCTGAATCATGATCTTCCCAGAGATTTAGTCCTCTCTAGTACTGCTCCTCCCTGTGCCTCATGTTTTCCTCTCAGAAATGGTCCCAAATATCTAACCTGATCCCATTAAATAAGGCATAGAGCTGGGTTTCTCAGCCTCAGCACTACTGATATTTAGAGTTGGATAATTCTTTGCTGTATGGTACCACTCTGTGCACTGTAGGATGCTCAGCAGCAGCAGACATTACCAAATGTGTCCTGAAGAAGGGGGAGGTGACCCCTCCTCCCCCACCCACCGCCCTTTCTCCCTCCCTCTCTCTCTCTTTCCTAAAAGGAGTAGTAAAGGGCTTGTGAAAACCAGATGGTCTCTAGCAAGATGCAGACAAATGGGCTGGGGCAAGAGTCATAAATAAGAAGAATGGAGAGATCCCTTTGGACTGGGGAGGGGATGTGGTTCTGTGGGAGTGAGGCATCTGGGCCAAGGCAGTGCTCCGCATACCGTCAGGTTACTCCTTGATGTGTCTAGGGAGGTGCTATCCGAGGTACTGATGTTATAACTTTAGTTGAGATACTTTCTCCAGAGGCAGAGGAGTTGAGGGCTGCTGCATTTCAAGCCCATTTGGGCTTTGACAAAGAGACTGTTAGTAGCAATTGTAGCAGACCAGCGTTTAGATATCCTTTCTCATTTCCTGTGTACAACCTGAGGGGCTGGACTGGCTCCAGTAAGAATGAAAATGCAATTTTCTCACCAACCTGGCAAAGACTGGATAGAGCTTTGCAGTCAGAAATAAGTTGCTTTAAAGCAAATAAAGAAATGAAGCTTTACACACTATTGTTACTTGCTTATATCTGCAAGTTACAGACCTCTCTGCTGTGTTAAACGTCCAGTCTCAATTGTGGATAAATTAGTACACAGTCCTTAGGTGTGAAGGGGTTCAGACAAGCCTCTCCAAAATTTGCCGATTTGGCATGTGAACTATTTTGAGCTTAAAGTAATCAAGACTCAGCAGATTCAAGGAAAACATTTACCTTTCCCTTGGCTACTTGAAGGAATTTAGATAGAGAGCCTGGCCCAGAAAGAGAGCTAGTACCAGAGACAACTTTTTATCTCAATGACCTACCTGTATGGTGGGACAAACATCTAATTATCAAACATCTACTCCACTTACTGTTCTGTGAATTACCGTCCTCCCCTTTAAAGCCCCAGCCCCTATTCCTACCCTTAGTTCAGGATGGCATATAAGCCTCAACTGCCCAATTTGCCTTCCAGTCCTAAACTCTCAGGGGACCCCTACATATGAAATTAAATTTGTTTTTCTCCTGTTATTCTGTTTTATGCTAATTTGATTACTAACCATTAAAAAAACCAACAAGGGTAGAGAAAAAACTGTTTCCTCCCCTATAGGTGCTATACTGGAACTCAGTAAGGATTCTGTCTCTTCATCTTGGCTCTGCTCCTTGGTTTAATTGTACCCAGAACACCAACTTCGACAATGTTCTCAAAGCTTAATTGTGACTAGTGGCTAGGCCACAGAAATGCTTTATTCACTAGCCTGGGCTCAAATGATGGTCCCAGGCATACCCAGTGGGGATTACAAAGACCCACAGAGGGAATGAGGTCTGGCCAACACTTCACTAGGTAAACGTGTGTTTTCTGAAAATCTTGCAGCTGGTAACTGGGTGGGACTATTCACACCTCTAGAAGGTTCCTTGCTAGATGGTTCCTCATTATCAAGATGCCTACACTCATCTGCTATTTTAATAAACACAAGCCCAAGTTAAGCGTCTTGCTCAATAGCAGGACACACATACTCCTCCAGGGCAAATATCCCTGTCCCCCCACCAACAACAGGGAGCTGCGTGCATATGATAAATTTCTCTTTGTTGTATACACACATTTGCAATTATTTTAATTCCCTGTATTCGGGATGATAAAAATACAGCTTGGGTAATCAGTAATTGGCTGGTGCTGAGTCTGGCACGGCTCATACCTTCCACATCAAATGATTCCTTTGATCCTTGGGTGGAAGGTGGTGCCTGTGGGCGTTTTAATTTGGCCGCATTGCAAACTGTGTTGAGAAAAAAACCCAATGTGGTCCAAAGGAAAATAGTGAGGAAATAGGTATTTCTCTCTCAATAGGTCAAAATAAGCAGACTATTTTTAAGAAGGTACACTGTTCAAAGCAGAACTGCAATAAGTAAATCTACAATCCCTTCAAAATAACATATATCCGTATTTTAATATCAAATTTGTTACAGGTTTTAACTTCATTTTTGGTGTCTCTTTATTCCCATCCAGATGCAAATATCAAACTTTTCTGTTCAATTAAGAGTAAACGTGTCAGTATATGTTAATAACTAAAGATTCCAAAGTTTAGGAACCATACAACCTGAAATCTGTTCTTGCCATGTAGAGAACTTACTGCCAGCTCTGAGCAACCCCCTCCTTCTGCCTCTCTGGGTCTTCTATTCTCCATCTGCAGAATGAATGGCTGACTAACTGCTAAGATTTCCTCTTAACTCTAACATTTGATGGTTGTATGTCTCTAATGACTTAACGCAAATAACCCTACCAAAAAGCCACACTTAACTCTCATTCAATTTTAAAATGCTGTCCATCCAAGTAATAAGAGAATAAAATCAAAGGCAGAGGTATGTGTTTTCTATTGTTTATCAGAAATTGCAAATTCAAATGTCTACGGTGACATGCTTGCATGTAAACGGTGAAACTCATCAGCAGCAAGCAGTGGAAACTCTGGGGAACCAAGGAGCATGTATCACTCCTCCTTAAAAGGCAACTTCTCAGCTCAGCTAATGCCACCATGCAGGAATGCAAGGCTCCATATCACCAAGAGAAGTCAGAAATCCAGATTTTTCTGTTAGACCCCCTGATACTTAAATGACTGAAACTCCGTATTGGCACACTCTGGTGGGCTAACGAAAAATCATGATTCCCTATTAAAGGCCTATCCTCCTCCCAGATAAGGTCACGCCTTCCTTGGCTTCAGTTAATACCTCTAGGCTAAGGACTCCCAAACCTAAATCTCTAGCTTGGCTCTCGTTCTTAAAACTCAGATCATATATTTAATGACCTCCCAGGCATCTCCACTTGGACTTGGACCCCATGAAATTTTAGTGGCACCAATGTATGTACTATTGTTTTTTTCCCCATAGCATTCAAGAACTCAATTGTGAGCACAGTCAACGTGGGCCAAAAAGAAGTTAAAAGGCAGTAAATATGAACTGATGTAAGGGTTAAACCCTGCCAAAGAGGGGTTTCATTCTCAGGCTGTCTGCATCATGTGTCTTGCTAGCTTCCCCTACAGCATCCATCCGCTGTTTCAATAAATGTGTTCTGGAGTTAAGGGCCTTGTTCAATAACAGGGATCACATACCTCTCCAGAACAGGTGTCTCTGCCCTCCTACCAACAGCGGGGGAGCTAGTTTACCGTATGGGATGTAAGTTTCTTCATATGTATTCCCATTTGTAATTATTTTAATTCCATGTACTTTGGGATGAATATACACCTTGGGTAATCAGGAACTGGCTGGTGCACCTTCTCCCAGCGAAAATCAGGTTCGTCTACGGTTTGGGTTTTCTCCTGCCCCAAATCACAGGGTGTAAAAATGCTAACTGAGGTTGGAAATTGGAACAGAAACACGATTGTGAAGTGTCCACTGATGTAAACCAAAACCACTACCATCTACTCAAAGACACAAATTCTTTTACAATATGATTTAAATAACAAAGGGCTCAAACAAAGGGAAAAACAAGGTTTCAATCCAGCAAGGAAACACAGATAAACTTCATCCTTTCACAAAATAAACAAGCCCACAAGAAGCAGTTAGATTTTTTCCTTTAAGTCACTATGATGATCTATGAAGTTTACTTCTCGGGTTCTAAACCTTAAAATTGTAAAATTTTCAAAACAGTGATATTTTTGGAGGGACCTTTCCATGTTTGTAAGTCTTGTCTTAGTAAAAGACCAAATGCTACTAAATTGTATCAAATAGTGCTACCTCCTGATTTGTAATAAAGCCAGATGAAAACATTCAATGAGGGAAGAATTATACTATTTCGATTGGTTTCTTTGGGAGTTTATAAGCATTCTTACATTTTAGGACTACTTTTAACTTTTTTTTTTTTTTGCCATAATTAAAAAGAATGGAAAAGGGACTGGGTCACCTAAAATATTCACCCTCTCATTACTTCTCAAACTGTGATGCTCAAGTTACCTCCCTTGCGATGTCTGTCTTCAGTTCTGCAGTAAGTTACTGCGCATTTTTATCATGATTACTTGACCTGACAAAAAAGATTCATGGTGTGGATATTTTTAGGTTAAAGACCAGACGGTAGATAATGTACACACAAGGAAGAAATGGTAGATTATTATCACTGATGTTTATGTAGATTTCAATGACCAGAGCTAACTGCTATATAAAGAAAGAGCTAATTGCTAAATGAATGTGGTCTCCAATTCACAAAACTGTATGGCTAATCTTTAATTTCCACAAGTTCTGACAAGTACAAATTATCATACTGATCCCTGAACAAGGCAATAGCCTGGCTAATTACACTCCTAAATGTATTCTCTCCTCTGCGCCTCCCAATTCATCTTGTCTGAGTATTTCTGATCCTTCTTTTACCACTTTAATCTGTACAAGGCTATGTTCCTACAGATAACAAGAAACGTACATGGAAATGAATTCTTGTAAAATATATTTATGACCATTAAAAAGAAAACAAAGTTGAAACTTCAGAAGTCATTTTAAAAATAATTTAGGGGAAGTAGTATTCAAAATTGAAGGGGAAACTTTTATTCCCAAAACAAAATTAGCTGATTATCATTGTTTGGTGTAATTTTGTCTGACTGGTTCCGGGTCCAAGCTTAGTCCCATGATTTATGCTGAGATGTCAGCATTAGACTTTAAATACATGGGTCAGACATCAGACTCTAACAGGTCATGCAGGGAGGGAAAGAAGAAAACCTGTTAACTGGGGTCCACAGCTACCACTAATGTCTTTTAAACTCGTTTATGCAACTCTCTGCAATTTCTCCTTTTTGCCTCTGGCTACCAGATCCATTGTTTTCATATTCCTGGAGCCATCCAGGATTCTTAGCCGCAATGCTTCAGTTAGGCTGATCCATTCTGCTCCCTGCCTTCTCTCTCCTTTGCCCTCAGTGGGATTCATTCATCTTCCTCTCCCCTTGAAGCCTTGCTAAATGATTGACTTTCAAATTCCTAAATCACACAGAGTGCTAATGGATGTTAATGGCTTCCCCAAGTATTTAAATTTTAAATGGAAACTCCTATAGGTACACTGGAAACCAAAAGAATGAATATTTAATAGTGTGAATTGCAGAAAGACATTTTAGAGCTAGTGTTCTCCACTAGTCCTCATCAAATGCGAGCCCACTTTTAAGGTAGTTCCTATAAAAGATACACACATGTGAGTTATTTCAGAGTTTGGATAGAGCAATGGTTGTGGAGTTTCTTAAAAAGGCAGCCTCAGGGACCTATGCCCAGAGGCTGTGTTTTACTAGGCATAAGGTAGAGGCCAGGGATCTGTGTTTAAACAAATAATGCAAGAGATTCTAAGGTGTGTGGTCTTGAGAGTACATGGCAAAATATCTGAAAGGCTATTGGAACATTCCAGTCAAGGATCAGAAGGCAACACTTAGAGCTGCCACTTACATGCCTCTCTCAGTTTACTTTGGCTCAAATATCCAAAGGGTTAAAAAAGAATCTTTACTTTGCTGGGTTCTTCTAAGGAATAAACAAGTTAATATTATACCATTGTTCACCACCTTCAACATCAACACCAATAACAAAGGAAAAACACTTCAGTGTGTTCACACGTGCTGGGTGCTGGTTTCAGTGTTTACACACATTAACTCATTTAATCCTCAACGTGTGGACATATGTTCAGAGGGACTAACTGAGTTATGTTTAAGACTGAGCATATAACTACTTTCCTATGATTAAAATTAGCATCAGGAAAACCACATCACAAACAAAAGTCCTAATAAAAGTCGCTGACTAGGACTATCCTCGTGTGTGTGTGTGTGTGTGTGTGTGTGTGTGTGTGTGTGTACACATGAAAGAGATGTATTTGCTCAGGGTCTATCAATCTTGTTCTGCCTGTTTTCTCAAGTCAGCAGCCTTATCTTTACATTTACTCCACTCAATCTCTTCTTGTCATTTTCCCTTTCTGTCTGAAAATAACTACCCCCAAGTCTGCAAAGCATCATCTTTGTATTCCATTTCTTGTTGTAAAGAGTTTGTGACATTCTGCGAGATGGACATGCTGTAACAATAATGGTGGATTGTTTTGACTTATAGAGAATCAAAGGAGAAAAAAATGTCCCCACACAGGAGAGTGACAAGACAGATCTCAGTCGTTCTGAAAGATGGGGTCAGTGATTGCACAGTCTGTCCAATCTCTCCTTTGGTTTCACAGAATGCCAAACATACCTGCATGCTGGCAGCAGGAGGGAAACCACCTTATGAAGGATAAGAATAACATCTGTTGTTGCTAAAGCCTTAAAATGAAAATAGGAAGATGGGGTACTTTTCTTGAATTAAGTAAAGGTTACCAAAAGGCAGGTCCTTGGAAATGGCCCCACGATATAATCTGGCACAATTTTCAGTAGTTAAGAGATTTGACTCCTCCCTTTCGATCTAGATCTCTATTACCCAATGCCAGGTATTCGAACAGAGCTACTCTCCATTTTCTATACGCGCTTCACGCTGTTCTCCTGGGTGTTTTTAACTCACCTACCATTCCCTTTGCCTGCTTCCAGCCCCGTGCGTGTCCAGATTCTAACTACTCATTAAAGTAGAGGTTGGCAAGCTCAGTGAACATAGATCGTCTTGGAGAGAA
The DNA here is from genome assembly GCF_048773025.1 of Camelus bactrianus. Lineage (NCBI taxonomy): Eukaryota > Metazoa > Chordata > Mammalia > Artiodactyla > Camelidae > Camelus > Camelus bactrianus. The sequence continues at coordinate 11,598,999 of NC_133555.1, forward strand.
TCTGTCAGTTTGTTAAACGGAATTACAATGTAGTTGTGGGTTTTGGAGGTGGGAAACGACCACTTTCCTCAGATGATAAAGGAGACCTCTGACCTCCTCACCAAAAAAGTTAAGACACGGCAACCTGGAGCCTAGATGGTAGGTCACCTTTTCCACTGAGATGTCCTTGATTTCTTCAGCCCACAGGTCAAGGTCAACAGTTGGAATTTCCTTGAGAGCAAAATCAGCACCTTTACAGGGCCTGATTCCTCCAAGAGACCATAGATGTTTCATGGTTGCGGAGCATATTTTATTTAGTTTAGAATCTCAGTATTTGTAGACAGGGGGGACTCACGTCCTTCAACTTGCACTTTATATTTCCACAACCCTTATCAGTAGCTTTACACCTACTGGAGGATTTATAAATACGTGAGTGGATGAAAATTCATACTGAAAGAGCAAACACAAAAATATTAAACACCTAAGAAATACCCCATTTGCCTAATATTTTAAGTTTGCTGTGATACTTCCAATGGAGAATTTATTTGTTCTCTTAGGTATCCATAAAAAAAAAAAATTGCTGTGTTCTTATCCAAAATATAAGGCATTTTTCAATTACAGCATCATGCATATTTTTGACCATTCAGTAATTTAGGATGAAGCAAACTGGTGGCAACAAGGAATGGAAATGACAAATCCATTTAAATGAGGTTATATAATCACCTGCTACAGAATCTGAGTGATTCATGGAAATACAAAATCTTATACACACAGTGCACAGACACATATATACAGAATACACACATATGTTCACACATATAGATGTGTGTGTTTGTGTGTGTGCAATTAATGTTCATCAGATATGGGAGAAGGTACAACCCACATATTGAGGTATTTAGGATGGGACCCTTTGGAAAGACACACCTTGAGGAAGGAAGGCCAGTGAGAACATCTGCTTGTCTCTGGACCCCTGGTCATATGTCGGGGTGCTCTCTACCCTCGTCCTCCCCACCTTCTTGGTCAGCTCACACATGTGTACCCATCACCCCCTGACTCTGCTACCACAGCAGGTGACTGAAAGCCCACATGGCTTTGCACAGCTGGTGGGACCACAGGTACCCCAAAGGGACATGGCTGGGGTGTAAGAAAAAGCACTCAGGAATTCTATGTAAGTACTCAGTAGCCTCATCTCTGATCTGAACTTGTAGGCTATAACTTATATATCCCACTTTTGGCAGTTTATAGCATCCTGACCCACGGCATGGCTAGAACTGTTACCTGATGTTGTTATTAAATTATACATTTATGTCTTGCTTCCCTAAACCAGATTATAAAATCTAAGTGGAAGGCCCTATCATGCACTCTTCCCTATTACCTTGAATACATCATACAAGGTTCTACCCCTATTAGGGTCTCAATAAACTTTAAAACATTAGCTTCATTGTCTAAAACTACTCTTTGTATATTTTATAATTTAGCCATAAGATATCATATTCTATGTCCTTTATAGTATATGCAATTTCAAATATCCCTTGTTTTCTTTGTTATAAAAGCAGTGTATCCACTGTACATACTCTGGAAAAAAATATGCAGAAGGAAATGGAAAGCCTTTGTAAATCTGCCTCCCAAAGGCAATCAATGGTAGCAAGTTAACATATTGTTGCTACTTCCTTTTATCTCTGGGCATATTTTCATTCATAAAACTGGTGTCCAGCCTTACTTTCAGATTTTCACTGCATTATATACATATTGCATTCCCATCACCTTTCTGTGTCATGAAATAGTCTTTAAAACATGATTTTTTAATAGATGCATAGCTCTTCACTATAGAAACTCTGTAATTCATTTAATCATGAACCTACAATTGTTTGTTTTGCTGTTAATTATATTTCTTAATTGCGCTGTGATAAAGAATTCTGAGCATAAAGAATTGCTCATATCTCTGACCATTAAACAGATTCCTAGAAGAGGAACTATTGAGGCTTTTGACTGTACTGCCAAATTGCTTTCCAGGGAGAATGTCTGCCCCTTTGAATCTTGCCAGCAGTACAGAGAATGATCTTACTGGACCCTTTCCAAAAATGAGGACTATCATGTTTTCTAACCTTTGACAGTGTGATAACATCATATTCATTTCTGCATCTGACCTTTGCTCATCTTCTGACCTCTTCCCAACATGCCCTTTCCCTGGTTCTCCATTTATCCAAAACTACCTTCAAGTTCTATTTTAAACAATCTCTGCATTTTTAAAACCTGGTCCATCTTGGCTGATTTGCTTTTTCTGTGTTCTCAAAGGGATGTGTTTCTATCTCCCTTATAGTATGTGTTACAATCTGGCTTATATGGTGTTTAACTGTATGAGTTTTTCCTCTACCATATTATACATCTTTGAAGGCAAGGATTAGCTTTTACTCAGCTACCCCTTGCTCCAGAACCTAATAATACAGCAGCACCAAACATAATGAGCGTGTAATACTTTAGAAAAGGTCAAGTATCTTACAGTATCTCAAAATAAAAAAGTACTAGCTTATTCATTCATTCACTAAAAATTATTTAGTGTCTACTCTGTATCAATTACTGTTAAACAAATGACAAATAAATGATAAGCAAAATTAGACATCATCCCTGCCCTTGAAGAGACTTCATATATTGGGTGAGGTGGACAATCAAATAATCAGCAAAATAAATTGAAATTATAAGGATGAGAGGTGTCAAGGAAAGGTACGTAATTTAGTTGTGGCAGGTTCCTCTGAGGAAATGATACTGGAGATAAAATCAGAGAGTGTGGGAGGGGAAAGGATGGGGAGAAGGAACCAAAATCTAAGGCCTCTCTTTCCTAATCTGCTCACTGAACTATCCTTCCTCTAACCGGTGACCTGCTCAGGGTGACTTCACCTACAGAAACTAGCAAATCCATTCTAACAAGTATCCAAGGACCCTAACAGAACAGCTTCACTGGCTATTCTTTTTAGGATCGAATTTCACCCATAATCATCACACTTCCTTGCCCCTCAGAGATTACACATAATGCACGGAACAACCAGAGTGCATTTGTTCACTGTCCTTTATCAACGGAGAAAAAATTCTTCCTACTTCTTAGGTCAATAGGCTAAGTCTGTCCTATTCAGTATGAGCTGTCACATACCAGACACAAAACAAATCAATACGCTCTACTCTCAGTCAGGATTCAAGGTATTCCAATAATTAAGTAACAATGTGTGTGCAGAAAAGGCAATATCCTCAACGATTAGTGTTAAATTTAATTAATTACCTCTAAAATAAAATGACACATAAACTTTGTAATTAAGAATAATTCTTAATTAAGGAACATTTGACAGATAGGCAGGAAGGAGGAATGGGATGGAAAATGGCTGATTAAGATGGGGGAACTGAGCGCCTCTTTGAAGATATTAGCAAGCCCTGTTTGTGTGTTTATTTAATTTTCAGGGCATTCAAGGAACTGAAATTTACAGCAGATATAGAGGGCATTTCAGTAAAACACATAGGCCCTTTTTCAAGTTAATGTAAAATTGTACCTTTGCAGCTACAATGACAGCTGCACTTTTAGCCCCTTAATCACCCAGCTAAGGAAAGGCAACCAGCTGGTCAGGGAGTTGTCACATCTGCTGACTTTTGAAGGCATGAGAAAAGCCATATAATTCTAAACACCTGAAGTGGACCTGCATTACTAGACATGTAGTTCTCTTCCTAGTATTGGCATTTGAGGAAGCTTCTTAGCCATCTCATGTGTCTGACATTTGGAGGGGCTGAGTTGTGTATTGAGCTATTCCATTTCATGCTGATAAACCAACCATGCAATAATAGCCTGGAGAATCTTGGACAAGAGAAGACACAACATAGGAGAAGAACCCAGAAAAGCTATCTGCAAATGTGGCCTCTCTGTGCTAGGATATTTCTTGTGGTTCTGGTCACTTACTTCAAATGTGACCCCTCCAATTCCACTACAACCACCATTTCTCCCACCAAAGAGCAGAGATCAAAGAGACCAATAAAAAAGACAACTAAATGGGGAAAAAAAAAAAGGTGACATAAATCATCTCGGTTTGGTTTTAATTAAGCAGCTATCTAGTAAGATAAAGTTGAACAATCTGTAAGATTTCCACTGCAAAGAGATGTTATAATCAATATGCTTAAGGTCAAGGTAAGTATAAACATGACCAAAGATAAATTTTATTTATATTTATATACACACACACACACATATATATATACCCACACATATATATATGAATTTAAATCCAGGGTTGAATAATTTCTTCAAAAATTCATAGAATTCTAGACTTTGAAGTGCTCAAAAATTGATAAAGTGTACTTTAAATGATTAATAAACAGTAATACTTCCTTTTCCCCAAATTGTATTAAAATAATAGTTGTTATAGTAAGAGTAATAGTAAGTATAGTAAGATAATCATCACCATACTGTGGAACAGGCTGTTAAGAGAAAATGTACCCTTATTTTTTTCCCGCTTTAAATCGTTAATAAAAATAACAATCTTTTAGAAAACCTCTGGTAAGCTTTGTTGGAGAAAAACACATTGATCTGCATTTCCTAGGCTGTTACATACTAAAGAGATTTAGTGACAGCTAATATTCAAGTTCTCTGCTAAAAGACTCACTAACTGCTTTACATTTCCATAATGTAAAACACACATTGTTGTGCTTATTGCAAATTCTACAGTTTCTCAATTTTTTGATTTGCACATAATAAGATGCATTGTAGAAAATCTGTTATTTTTTCCCCCTAACACTCACTCCTTTTTGTTCCAAGTTTACGAATCAGCTATTTTAAAAGTTCACTTTGATTTCTCATTGACTAGAGTGCCTGCCTGCTGCCACCACCATCTGCTGAGAATTTGAAGTCAACTGTTTAAAATGCTTGAGACAAAAACCTCACAATGAGCCACGCTGTTTGATGATGATCAACCCATCTTCATAAAGACTGTTTTACTTCCTACACATCCTAAAACTCTTGTTAAGATTAAATCAGTCCTAAGTTTATATACAATATATATTACATATGTTTATATAAATATGCAAGTTTATATATATATAATTATACATAATTATATATAATTAATATCACCAAATTGATACTAAATGTGAAGGATATTATGACTTGCTTTTCTCACACAATTTCTGTTCAGCCAAGAAGGTATTTAAACCTCTCAACTGAATCTGGCATGTTAATCTCTAAACAGTTATCACCTGTTACTGGATTTATGTTGTTTGATGTGCAGGGCAAGCCTCCAATAGACACTTAGTCTAAAAATCCAGAATGTCGCAGACTGAAAAGTTTATGTGCAGATGACTGAAAAGTCTATTTCAATCCCTGCCCCGGTCCACACAAATACCTTCCAATTAAAGACAAACACCATCTACTATTTAGGAATATTGTCTAGTTAGGGTCTTCTCAGTCAGATCATCTCTCTAATCACTTTCTCTCTACTCTTTTTTTTTTTTTAATGTATCTTTTTAATATATTTCTCAAGTTTCCAAAGAGGTTGAAAACAGATCATCAGGAAGGTTTCCTCCCTAAAGTGTTTTCTTTTAGACACTGTAAGCTTTAAAAACACCTTATCAAATCCAGTTTATACCTTCAGTTTCCTTCCCTTAGAATTCCCATTTTCTGCCTGGCCAGTTCTTGCTCATCCATTCGTCAGAGTCCATCTCAAATAAGACTTCTCCATAAGCCATCCCCCATCCAGCCCCCGCCTTCCAAAACTGTAGGAGTTACATTTTTTTTCCAGCTGTCTGTTTCTTAGGTTCCAAACTTAAGTTAAGATACTATCATCACTTTGGAGGGAAGAATAAAGATGGGATAATAATAAACAATACTTTATTCAGAAAACCATACTGCAGTGTGTCATAGAAGAATGGAACTCTTGAGTTAAAACCTTATGAGTTTAAATCTTGGTATTTTATCTGAGTAGCATCTAGCTAATTAGCCAGTTGTTCAACCTCTCTAAGACTCAGTTTTTTTTTTTTTTATTGGTAAAAAGAGGATCATAAGAGAATCAGATGATGGATTTAACATGCTTAGCAGAGTGTGCCTGGTTCAAAGAAAGCATTCAAGACACAACACGTTAGCAAGTCGGAAGAGCAGTAGGGTTAGCATTTTACTTATTAGCACCATTCTCGTGACCTAGGTCCTCTGCTAGGTGCTTTCAAATCTGTAACTGAATAATTCCTCCGAACGGCAACTTGACCTATTCACTCAGTGTGTCTTTACTAAGCAGGTTCTATGAACCAGACATGGTTGTAGCTGGACACCATCGTTCTAGCTGGATCCAGAGCTGAAGGTGGGGGATGTGAGTGGACGAAGCCTGGTCATCCATAAGGGATAAGACAGCCTGGGCTGGAGGGCCATCCCTTATGCAAGGTCACAGGGAACTGGACACCTCAGAGTCCACAGTCTTTCCTGATCTCATGGAGCTTTCCTTCTTGCAAAGGTGGGAAAAAGCAGCCATAAGGTAAACATAAATAAATGAGGTCATGAGAGGGAGGGCTGACCTCTAGGATGGAGAGAAAATGGGAGTACAAGATTTGGGGCTGGTGGTGGGGATGGGACTATTTTAGGAAGTCGGAGAAGGCCTTTCTGAGAAAGTGATGTTTAAGTGAGAACTGATTTGTGAGGAGGAGTTAGGCATTTGGAAGTCTGGGAAGAAGAATTCAAGGAAGAGAAAAGAGAAAGAACAAAGTTCAGGAGATCTGAAAAGGCTTGGCACATGCTGGGAATGTGGCTGGAAGAATGAAATATGGAGAAGATGAGTTGTAAGGTCAAGAGGGGTCCAGGCGGGACCCTTTTTAAACATGTGATGAGGCATTTGGATTTGCAACACTGGTTTTTGTTTAAAAGTCTACTTTTGTTACGAAAACGACAGGCCAGTCAAGAAACAAGCACCACTCGGAGGGTTGGAGTACTCAGATGTATTACGCCAGCGGGCTCAGAGGGGCTTCTGCTCCGAAGCTCTGAGCACCTCCAAGATGTGCGCATGAGGTTTTATAGGGTAAAGTACAAGCTTGGGGTATTAGGCCAATAGGCATGGAACAGCTTTAGCAGCATTATCATCACAAAAGTGGAGGTGGGGAGGCAGCAAACCAACATTCCAAAGCCAGATATGTGTCTTTGAAAATCCAGCTGGCTAGCAAAAACACATAAACAGCAAACCAACACTAATTAACTTAGATTTACAAATTAGTCCAGCAGAACTCAGATCAGTATTCCAATACTTAGACTTGTGAGTTATCTTGTTAGCCCAGCCCAGCCTCTCCTTCACATTCCTAGACCTGTGAGTTATCTTGTTAGACCAGCCCAGCTTTTCCTTCACATTTTCTCTATTATGAGGTGTACACAATAAATGGGGTCAGTACTTCAATTATCCACTTCTATGTGACAAAATCCTCCAAAACTGAGTGGTTAAAACAATCATGACTTCTGATTCCTCACAAGGCTTCCATCTGAGCTCACTTTCATGGCGACATTCAGCTGGAGCATCAGCTGGGCTGGAAGATCTGTGATGCCTCCACTCAAATGCCTGGCAGCTGGGGCTGGAAGTTGGCTGGGTCACCTCCACGTGCCCTCTCAGGCTAGAATGGCCATCTTTTCATGGTGGTCACAAAAGAACATTTCAAGAGGGCAAAGGAGAAGCTGCAAAGCCACCGAGAGCCAACCTCAGAGGTGCCACTTCTGTAGCATTCTACTGGCCAATGTAGGTCACAAGTCCAGCCCAGATTAATAAGATAGGAAAATACAGTCTACCTTTTAATGAGATGACCAGCAAAGTCACATTGCAAAGGACTGAGCACATCTGGATGATAAGAATTCATTGCCATATGTTGCAATCTGTCTTAGCAGCAGTGGACTAGTGGGTCAGGTAAGGAATCACGGTGACTTAGACTTGGGTGTGATACAGCAGCAAATATAAAAATCATGTACACGACTACCTGATGAGGCTCTATGTTATGCCTGTTTTACTGTCTCTGGGATAAAGCCTGTAGAGGTTAAATGACTTCCCAAGGTTACCTAGTTATTAAAGCCAGGTATTTAAACCCAGATAGTCTGACCAGGGAGTGTGCATTTTCAATTAGAATAGTCTACCATTTCCCACCATCATGTATTGACAGGAGAGAAAAACAAACAAATCTTTGAAAGACAGTATGATATTTACCATAATAGAAATATAAAAGTACTACGGAAAGTAGTAAGTCTGTATTCCGTTGTACTTAGCATATCTATTCCTGCAGGTACCAAACTGCATTGTATATTACCTACTTGTGTGTCCTCTAGGCAGCTAGAACGAAAGAAAGCTTTTCTAGGGCAAGAACCAGGTCTTAATCACTTGTGTAACCCCAAGGCCTGCAACAGTGGATGGCTGGTTCATAGTAGACTTCTCCTAATTGTTACTAAATTTGTTAATGAATTTAAATGTTATAAAGCTAAATTAAGGGTCTATTCTGCCTTAAGCAGTGGAATGTTACATATTTTAAAAATTTTACTCCTGATGAAAAGATTGCCTCAAGGAATATTTTTAGAGAAGAAATGGTAACAGTTAAAATAAATCAGCAGTTGACTTACTTTGGGAAAAAAATCAATAAGGATCATAAAAGGGCCACTTACTGCACTATGATCTAGAAAGAAAAATGGTTGCTCCCTGAAACATAGGTGTTTTTAATGTACATTTTATTAATACCAGTTCAAAAATCAGGTCTTACTTATAACGACCTATTTGTAGAATCATCAACAATGGCTCTGAAGACTTAAGCTATTCTACAAAAATAAGACTCTGAACGTAAATTAAAACCCCAAGGACATGAAACCAGCTATTCTAATACCAAAAATAGCTAGTAAACGGAATTGAGAAATCTGAAACGGGAGAGTATGAATTGGCCTGAATAACAAGATTCTTCATTACTCTTCTAGGAAAAGTCACGAGACAAAGCCCTGTGAATCTGCTCCGTTGTTAGCTATGGTGAACTCCCAGCGCCGGTTAGAGTGGTCTGAACTTTATGAGGGCCAGTTATCTCTGTCTGCTTATAATTACAAGCTATATCCTAACTGCAAAGTTCACCAATCTAAATGAATAATATCCTTTACGAGGAAGATAAAATCTTTGAAGAATCAATGCAGTGCCATGACTGACCTCCCTTAGAAGGCGGATGAAAGCATCCATTGTACTGATGCCCCCGGCCATCTATATGAGCACAGGACATTTCAGTGTTAGGATGTGCACAGAAACAAGTCTCCATACCCCACTTTTTGTCTTATATGCCAAGTTTCCAGCTAGAGAAGAAAGTGGGAAATTATTCCAATGTGCCCACTGGGATGGATTCGGAGGGCAGCTGAAGTCTCCACCACCATCTCTACCCTCCCCTTTCCTCCTAAGGAGCCCAGGAGTGGTCACCAAATCAGGCTGAGGCTTTTACCATCAGGATTTCTCCCACCAGAAATAAAAACTGAGACTTCCCATTTTTTTACCCAGGTTCTCCCAAGTGACCAGGAAACAAAAATTACAAAGTTGCATGAAAGAGGTTCGAGCTTGTTGCAGACGCCAAGCTCCATTTCTCAATGTCAACCTCCAGAGACACTGACTCTGAATTTCTATTTGTAGCTTTATTGCTCTATATGATCATGTTGAAAATTCAAAGAAGGTTGTGTATAATTCTATTCCCTATCCTGATTTAGTCTATTATGAGTCTGAAAATGAATTGAAGCCTTTAAAACACATCAACGGAAAAGATACTCGGTTCCCTAAACTATTAAAGCTCATGAAAACATCTTGAAAAAAAATCAACGAACGTGGCTTCAAAGACCTGAGCACCATGCTAATAAAAAAGTAGAACTTCCACAAAGCTGGGCTAAGAACAGGCAATTCACAAGAATGATGCAAGACTGTCTGAATTAATATTTGCAACACTAACAAATCCAATTCTTTGTAAAGATAAAGGCCTGCAAGAAGGGTGTCCTACATCACCAGCCTCTTGAGAAATTGTGCATAAACACAAAATAATTATATCCCGAGAGAAGAAATACAACTAGTTGTCCCCCGAGAGAGCTCCTGTTTTGATGTTAGAGTGAAGAATGGGTGTTATTGGTATTTCAAAGGAAAACCTCCCCAGAAGCAGGTTGCAATAAAAACTGACATACAGATTAAAAAGACAGTTAAATATTAATGAAGCCAAACCCACTTACAAATCAAATGCTGAGGAAAAGAGACATCTTTCTTCCCGAGAAAGTTGGTTTCACTTACCACGTTCTATTACTTGAAAACAACAAATCTGTTTGTCTTATTGCATATGAAGCAACACTTTTTGGATAACATGGACCTGACCTTTGCAAAGCAAGCTGGTTACTAAAAAATGTATAACTGTGATATTTGTACCGTTCCAGGAAAACCTGGAGAGTATCCAGGAGGAGAATTTCAATGTAAAATGACAAATGTTTTTCTCTGGTAAGTTTGGCTGGGTTCACTTTGGGTCCCAGACATTGCTGAGGGTGTGGTTCTAACTATTTAACCCTGGGTAACTGGAGGCTATGTGTGTTTCCCAACTTTGACATTAATCTTGATATTAAAAGTCTTTTATTACAAGTAAAACTTCCCCAACCTACTTATCGTAAGTCTTTATGCTAATTTACAGAAGACCTAGACTCAAGAAGGAAAAGGCATGGGTGGTGATCTCAGTGCCTTAAGAATGCACCCAGTTACAAATAAAAGTCTTTTCCACACAGAAATTTAAGTATATTTCTGGATAAAAACAAACAAGTGAAAAAATGATTAGTTTAGAAATCACAGAATTCTATGTCTGGAAGTTAGCTTAGAACACAAATGATATTTATTGTACCCAACATTTTGCAGGGTCTCTTTCTTTCTTTTTTCTTGAATGAAGGTTTTATTGAGATATAATTCACATACCATAGAGTTCACCTGTTTTAAACAGAAAATTCAATGTTTTTGCCTATTCACAGAATTGTACAACTATCCCCACAATCGATTTTAGAATATTTTTATCATTCCCCCCAAAGCCCATTAGCCAGTCACTCCTCTGTCTCTTCCACAACCCATCCTCTCCACCCTGCCTCCCGTCCTAGAGAACAACTAACCTACTTTCTATCTCTACAGATTTGCCTATTAAGGACATTTCATACGGATGAAATCATACAATATGTGGCCTGTGTGACAGGATACATTTCCTTAGCGCCATGTTTCCAAGCTTCATCCACGTTGCACCAGAGATCAGTCCATGACTCCGTTCCGTTGCTGAATGATGCTCTGTAGATTTACCACGTTGTACTCATGCATTCATCAGCTGATGGACGTTTGGGTTTTGTTTCCCACCTTCCTTTCTATAATTCTTTCTTCTCTAATTTCTTTTTGTAATCATTTTACTGTCTTGGTGGACAAACTCTTCTTTTTCCAGTCCTTGAAATTATGTCTTGCAGGCTTGTCCTGTAACCTCTGCATGCCTCTATTATTTTCGTTCTCTTTGTGACTGTGCTCACTCTACACGCTTTAAGGAAACCTACATGCTGATAAGCCTCAAATTGTAGCCTCTGGAGACCTCCTTCCTGTACTTCAGACTCTTGCAGATTCCTCCCAATTATTATCTTTCCCTCCTACTTATTATCTTTCCCAATATTTAACTAATGTAGCCGAGCATCAACCAGGAGATATTCTAGACCCCTCCTTCTTCTTCCTGACTTTTCACATTCAGTGGGTCCCCAAGTCCTATGTATCACCTAGTGATATTTCTTGAATCCATCCCTCCTCCATGTCCTTTATTACCTGTTAGTTCATCATTTATCCCTAATTCTAAAGCCCTAACGTTTTAACTTGTTTTTTTGACTTCTCATGTAACACTTTTTAGATCGTTTAATAACTCACCATCACTGAAAAAAATACAATCTAAGCTCCTCAGCAGAGAACCAAAATCCTGCCTGGCCTTGCCTCTGTTTATTTCTCTTACTTCACACGGTTTAACTTCAGTCTTATATCTGCCATTCTGGCCTTGAGTAATCCACAGGTGGCCTCTGCTCCAGTCCTATCTGACTGCCTTCCATTTATTCCATTGGACAGTTTATTCTCTCTGCCTGGAATGTCATTTCCTCTTCTCTGGTGCCAGATACCATGTTTTTCAGTAGAGCTACTTACTTGCTTAACAAATCTTCCTGGACTCAGAGCTAGACCAGCCCGTCCTGCAGTTAGGCATGGCCACCTGAAGGAATGGCAGTGTTGGCCCGAGGGGCCTCCCAGGCCTAGATCAGAAAAGCCTTCTGCACAACGTTCCTCTCTCTTTCTCTTTTCTAATCAAGTGGCCAGATGCTGATGTCCAGCGACATCCTGAAAGTCCCATGTGGAAGACAAGCCTGAGTCCCTGCAAGACTCCATGAGCCGCAGCTGACCTGTCACACTCCTCTGCTGAATCGTACGTAAGTCAGAGCTACAGGTCTCTCATGCACAAGCCTCAGATTTCAAGGACAGCCCAACCCAGTGGTCAGCACTACCCTTCAACAACCAGGTGCTCAAAAAGGTCTTAATTTCTACCTCCACGGGCCAACTTTGGTGTATCCTACTACCTGCCAGACTGGACTGGAACTGGGACTTAGACGCTTACCTCCTTCCCAATCTAGCACTCCACCAAGTCGTGTCTGGGGCTTTGATTTTATAACCCTGCATTGTCCATGAGATCCAGTATATTTGTGCTTGATAAGTATTTGCTGAATGAATTAAAGCTCCCCTCACACATCCTTCCCTATGTCTGTTCTGCAGGAATGTTAAAACAGGAATTTTTTAAATCAAAAAGTCGGGGGAGAGGAGGTTTCTGTGGCTAAATTTGGGAAATATTACGTTAAACAAAAAACATGTTTCTTTATTACAGGCCTTCTTAAAACCTTCGTATACTAATGAGCATCATCAAAACGATATAGTTCACTCCAAAAGTTATTTGATCACAGGCTTTTTTTTTTTTTTTTTTTCGGTCATGGAACATCTTGAGAGGCAAGAGATCCACAGAGCACATTTTGGGGAAAAAGCTGACCTTGACTAATAATAGAAATATTGCAAAATCTTGCACAGAAACTCTGAAATGTGTTATTTCAGTCCTAGATGCATAAATCACACAGCTGATTTGAATATTCAGGGGCTGAAGAGTGGAGTATTCATGCCAGAGGCTCTCTTCATTTGGGGTTGCCTGGCTTTGGGATACCTCTCTGCCACAAAGATGTATTCAGAACAAGAACTAGGGATGTGAGGATAAGTTAAACCCTGCTTAGTGTATTTCCTTTGTTGTCTTAGTCGGTCTAAGAATGAGCATATTGGCTCAGTTAGAGAGAGAAATAGTTTGGGAGTCAGAAAGCGAGAGTGGAAACTTATTGTACTGGCCCTGTACCTAAGTGGCCTCAGTTATAAAAATCAAAACATTTGAAAGAGTGCTTGGTCAAGGAATACTCTTTACTGTAGTTATTATTAACATAAGAACACTGGTGGGGAGCCTCTTTGTGGTGAACTTAGATAAGTCCACTTACCGCTCTGGGCTTCAGCGTGTCTTTCAAAAGCAAAGAGTAGAATTAAATTGCCCCAGACTCCTAGTCTCGCTTTGATGTGCTGGGCTTCAGTCCTGTATCTGTCATTCAGGACTTGAGCAAACTGTGTTCCTGTGTTTTCCCCTTTTGAAGATGCTAAAAGGCAGCAATCAAGTCTAGATTATTATCACTGGTGTAGACAGAAGCAGGGACCATCCCCCAAAGAAGACAATCCAATGCCACTTCAATTTGACCTTGGAATTTCCAATGACTTTGGGGTTTTAAATTCACCTTCCTAACTTGCTAGATATTATAATTTTAATTCCCAGGTGTACACCAGCTGATGACAAGTTTAAGACAGGCTCGAAGCAGACCAAATACAGAACTTGTCTAACAGACAATGTTGCCTTGGATTCTTAAAAGCAGTGTGCTAGTTTGCAGGAAGCAAATGTATTCAGAGTAGAAAAGTCCTGGCTATCTAAGTTGAACACATGCTGATTATTTTATATAGTTGCTGCTTTATCTCGTCACACATGAAATACTTGTTTGATGTAACAGTGTGGCTGAATTCAACACCCCCAACATTAGTACATCTTTCTTAAATAAGCCCTTGTAGACCTACAGCTTTACTTCTTTTAAAAAATGTTTTGAGTATACCACTGTAGTTTTGTTATCATTTATAAGCCATCTCTCAGCACTTGGAAAATCAGTAAGTGCTGTAGCTTTACAGTTTTCAGGATGTTGGATACTTTCAGCTGAACTGAGGTCATGCCTCAGATTGTTCACAGTTATAGTAGCTTGGGAAGAAATGTAAATTTCTCTGGCCATGAGGAGATAGAGATTTGCCAAAGCCTAGTGACTTTGCATCAAATTGTCATGCTATTTTAAAAGCCAATAAAAGATAAACACAAATAAGATTTTATGTACAAAGTATAGCTGAGAAAATGAGGTTGTTCAACCAATCCTTGAATAGGTTCCCAGTTCAATATATCTGAACAAAAGCAACATTTTGAGAAATTCACATGTTGCCATGTTTAATATAGTGTCTCAAAAAGATTACATGCATTGAGGATGACTTCAAAACATCACCATATCAAAGTAAAACAATCAAATAAATATTTATGCATGTCAAATATATACCAGATATTATGAAAAGTCTTAAAGGATAAAAAGGAAAGAATAAGATGGGCTCTTGGTCTCAGATTGATCATCTTATCCTTAGGAAGCCAAGACAAGTAAGTAGAAAGGTAAATACTAACAACTAAGGAACACCTTGAACATCAATGTAAAAGATGTAACAATTCACTAATCATTATGAGACATAAGAGAACAGAAACCTCATTGCAGACTAGGGTGATGCCTGCAACACATTACAAAGATACTATAAAGTTACTCTCTGTTCCTATTTCTGAGAAGGTTCTTATGGAATTTTATTGTGTGGTAGAAAGTACCAACTTTGTGTCTAATGGCACAATGTATGTGTTTTTCTAATAAAGACATTCTCTCTATTATCAGTGTACTTCAAACCAAATACAATTCATGAGACCAGAATTATTGGCTCTGTGTGTGTATGTGTCCACAAAAATTAAAAAAAAAAAAAAAAACAAGCAACTATTTAAAATCATTGAGTCAGGATTTGCAGACGACCCTCTTCTGGGTTCAAATCTTAGAAACCAGAACATGCTCTGTTGGAGAAAGTATGGGTTTTATTATTTAAAAAGGGCTTGGAATTAAGAACCAGTTACCCACCCTGGGCAACTCACTCCACCTTTCTTAGTGCCAGTTCTTTCAGATACAACAGTATAACACCACTCACTTCTCAGATTAAAAGAACAGCTATTTTACTGAAAATATCTATAAGAAGAAAAGGATGGTACACATGCTTCTGGTTCTGGGGACTGAAGGAAATGGGAAGGATGGCACTTGTCAAATGTGAAGTGAGGGAACAAAATAGCAACACAACACAGAGAGAGGGAACAGACTTTATTTGTGTGAATGCCAGTGCATTGTTTTACTTCCCCGAGCTTTGCTTCTCCTCGTCTGTAAAATGGGAATATCAGTAGTGCCTACCTTCATAATCACCTGCTTTAATCACAGTATTAGATGAGATAGAGGTAGATCATTTAGCATCATATCTGGCCCCTAGTATATAATTACTGCATTGTCATTACTTACTGTCATTACTACTACAATCATTTCTATGGCAAACCATTCTTATGGGTTCACTTATACCTGATAAGCTCTATTCAAGTGTCCAGGCAAGTTGGAATAGCTTGTTCATGCTATTTGTCAATTTAAGAGAAATTATAGTGTAGCTCGATGACCTTTTAGGGTTTTACTTATATTTATTTGCCTTCCCCCTGAAATAAATCAAGTCTCTGGTCAAAAAGAGGCTAAGAAATTTTCTTTCTAAAAACACCTTTTTTCTTTTTGGCTCGAGAACTCTGCACTGGAGAACACGCCATTTTGAATCTCTCTCAATCCAAATCACAGAGCCATGAACATACACATCCAATGTATGACTCACCCATCTGAGAAACTGCACGTAGACGCCCCCTGCTAACTAAAAATGCAGCTTTACGGAATGCATATTTAGGAAAAAAACTCATTTACTTCCTGTGCTCCCTGTAATCCCATACTGTTTTCATGCAGCTGATCCGACTTTCAATTCACAAAAGCAAAACCTCCTTAGAACCAAAATAAATACTAACCTTAAATTCAATGTACCCTGACAGCAAATAAGTTTGCTGTGCTTACTTCAGCATGAATAAAAAGCCCGCAAGGGGACTCCTACATAAGAGTATATTTACAAGTTCCATTACCCACTGCAGAGATTGATGCCATAAACCTATAATAAAAAGCCTCATGCTATAGATTTCTCTAATGTTTCTTATCAAACAGCCTGTATTATCGTGGCTTGTGTATTCAATTTAAAATAGGTTTCCAATAAGTACCTCGAAGCTAGAGGTCATTTTCACTAAGTTTTCTGACATGCAGGAATGTTTACACACTTTTTGCCCCCAGAATTGGAGAAACACGCTTGTCCGGTCAAGTACCTCATGGTATCAACCTATATATTTGTTTGCAGCCTTTAACCATTTTCCAAGCTGTAACAGTTGGCTGTCCCATTATATAATTTATTTTCATTGCCAAGTAGGAGTAGGTGAACCATTCCAGATCACATCAGACCACCGTTATAATCTTAAATCATTTTGCGGTATGTAAATTAGATTTTTCAGAGAGCTTGCTCGTTTGAATTTGCAAGTGTCTGCCCAGAACTCTCCATGAGTCATTCTCCTGAACTGTGAGGCAATCACATGCATGAAACTGGCAGTCCTTCTGCCCCAGGTGAAGGAAGACAGCTGGGAAGGTGTGAGTAGAATACTTGAATTTTTAAACATATTTGAGTCTGTATCTCCCCATTGAGTTCCAGTAACTGCTCATCTATACACACTGAAAAAAAGATTTTGTTGAACTAAGCTATTATTGCATACAAATCCAAAATATTTGTCAGACTTTGAGACTTGTTCAATATATTGTCCCATTAAAATTGTCAGAAGGTATCCATTCACTAATTCATCCAACACATGTTAATTTAGTCCATATTCTATTCTAGGCACTGTACTAGAGTTTGGGATTCCAATGGAGAACAAACAGACATGGTTGCTGTCTTCATGGAATTTACAGCCCCTGGGAAAAACTGGACATTCATCAGTCCTAATAGCAAGCCCCTGATTACAGCTGTGAAACATGCTCTGAAGACGGGACCACACAGGGAATCTGATGATGCTTCTGGACAATTTAGATCACACTGCTTTTTGCAGGGGCAGAGGTAGTATTACCCTCAGTTCACTTTTCTATCCATTTGAATCGCTCTTCAATTTCTTGGACTTTGAATCGATTTCTCAGTCTTGAGATAGGATGGGTACCCTCATCTACAAACACCTGACGAAATAAGACTATATCTGCCCTTCCTTATAAGCTAAATTACAATTATTCTATTTTAATTGCTTTTAAAATTCCATAGGCTGCTTGGTCTCACTCCAGCATTGCCAGATAATTCAGATTCTTGCCATAATCCTGACATCTCCATGACAAAAAACACTCTCCTTGCCTCCATTCGAGAAAGTCCGTTTTAACCTTCAGATACCTCAGAGTAGGAGAGAGCAAATTCTCAGCCTGAGGTAGACTATGACTTGAGTTTTCACCATTTGTCTAAGTTCTGGGGTACTGCAAAACAAGTCAGCTTCCTCTTCCAGGGGATGGCCCCTCAAATATTTGAAAGTTAACAACCCAGATGGTATTAGCCCGAAAGCAAGAGTCCAAGGAAATTTAGTAACACCACGATGATTTATATACTTATTTCATTCGCATCCTCTGGCAAAGAGGTCTGAGGCTACCACATGTCCAAATATTCAAGTTCCATCATTTCAAATCACTCTGCTTGTGTGCCACCCTTTCTTTCAGCTCTTTTGACTCCTTGTCCTATCTCTAGTACAGAGAAGTCAGGTATCTCAATGCAGTGTTGTACTTTTCAAGGTGAAGTGCCCTGCCTGTCAGAATACACGGGGAGCAGGACACAGAGACAGAGGAGAGACGACTACGTGAATACAAGATAATGCTGCAGTGCATTAAACCGAAATCAAGACCCTTGATTTAACTTTTATGAGAACAGTAGAGAAACTTTCACTATCAATCTCGCTCTGAGAAAGGTGAAGGGCATACAGAACCAAAGAGACAATTTGTTATTAAAAAATGTTAAAAATAGACAGCCTGGTGCACACACTGGGTGATGCAATAGTGCACACACATCCTTTAACAGACAAGATTCCTCTTTGTAGTCACAGCTATGAATCTCCCAAGTTTAACATCCCTGAACTCTCTCAGAGTTAATGATTCAAAAGGCAATGTAAGCTTCTCATTAAGATTCTGTATCATGCTGCAGTGAGGAGAAATAAAGCAGAAAGACTTTCTAAATTCCTTGAAATATCAGGATTTATATCATTTTATAGGTCATGGCTTTTTTTTTTTAAGAGAGAAAGTGACCATGTGTAACTTTGTGCCTGGAGTAGACTATGAATTTCATCAAAAATAATTATTTAGGGAGTTTTTTTTTTTTTTTTTTTAAAGCTGTCTGGGGTTTAGGGTGAGAGGCTAACTTGATTCACAAAATTTTGTACTTTCTAGAATGTAAGCTGCATGTAAGATGTCAGTTGGTCATATTCCTCCCTGGCATTAACTGGGGCATCACAGCCAGCCCCAGGGAAGAGATAGTAAGGAGAAGCAAAGAAGTTATGACCCAGACCTTCCAGAAAGGACTGCCACATTTCTATTTACTTTCACAAACCTAAACCCTGGCCTCCCACCTGCACTTACTGGGGTGAGAAAGGACTGCAGGAGGAGGTTACAGATGAAGCAGCCTATAATAAAACTGCCACACTCTTCCCAAACATTCCTTTTCTTCCCTAAACAAAGACTCATTCTTCAAATCCATATCGCAAGGAAGGGCTCAATGCGTGTCGTAAC
This sequence comes from Camelus bactrianus, assembly GCF_048773025.1. Lineage (NCBI taxonomy): Eukaryota > Metazoa > Chordata > Mammalia > Artiodactyla > Camelidae > Camelus > Camelus bactrianus. The sequence continues at coordinate 11,618,041 of NC_133555.1, forward strand.
TAAGCTCTGAGAAAGAAAAACATCATTTTTGCTCATTCTCAGAATTAATACCCTTGGACTGGCCTCATTAAGTCTTCTGGAAAAGGGAGATATGAGTCATAAAAATGCATGGAGAAAAAAAGATGAATGATTTAGTGAATTTAAAGCATATACTTTTCTTTTAATTCAAATTGTCAAACTTTATCCAAGTACAAAATTAGACACACACAGAAAGATCCCTAACAACCTATTTGTACACCCTTTATAAAAGCTGATGGCAATTATTCCAAGATTAGGCTGAAGAGGTATATTCAAACTACTTTTGAAATGAAATATTAAGCTTCCGTAATTCTAAACAGAAGTAGTGTGCCCAGTCTCTGCACCACAGACGTTGTAACCTGTGATAACTGATTGTAAATACAGTATGAAACCAGCTAGACCATTAGTTACACCTGCCAATTAGCTGCCCTCCAGCACTAAAAACAAAAACAAACCGGTAGCAAGAGTCATGAGCAAAGCACTCATGCACCCCTCTTTCTGTATCCACAAACAAATGCTTTCTGTTTTGCACTGACACATTCAACTCTGGGATTTAAAATACATTTATGCATGTATATGTATGACTGAAACATTATGCTCTACACCAGAAATTGACACAATATGACTATACTTCAATTAAAAATAAAAATACTTTTATTCAAAAAATATGCTTACAGAAAAGCTTTGCATGACATGACAACAGCAAATACTTGTTAAAATGGCCACCTCCTTCCAATACCTGTTCCCTTAGAACAATGTAAATGCTGCAAATGCTTCACGGCACTTTTAATTGAGAAGGTATATATGTACCATAAAGCATACACTTACACCCCAAATTTTAGGCTATTTTAACATTGTAAACACAAACAAGAGGGGGAGGATATAGCTCAGTGGTAGAGTGCCTGTTCAGTGTGCATGAGATCCTGCGTTCTACCCCAGGACCCCCATTAAGAAAGAAACAAATAAACATAATTACCTGACCCCTCGAAAAAGTTTAAAAAAATAAACACAAACAATATAACTTTGAAAGTGAACAATAATTCAAATTATTAAGATTCCTTCTAAGGCCACAGAATGTGTATACTTTTAAAAGCTTTCAACTTTAAGGGGGTTATTTTAGGCAATATCTCAACAAATAACAGAGTTGTTGGCAATGGCAACAAAACTGATGGTCAGGATGATGAAGAATTTTTTTTTTTTAACCATAGTCTTTCCAGATCCCTCTCAAATTCTTGTAGCTCAGCTTTGGGGCAGAGGGAGTAGATAAAGCTCGTACACCAAACAGAAACTCAGCAATTAACTGCTTTCAGGAAGGAAAGCAAGACCTTGGGGAAATCAACCAATGTTAAGTCTGATTATCAGGTTAGTTTTAAATACCAAGGTCAATAAAAGAAAACAAAACAAAAAATAAGCAATAATAAAACTATAGCAAAAAAAAAAAAAAGAAAGGAAAAAAAGAAAAACCTTCCACTTCTCTACAAATACCTATGATCTCAAATTTACTGTTTTGCAACTGGCCCCATCTAGCCACTTGTAACTCGGGAAAACCACATCCTGGATTTGGCACAAACTGATCACTTGGCCTTTAAGGAAGAGAAAGCTGCAAGCACTGAAAAGTTCACTTATCTAGTGCCTGTCACACGCACGTGCGTCATTTTAAACTAGCAACTGAAGGGAAATAAAGGAAATGAACAGGGAAAAGACTGTCCTCTTGTGATTCAAACTCTACAACTGATGGAAGCCATGCAAGGAGAAAGACACAACAGTTTGGTGTAGACTAACGGAGGTTGAAGGCAGAGCTGTCAGAGAGAAGACAGGAGAATGAAGAATACTTCAGGCTGCATCATTCGACCTACGTGAATGGACAGAGCAAACTTTAGTGGACTGGAGGTCAGGAAATGTGAGTTATACTCTCTGGTCCATCAGTTACTATGCGTTTCATCTAAGTCACTTATTTCTCCTTTTTGAGCCTCAGTTTCCTCATTGGACCACTCTCGTTAGCTATTTAAGATATTTCCTATGAATTCAAGATATACATATGGAAAAGAGCTCAATCTACAGGTTAACTGGTAAGTGCCACCAAAGGAGCAATTTTTAAAGAAGCTGATTTAGTAGATAAAAAGGTAATTTTAAATATATGTATTGAGTTCTAAAGGAGTGTGTCAAAATATAATTTAATAATGAATAAAAACACACAAAAAAGGCCTTTTGTGGAGTGAATCACACTATTTTAAAAAAAGCTTTCACGTATATTCTCATGTGAGTTTCAAAACTCCTCTTTGAAACTGTATAGAGAACTGATTTATGAGCCCCAGAAGAACATTAGCTTCATTAATTTATGGTCACAATTCATTTTTTGACCCAAAACGGAATTACCCAGCATGACCACTGACGTTAACTGTGACTTGGCTCTGAATAAGGTTCTGAAAATAGAAAGGTAGCTGTTGCCAAAAATGCAATCCAACTTCAAAGGACAAGGATTTACCAGCAGTTTTAAATATTCAGAGGAACAAAATACAAGCCTTCAAGGAAACTTCAAAAGAGAAGACCCAGAATAAATATTTTAAACAGTAGCAGGAGTGTGGTAATAGGTATGTCGTTTGGGAGGCATCCTTCTTTGATGGAGAAGACAGTTACACACGAGAAATCCAGTCTGCACTAGAAGCAGTTACTAAGTACTAAGGCGTGGGTTCTGCTGAGACCTGCGTTACTACTTTCTTCCTTCACATCATTGGGCAAGTCCCTCTAATATTTGTGTCTCTGCTCAGGTCTCTTTGCTAAGTCCCTTGTGTCTAGAAATAATAGAACATCCCCTGGAAAGTCTTCTTTCTCTTTGCTCCATCTCACACCCCACGTAGCCCCAGCCTGGGCTGGAGGAGGGCGGTCTGCTGCGCCTCATTGTGGCTGCACTGTGGTCAGTGCTCAGTTTCTGTCCAACACTGACTGTCCTTCAAGGGTGTGTGTGTTTAGATGAGCAGATCCATGAGGGAAACGTGTGCCTTTTGAGAACACCTTCCCAGTAACCAGTACAGTCACTTACTAAATATATGTTTTGTGAGTCAACGTGGGACGGGATGAAGTTTTTCTCTCTCTCTTCAGCTCTCATCCCTCTTTGGTGGTTCTGACAGCACTGCTCAATCAGAGGAACAGAAACATTTTTCTTTCAGCGTAACGCCCAGGGTATATACGAAGAGGAGGTCGTTCTTGGAAGAGTGTAAGGGTAGTTGCATACAAATCTGATAGAACCGAACGACTGACAACCTAAGCCGGTGGCCTTGGAGAATAAACTGTATTTTAGAGAGAAGGAGGGAGTAAAGGCATTAAAGAGACCCATGGATTAAAGATACAAAGGCATCACAGGGAGAACAAAGGAATGACAGAGAGTCCTAACAGAAGACTTCCTTCTCCCCTCCCTATATCCTTTCTGCAATAGAGGAAGCTGCAAGAGATGGGATACAAAGGAGACGAGGGTGGTGAAAGGATGCAGCAGTTAGTGGGCTGCTTGAACTTGCATCCATCTCTTGCTAGATCAGAAGACTTGACAAAGGAAAAGACTGGAAAGGGTCTAGTAAAAGGATTACAAATGAATGAGTTGTTCTTAAGATCCCTCCAGCCTATCAAATACTGAGCCTTTTTATTTTAACCTATAAAAGATTGCTCATCTTCCAAATAGAAAGGAAGAAGCAGCTAGTAAAGTTCCACAAGTACCTATAGGCTGTTTGTAAGTACACCTAAGGATACAAGCATTCAAATAAACTAAATGAAACTAAAATTACGTGTAGATGGTGGTTCCAAAGGCAAAGTGGTATTTTACAGGGATAAAAACAAAATCTTTGGAGCATTTGCTTTGCAGTTGTTATATATGCTCAATGTTAACTGAAAAGAGTTTGTATTTTAAAATGGATTTACAGCAGAATGCAGCAATTGGCATAAAGGTCAACTACAAATTAGAGTTTTCTTAAAATCTAGAAAGAAACATGTCTCTAATTATAAACATATTGCTTCAACAATGAAGTGTCTTCCTAAAGTGACCATTAAAACCATTCAATATTAATAACTGTCAACTAACAAGGACTGTAAAACAGAAGATGAAATTAGTACAGCTTTTTCTGTACGCAGACAGCTGGTACCTGTATAGCAATTTAGAACTTACCAAGTTCCTTTCCCGATCCTGGCTTAGTTTGCATCTTTTTGTGAGGATATGCGTCCCTTTTTATAAAAAAGTGAAAGGAAGTCTCACAGAGGTGATGCGACTTGCCTGAGTTTATGTAATTTCTACATGTACATTTGTATAATAAGCATATTTGTATAAAATGTAGCAAATCTGAAGTGTGAACAGGATAACAAATGTTACCATCTTTCTACTGCACAAATCTAACACACAGGCTAATTATCAGAGAGGAGAAAGTAAACATGTGGCTTTGAAAGAAAAACTGTAGCCAAACAAATGGGACAGAGACTTTGAGATAAGGCAGAGATTATGCATGCTTTTTAAATACATTATGCAAATAGGTACGCTTACATCCTGCATGCATTCTGAAGGCAGAACATCAAGAAAACTACCACACGGAGGTAAAGTTCCATCGTGGTGTTATGGGCTGACTTATGCTCCTCCCAAATTCATAGGATTGAAGCTGTAACACATAACCTCAGACTGTGACTGACTTGGAGACAGGGCCTTTAATGAGGTGATGAAATTAAAATGAGGCCCTTAGAGTAAGCCCTCATCCACCTGACTGATGTCCCTTAAAAGGAGAGGAATTTTGGATACACCCGGAGGAAAGATTGTCAAATATACAGCGAAAAGGTGGCTCTTTACAAGCCAAGGAGAGAAAGGCTTCAGGAGAAACCAAACCTGCCAACACCATGACCTTGAACTTTCAGCCTCCAAAACTGCAAGACAACACATTTCTGTCGTTTAAGCCCCCTAGTGTGTGGTGCTTGGTTATGGTAAACCCGGTAAACTAATACACTCAGTAACACACAATGACAAAGAAACTCTGATATGTGCACATATCATTTCAAGATGGTAACAGTGGCAGCAGTGGTTAAATTTTATGGAGTGCTTACTAGAAGATTGTCCAAGGGTTGAACCTGTACCAACCCCTTTAATTCTGACCACAATTCAAGGAGGCAGGTACTCTTTCTTATTCCTACTGACAAATGAAGAAACTGAAGCATGGAGAGACTAAGTAAGTTACACAAAACGCTCAGCCAATATTTGAATCCAACGCCTCGCTGGATTAATAAAAATGATCATTAGTAAATGTTCCTGGAACTTAATAAAAATAGTATCGAGTCCTAGAAATTGAACCTTCCTTTTAATAGTGTTCGTGTATCTTTGGTACAGACCGGATACAGTTGTTTACAAAGCATCTTCTGTTGCCAGCGCCATCCTAGCAGACACTGTCACAGGCCATATGAAACCACAGTAATTCTAGAAGTTACCTTATATATATTCAGCCTCCTTACTTCTACAGACAAGGGCACTGACTCTTGGATAAAGCCAACTGCCCAATATCAGAGTCAGCAAAAGCACAAAACAAATATTAAGCCTTGGTTTGTCTGAATCCCAACGTCATAGTTTTCGTTTGCAGTGATAAACCACACGAGTTGAAGTGGTATGACTGAACAATAAGTATAGATCATTTTGGAAGAGATGTCATTTTTTTATGTATGTGTTTCTGCATTTCAACATACTCTGAAATATGAAAAGAGGTCAGAGGTTGCAAATTTGGGGCTTGAATTTTCCTTGTTTTGAATAATACTGTGTAATAAAGCAGGGAGTGGCTTTCTACCATCCATTTCCCTGTTCATCATGAACAAGGGGTGTACCTCTACTTTGTGGTTTTTTTGCTAAGGACATTTCTAAGTAAAGTCTTTCACATATTCCCAGTAGACACTGAAAAGGATGCTGGGGACCAATTTTTAAATAGAATATCTTGAACAAATCACAGCAAAGGAAAATTTGAGTCCTTGATAATTTAAGTGTTATTTTTACTACTACTGTGAATTCAACCCTGGCAAATTAAAACAGGAAGAATTAATTGGATATGCAAATGAGATTATTCAGTATATAAATCTAATTACATACCAATTTGCTTTAACAGCATGAAAAAAGAATAAATTGTTCTCTGTAAATTGATTGTCTTAAATAACCACCTGTAGCCCAACAAAAATTGTCTTGGAAAAGCTATATTGTAAGTGCAGACGTCTAAGTTAATAACATAATGTTCTTCACATATCTTGTCACAAGAGTCTCTTTAGAATGAAATCTGCTTATACTCCTGATGTTCAATAAGGTACTATCAGGTTTCTAGAACATAAGGAAATAATGTCACATGTTAGCTTTTTCTTTTCCCCCAGAGCACAATAGATTGATAAGACACGTTGATTTCTGAAACACTTAATGCTTTCAGACTAGACTTGAAGTCTGAGCAATTTTCACGTCTGAAAAATAAGAAAGAAAAATGGGTGAAGTGTGCCAGTTTTTGCTAATTTAGCAGCGGCTCTCAAATTTATTTAATCAAATGCTTTCAATACAATAGAGCAAACCCCATCCACCACCCGTCTTTAAAAATGATTTTCTTTGCCACTTAGTTTAGGCAAATGAGTTTTGAATACTTAACTGGGAAAGGAGGCATTAATTCATGAAACCTGTGTCTTGGGAACAAGCAGGGGGATGCTAGATGTTTGCAAAAATACAAGATGAGAGATTAGCTGCTTTTCTCCTCACCAGGATTGTCACTGTGTCTGCCTCTTCATGCGGCACTGACATACGGCCCAAACAGAAATATCAGGCCTGGTTTCTCTGGGTTGGCCACTCTAAGACTAGGTCCATTTGCACGGACTCAGATGAAAGAGCTCAAATGTCCTCGTTTCTGTGACTCCTACAGACGGGCCAGCAGAGGCCACGGTGAGTTAAATGCATGGATTTATCCAGGGAAACCGATTTCACACTAGTCTCGTCCTCTCAGGTTTAGACACTGGTATTTTGCAGAACAGTGGACGAGTAAAGCATGTATCTGAATTGAGTAGCAGATAGGTGGATGGATGGATGAATAGACAAGAGACAGATGGACAGACTGAGCACGGAGAGACTGGTATAATTCTCCTTTGCCATCAGCATCCACCCTTGGCTCTGAGAATCAAGAGAGGCTCGCAAAGAGCTCTTAAGATGGTAAACACGTCAGAACCCCCAGTCTCTGGGGGAGCAGTTGTGGAACAATTTGTCCGAAGGAGACTTTTCTTCTACTGTGTGCTAAGGACAAGTATTGCTGAACCCTTCTTCAATCTCTAAAATAAAAATCAGCTGGTATTGTTGTTGAGCGTCTCCCTGCCCAAGCTCTTTCCTACTGGGAGATAATTAAACCTTACCCTTAGGGGATTCCTTATCTTCTCTTCCCTTCCTGGCAAGGAGGAACACCATGAGGGGAGCAGGGCCCAGGAGTCCAGACGTCCGGCCTGTGTGTGCCTGCTCTCCAGGTACAGAAAATGGAATCATAAAGACAGACCTAAGTGAATGACAGTGTCTAGGGATGAACCTGAAGCCAATGCCAGGCTGACTGTGGCCTTCATCTGAGTAGAATGGAAGACGCAATGGGGTGATCAAGAACAAGGAGAAAAGGAGTTTAAATCTGATAAGAGCAAATGAATCTGAATGAGAAGAAGGAAGCTGCTCACAGAGAAGTTCCCCAAATTAGAATGGAGAGCTGCAGCGGCTTTTTCCAGGATGCCTATGACCTCAGACATGTCAGTCGAGGGGTGTTTGAAAGAGACTCAAACAACAACAACAAAAAGCAATGGTGTGGTCTCACTCTACTCTTCCTAATGCAGCTCCAAACATACACACCCAAACAGTGACTGTCACATCTTCTCTTTTATTTCCTTCCTGGATCTTACTGCTCTCTCAAAGGATGCCATTTACATTAACTTCTTTCTTATCTGTCCTCTCCAGGTGGGAGGAGGCAGGGAGACCTGGTCTGTATTTTCACTACCACATTCTCAGCATCTAACCGAGCATCTGCCTTGGAGGAGCTCTGCAAATGCTCAGGGCTCAGAGTGCAGAAGACAGGCACCCGGCAAGTCACTGGACTGGAGAACACAGTTCGATAAGAGCTTTCTAATAGCAAAGCACTCAGGGGTCACTTGAGGGGAAGAGATTAATACATGGGGATGACAAGGGCTCCATGGAGATGACACAGCTCAGCTTGCTTTGTTTAAGCACTTCCTTTGTGGCAGGTATTGTGCACAGTGCTTTAAAGGGATTATTTCAATACAATCACATCTCCCCTAGGAGGTATGTACCATCAAAATCCCCCTTTTCCAGAAGAGAACACAGGTTTAGAACAGTTAGGTCACTTGCCCCAAATCACACAGCCCATTTATTGGTGGATTTTGAATTGGGATCCAAGCAATTAGACTATACGCCTCCTGGGTCTTGAAGTACAGACAGAGTTCTAAAAAAAATAGAGGTGAGTGAGGAAGGAATAGCAGGGAGGAAGGACAGAAAAATACAAAGTTTTTATCTTCTAACTGCAGAAATAAATATATGTGTGCTCACTGAACAGGAGGAAGGAAGTTGGGGAGAGGATTAGTGAGAGACAGGAAGGCTAAACACATGAGATTTGGCCACAATAGAAATATACACAGAAAATGCACACACTTAACTCTTCCTAAGTACACACACCTATTTAAGATATGGTCAGGATGGAAGGCACTGGTGCAGAAGAAAGCCGAAACGCTTTACAGAATTGATGTGGCTTATACGAGGAATGAGACTATCTTCTTTCCCCATGTTTTCATGACATATTTTGGGATCCACTGAAGTTAAGGTGTGAAAAATCACCGATGTAATTAAATATATTATTCAACATAATACAAATATGGCTTGCAATCTGATTGGCTTTTAAAGTTCCATCTGTCGATATGGGCTATAATATAATCCGAGCTTCTAAGCAATTTTCCTTGCTGGCATCAAATAAACTCTGGCAAATCAGCAAAGAACATATTTTTAAAAATTCACCTCCAGGATACCAAACTGCATTGTAATTCACTGTGTTACAAACTTTGCCACAACCTAGGGGGCTATTTAGAGTAACAAGAAATGTGGATGAGGGGCATCCTGAGGATAAAGTGTAAAAATATCAATTGAAAAGAAAATGTGGAGCAGTGTTAACAGTGACACTGAAAACTTTGGGGGTGGGTGGGATTAAAGCTGATGCATTTAGTATTTTCCATGAGAGAATTTATTTACACTTCTTTATTTGACCTATGTCAAGTTTGCTTTCATCAGATATTGCCTGCAATCATGAGGAATAAATATTTTAATGCAAAGGCTGATTTCTGGACAGTCTAAGTGTTTCCACCTTTCATGTCTTCATATTTCATGTGAAATATGTGAATAATATATTGTTTCTGGGAAATATCAACAGAATATACACAGATCATTTCAAATCTATTTATAGATAAATTCAATAGGGGTTGTAACACTCACATGCCACAGTGGAACCACCATCATAATTAACAGAATGATTCGAGAACGACTAAGCATATGACAACATTTAATTTCATCCATCATTAAAATGTGATGCGTTTGTTGCATTTGTTTTGAGACACAAACTTGGAGTTGTGCATACAACTTATTTAATGAATACACTAAGTTGTAATGAACAATCTGGCAAAATCTTCTTAGCTCTGCAATAAGGCAGAATTGAGAAATCAAGAGAAGTCTGCATGACCACTCTCCAATGTTTCTTCTCATTAATCACACTGTTCTCTTCCCTTCTTACCGGCTGCCCAGCACCCTAATGTTGTCTGCAGTCAGAGAGGAAGGTGGCCTGGCAAATGTGACACGTTTAAAGACAGGTCTTGATGACGACATGCAATCCTAGGAAGAGCTCTGTTAACAGAAGGGACCCTCTGCTTCCAAAGTCATTCAGCAATAAAGGAATCATCCTCCAGGGATGAAAAAATTTGATATCAAGAACTGAACAGTGATGTTAGTATTTTTGATCAAGAATCTTCCTAGTTGTGGGGAAGGTATAGCTCAAGAGGAAGAGCACATGCTTAGCATGCATGAGAGTCCTGGGTTCAATCCTCAGTACCTCATCTAAAAGCAAACAAATAAATAAATAAGTAAATAAACCTAATTAGCTCCCCCCCCCAAATTTTTTTTAAAAAGACTCTTTCTAGTCTCCTTCAAATACATAAAAATTGTGTGCATGTTTGTTTCAAGTATACCTGTGCCTATATGTTTTATACACACACACACACACACACACACACACACACTCACTCACATATAGCTGCCCCTGGACATTAAAGAGCTGCTCTTGATTCTATTTATAGGTCATTGTTCAGCTTTGGAATTATTCCCAAGTACATTTATCATCACCCTATCGTCCTTTCTCTAAGAACTCTATCAGGTAACCATTGGTTCTTTACGACATTCTTTTTTCCTCTTTCACATCCTATTCCCCCCATAAACCTACCATTTCCTGAGTTTATAATCCTGGTCAGGCATATTTCTGGACAAAAACTGCCTATCACATTTTGTTGAAAAAAAAAAAACCCTCTTCTTTCCATGTTAATCAGTCCATAAATGGCCTTCCAAATCTCTGAAGATAGAGAATGCCATTTCCTAAAAAGTCCAGCTCTGTGATAGGATTCAGCTTTTTTTCAGTTTCCACAAGGGTCCTCATGTTTGATATGCTAGGATTTGCTTCCACTGCTTGATTGAAACTCTTGGACTTGTCACACTTTACCATCATGTACTGAATTTTCCCAACACTGTCACTTCAGTGTTCGGAAAGCTTGCTTGGAAAGAAAGGAAGTATCAGATCATTCTCATTTGTTTGTAATCCTCTAGCCCTCAGCGCCATCCCCTGTAAGTCAGACAAAAGCAGATTTTGTTTTACATGTAAATGTTGATGATTTTCACTGTGAGTATTTTTGGTTCATTGAATTCAATTAACTAAGTTCTTTTAAAAATCCAAGTGTGTATTACGTGCCTTTTTGATAATTCTAGCTCTAGGATGGGGAGACGGGGTAGAAGTCAAATAGCTTAGTTTTTCCTTAAGTATTTTTTTTTTTAATCTACAAACAAGCAGTCAATTCAACCATTCAATCATTTGGCTTTATCTGCACAAAGGCAGACAATTGGTAAGATTTTCTTTTCCCTTCTGTAATTCAGCCTTGCCTAGAAATAGCAGTAGTAACAAACCTCTCCCTGCTCCAACAAAACACTAATGTATGAAACTTTTCCCGGTGAATTTAGTTCAGATAGTTTCACCCATTCATTCAATAAGAATTTACTGAGTGCCTACTCTGCGTGAGGCGCTGTTCCCGGGGCTGGGGAAACATCAGTGGATAAAACAAGGATGTCTGCCTTTGAAGAGCTTATATTCGAGCAGGAGGGAAATACAATAAGCAAATATACATAGAATAGATGGCAGGTAAAAAGTTTTATAAATGTTATAGGAAAAAGAAAACGTGGAAGAGGATAAACAGACCCACAAGTTGGGAGGGAGGTAGGACCACAGGTGTGGTTGAAAGGGGTGTGTTATAGATACGAAGACACTCATCACTCTTATCACTTAGAAATGCCGATGGTTTTTGAAGCTCTGTGCCAGAAATGAGGATGAAAACCATACATATACATTTCTTATGATTAATCACAATCACACAGTGAGAGATTATAAGCCTTGTCAGCTGACGAATATTGTTAGCCATCAGGCTCTACAAGAATCCAGTCATTAGCCACCACAGCTACTGACCTTTAACACCCCATGAAAGGAGTTCAGGGTGGAGATCAGGAATGAGGCGCTCTGTGCTCTGAGAAAATTGGCAGAACATGCCTTCAGATAGAAACTTGTGGGAGATATTTTAATGAACCTGTATTCTGGCATCTTCCCATATTTAGAAAAGCACTAAAACCATTAACAAAGATACCTGATCCTTGTGACTAGCAGCAACCTTCTACTGAGATGTGAGCCTGGTTGCATGCACCCACTTCGCCAAAATCAAGTATATACTGACCTCCCAGCTACTCCTTCAGAGAAGTTCCTGTGAGCTATCTTAGACGCTGTTACCCAGGCTACCGTTCTCAGTAAGTCCCCAAATAAAACTGAAACACACAACTCTCCCTTTCTGTGTTTTTATTTCAGATACAGCATCTACGTGGAGTCGTGAATCTGAAACCAAATAAGAACAGGCACTAAGGCAGACGTGAACAGAGGAATTTATCCAATGAGCTAGATGTTAGAGTCCAGCAAGAGGAAAACAAATGCTACCATTTGCTAAGTTCCTACCACTTGTGTTGCACAGTGCATGACAGTCATGTATAACTCATTAAAGACCTATCATTTATCTATCTCAACTATAGAGGTAGAGTTTATAAGGTTTGTAATTTTTTCAAAGTCATACAGTTGAAAAGTACAAAGGCTTTTTTGATTCTAGGTATGATTTCCAAATTCAGTAAAACCAAAATGTGTGCTTATTCTGCTTGTCTTAGAAGTAAGGCCAAAGGAGGACATCAGCTTATTAACACTTTTTAAAACCCTGTGTATGTAAAAAAAAAAAAAATGGAAATTATGCACTGCATTTACAAATAATTAAAAACTGATAGGTGTGTGTGGGAGTATTGTTAATTCTAAAGCAACTGCCCTTGAGATAGTTAATACTGTTTTGTCCCTCAGCAGCAAATGCATTTGAATGAAAAAGAAAATGTTCTTCAACACATTTGATGCTTTTAAAAACGTTGTGCCAGTGATTCTGTTGGGATTTTATAAGCTTGTTTGGATTTCATTTTTGATATGAGGAGTAGGGGTCAGCTATAAAATAACGAAAAGGTATGAGTTTAGGTTGGGGACTTTGGAAATTGCCCAATAACAAAATGCGTTAAGAAAGACTTTTATTTATTGTACAAGCCACTTCATTTCCAGGTTAACTCAGATCATTTAAGGAGTAAAGATAATCAGTTTCTTTTTCCTTGTCTCTTGGAGGCGAGCAGATCTCTATCAGGTTGTAGGTCCCTATCAGGTTGTAGGCTGTAAGATTTTGGGAAAATGATTATGCAATCCCCCTACCAACATTCTATCTTCTCTGTCTAATTTAAATAGACATACTAAATGTTCTTCATCAGGAATAGAGAGGACAGAGAGGAGAGGGGATGGAGCACATCCCACTGATGGGAAGCACTCAGAGCATCTGGGATTAGCTGTCTCTTCCTCTCTCTGCGGATGGCTGGTGCAGGTCCCAACAAGATGAAACAGTATTGCAACCTCTGAATGCGGCCAACAGAAGAGGGAGGAGGGGAAGAGTAAGGCAGTGCTGGGGGACCTCCAGCTCCCAAGTCCTTCAGGGGGTACTTTCAAGGCACCCATGTGGGAGCTTCCAAAAACAACTGGAGAACAGAGGGGCGGAGAATTGGGATCCAGTGAAGGACCCAGCGGACACGTGGCGCAGAGATTACGTATGGGCACATCCACGTGTATGGGGATCAACAGAGACAGAACACCATTTTCTGCTCTTAAATTCTTTATTTTCAAACAACAGTTTAATGGCAGGTGAGGCATGACTAAAATGTTAATAAAGAAAAAAGGGTGAAAATGAGAAAAATTAAGAGAAAATACTCTGACTTCAAATTACATTTCCTTTTTTTCTCACTTTACTTTGTTCTTTCTTTGGAGACTGGCAGGTTGACCCATCAAACAGAACAGGCTAGTGTTCAGGACATGGAGAGGGGAGGAATTTGAACAGTTATCCAGAGTGGTGGCGTTGGCAAGGTTACAGTTTAAACTTAGTGCAGTCACACTGTATGAAGAAAATTAAAAAAAATATTCCTCTGGATGGTACAGAGCAGTAAGTCTCGCTGATACATATTACGTTATTGCAGAAAGTAAATCCCTTCACTAACTAGCTCACGCTATGTTTTTCCACTAAAAAAACTACCTTCATCTCCCAACTCTAGAACATTTTACAACTTCCAAATGATCAATATATGTGATCATTTATAGATTTTTAAAAATAGTAATATCCTTCTCTAGCAGCCTTCACAAAACCAGCAATATTTTCTGAAACAGCATCTTCTCAGGAAGGGATGCTTACTTCTATAATAGACAAATACCACTGTGGACATAAATATTTCTTGCTGCTTAAGAGAATTTTTTTTTTAAGTGTAATTCTCCAGCACTGAGACTTTAAAAGCCGTGTTTGCATTACAGACTAGTTCAAGTGGAGTAACGTCTAAGAGAAAATGCCACAGAGTGAATGTTAATAAATTTATACATAGAGACTAATACATTTTTCATTTAACTACGGAGTGGAAGCTAATACACTTTTGTAGCGAAACTAATACATTTTTCATTACTTAAATGCATAGTAAGATGGGTCCAGAGTTACTAACGAATTTACACGAGATCCTCTAAAGAACTCGGAAACAATTTAAATCATTTTCCAACCCCTGTGTTCCCTTAGCTCATGAAAAGCAATGCTTGTAAGGGATAGATGCCGTTTGCAGAGAGGAGGTAAGCATTTCTTTATCTACAATATCAACAATGTCAGGAGGTAACGGCATTGAGGGTAGAAAGTTCGTGTTTTCACTGTATTACTTGACTCTGAGTATTGCTTTTATTCTTTCCATTTCCTGACAAGTGACAGAGAGGATGCTTTCATCTCTCTTTCTTCTCTTTCCTTATAGGGAAATGGATTTTGGGTCAAGAGCTAAAGACCAGGTGACTTTCTGTATTAACCTCAGGCCAGAAGGGTTATAAAACCGTGCTTCTGCTTTCAAAAAACTTTTACTGGCTGCAGATGGCTGTCACTGTTTGCACAATACTTGGGATTTAGCTGTTTTGATAATTACACTATCATCACTACTAAAGGAGATAAAAGATGTCTTCAGAAAAATCCCCACCTAATTGAAAAAGATCTACTGAGTTTTCACAAGGGATTGAGGCCTGAAATCAATTTTGGATATCTCTGCAAACATGAGAAATTCAACATGTTCATGGAACCAAGTTCACTAAGCTGAAATTTCCACCCTTAAAGCTGGACACAACCAACAAGTCACCACATTTGTTGAAATCTCTGTGTGTTAAATATGTGCAGGAACAGAGTCTGGAGACAGCGCTGAACGTAACTAGTGAAGTGTGAGAAAGACAACTTTTTGTGTGACGAAGGCAAACTCTTTTGATGAGTTTAATGACTAACGAGTGGGCTGGGGCACTGACTGCTCTGTACACCTTTGCGGTGGAGTCGGGGGACGGCTGACACAGAAAACCGTGTCACTATGGTAGATGGGCTACAGCTAAGGTTCACATGACCAGATTCCTGAGTACAAATGGCTGATGATTTTACTACCTTAAATCACTATTTGGACTGGGGAAACAATAAATATGCAGAAGAGTAATTTTAAAAAGCAACCTGAAGCAAAAGGGAGCTACTGTACAGTATTAAAATAAATAGACTCATCATTACTTGCATTTCTCCCATTAACATCAATGTATAATAATTGAGTACTTAAGACAGCACCATGTAGGTGGCTAAGAGCCTCTGTGGTAGGTTCAAATGCCGATGCTGGCACTCACTGGCAGATTGACTTTTGGCCACCAACTCAGCTTCTCTGTCCCTCAGCTTCATCACTCATAATACAAAAAGGATGATAATATAAGCCTTGGTCAATGTCATGTGAATTACTGCTGCAAAGTATGTACAATGTGATTGGTCCACAGTAAGTGCTAAGGACAGCTGAGATGTACCACCTGGTACAATGGTTTGGCATCTCAGGTGAATTTATTTTACATGAATGAAATCACACCCTGAGAGCCCAAGTGGTGAGTCTGCTCTGAATGTTCTCAATGAGTCTGTGCCCTGCACTGAGCAGGAAAAGACAGGCAGAAACTTGAAGTTCTTTGAGGAAGCCTTGATCTCCATGATCCCTGCCTGCTCCTCAAGGTCATGTTGAGCAGGATTCTGGTGTACAAAGGAGCATATTTTACACACAACCTGGCCACTGAGGATGAAAAAAGTACTCCATCTAACGCTCAACAGCAATTTGCTCCAGTGTTAAGGGGAAATTCCCAAGTGCTGGATTTACCAGAAGTACTATAACAATCTCCAACGTGACCCTTCCATAAAAGGTTCTGAAGAATAATCTTGTCTCTGTATTTTATTTAAAAAAATGAAGCTCTGAATAAGATACGATTGTCCTGTGTTGGAAATGAACCTCATAAACACAAGGAGAGTTAATTAATAAAACACAGTCTGTCTTCTGTGGGATTAGGGATTAGGGGAGAAGGTAAGGCCAAGTCAGCAGAATAGGGAAAAAATGATTTTTAAATACAACAAGAACACTGAATCCTTGTACACTTGCTCTGAATCATAGTTAACCTGATTTCAGATTCCTCAGATTAAAAAAAAATTATACCAATTAAATTGTTTTAAAACGAATCTCTTCACAGAGTACCTGGGACATTGTCAAAACCACGATGAAGACACAGGAGCCAGTAGAGAGTGAGATGGTGGAGATGAATGACCCACATCAGGCTTTGGATGACCAGTGGGTTTTCTACAGTCCAGGGTAACTCTAAGGAGTATTTTGTTTTCATGGGAGTATGTACAGCTTTTAGTGTCAAGTTTGCTTCCTTCTTACAGTGTATACGAACCTCCAGCTAATCTCTGGGGGTTATGAAAACATTTTGTAAGGTTCACTGACAGAAGCATTCTGCTAACTGCATTTTGCTGTTACATAATAAATGAGCTCTTTCAAAACTAAGTATTCATTGCAATAACCCATCACACTGTATGGATTTTAAGCTAAGAGTGACTGCGTGCCAGTTTTTCTTTCCCCGGAGCTAAGTTCCTGACCTAGTAACCCAGGCTTCCTAGCAGTCAGTAATAACACATTTAGAAATAAAACATAAAACGATGCCTGAGAGTCATTACTCTTAGAAAACACCATCCAGACTTAATTAGTTTCTGGAGAAGAGATGAGAAACTTTGCCTGATAAAGCTACTACTCTCACATCAGCCAACATGGATGAGACCTGATAGGAAAAGGAAGAAAATCTCTGGTAATTTGGTCAACTGATAATAAATAAAGGTTAAGAGAGAAGTAACATAATCCATAATTTAGTGAACTTAAAGCTTGATCAAGTGCAGAGAATGGGTCCTTAACCACGTACATCTTTGTACAAATAAGACTGCTGTACTGAGAATATTTATTTGATTTGAAGTTTTACATATTGTTTCAAAAGGGAAGTAACTCAGTAAATCCTAGTGTTTCTAAGATTGTGTTAAACACAGAGCATATATATAAATATTTACATTCACACACCCATAAACACATTCCTAGATAGATATATTAACTTCTCTCAAATTTTTCTGTAGTTTGAGAAAAAAAATTAACAATATTAAGTTACAGTTTGTCAGCATTATTTATGATTTGCATACTAATAAGGGATAGGAGTATATTGGAGCTATCAAGCAAAGGCGTCAATGTACAGACAAGGGTTTGCAAATTTTGTCCTTAATTTTTTTTTTTTAATATAGATAGTGAATGTTTTAGTAATACATACACAAAGAGGTAGCACATATTTTAGGCTCCTGTGGTCTCTTCTGCTCTTTTTGCAACACCTCAATTCTGGCACTGCAGCATGATGGCAGTCACAGATAACATACAGACCAGTGAGTGTGGTTTTGTTCCAATAAAACTTCACTGACAAAGACACGCGTTAGGCCTGATTTGGCTCAAAGCTCTAGTTTGCCCACCCCCAATAAAGAAGAAAAAAGCTGATTTAGCAGAGGATAAAAGTTATCTTAAAGAGAAACAGGGAAAAGTCTCAAATTGAGTTTTGGGGAGAGCAACGGGGTGACCATGGATAAACAGGAGTTTGTAGCATAATTTCATCCCAGAGTTTCATGGGCCTCTGTGACAATCCACAAGTTCCCCCTATAGGAAAACCAAAAAACAAACCACAGGACCAGGCATCATTTGAACAGGAGCAGTTCAATTATTACAGAGCCAAAAAAATTGGGGGATGGCCAAAACCTAGAAGCACATCTCAGGAGTCTTAGACGCCGACAGAAGGGACTATGCACCGTGTCAGCTGACCAAGGGGGGCGATGTTACAACCTGGCCTTCTGCTTCTGATTGAACTTACAGTCTCTTCAACAGCCCGAAAGGCTTAAGCACCCACAGTGAAGACCAAGAGGTCGGTCTATGGACCAGGGATGGAAAGGACTAAGATCAAACGTCTTCATTAGAAGATACAGAATCTAATTCAGAAGTCAAGCTGTGATCATCTACCCTGGGAAAATGAAGGTATTTTTAAAATGTTTATTTTAAAATTAGAAGCTCTATTAATCTGCTGGGGCTGCTGTAACAAAAGGCCGCAGACTGTATGGCTCACACAACATAAATTTATTTTCTTGCTGTTCAGGAGGCTGGAAGTTCAAGATCACGGTGTGGACAGGCTTGGTTTCTGGTAAGGACTTTCTCCTTTGCTTGTAGGTGGCCATCTCCTCTCCGTGTGCTCTCATGGCCATTCCTCTGTATCTCTTCCTCTTATTATAAGGACACAGGTCTTACAGGATCAGAGCTCCACCCTTATGATCTCATTTAACCATCACCACTCTAAAGATTCTATCTCCAAATACGGTTACATTAGGAGCTAAGGCTTCACTATGGGGAAGACACACAAGTCCATCGATACAAGATGTCCATTTTGGATACGCTTTCTTAAGATAAAATTTCACTGTAGAAAATGACAGCTGACCAAATTAAATTATTCTGAAGGTCTGCAGTAGCAGTAGTTGGATTTGTATTCTAACAGTCACCCTAATCTATTTGCCATGTAATTGCAGAAGAATTTCTCAGAGAATAATTGTATTGTGAGTTTAAAGAAAACATTTTAGTTTTGTCTAGTTTTATATGATCACAACTTTGAAAAATACTTTTGTGTTTTTTTTTTTTTATAAAACTTTTTGGTATGTCCAGTTCTGAATTATCACAAGGAAGCAAGATTAGGTGGCTTTTAATAAGACAGTTACCACTCCTTCCAAATCAGACACAGAACTACAGGTTGAAGGATGTTCAACTGATTGTTCAAGATTCAGATCTGATTTCGTTCCACTTTGGGAGAATAGAGAGCCTTGCTCTCATTTCACTGATACTGATAAAGGCAACTAGGGGAAGAAAAAATTCCACTTCATCATAGCCTACTGATGGCAATCAGAGAAGTTTGGAAATCTTCTCTCAATAGTCACTTAGACTGGCACAAAACTGTATCAGATATCCATTGCATTCTATCTGGAGTGGAAAATATTCTCATGAATGAAATCTTGTAAAGATTTTATTTTTTTGTCCCAAGATCGGAGCACTGTGGAATAGCAAAGTCTGTCTCCGGAGCCACTTCCCTCTAGGTGTCCTACTCCAACTCCGAAACATGCAGCCGCATCCTTCTGTGCCTGCTACTCTGTGTTCGTGATGAGTTCTCCTTACCTGCTGCCTCCAAATTCCTTTCTTGTGCAAGTTTCCTCTCATCTAAGCTGTAACTTTGGAAGGCAGCTGACAAACTATTGTCTGCTGAAAGGGGTACTAATCCAACTGTCTTAATATGCTGAGCTCCCTCAAGGCATCGGCATGTTAGCGGGGAGAGCTAGAGGGAGCAAGAGTAAACCAACTGAACGGGTGGAGACTGGTGGGGTTTAAGGTACGCACTAGGCCAAAGGGAGAGATGCTGCCAGCTACAGAAGCCATTTCAGCCACCTCTCAAATTACTTCATAAAGCAATTTCCTCTACAATTTATACACAAAAATGTCACCCCCCCAGGAAAATTCAACCGTGGCAGAATACTTGACAACTACAACTTTTATGATTCTAAAGATGACAGAACAAAAATTAAATGCATATCATCAATTAAAGTCTGCCAGATGTTAATTAAACTGTTTATATTATGATTGATAACAAATTACTTTTAATTAGTAAACTGTCATGTACTTGTGAAAATGAAAAAAATACACGATGGCTAAAGGATGTATAATGGCTAATGCATAAATACATGATGGCAAATGAACATATATACACATATAGAGGCAGACTCTGCTTGTAAAGGATGCCTACAGCCACCATAAGGTCACCATATTAAAGAAAAATGGTTAAATATATTAAGAAAAAGATGAGAGCTTAATGAAATGATATGCTAGAAAATAATCATAACTTGTAAGAAAGACTTAGTAGAATCCAAATCAGAACTGATTGCCTCCCCATTTAATGCAAAACATACTTTTTACATACCGACTACATGGAAACACTGTAAGAAGAGTCGTGCAACAAGAAAAGATGCAATATGCACAGTTCTGGTCCTCAAAGTAGGGCGACCAACTTGTCCCAGCTGCCTGGAGCTTGGGTTTAGTACTCAAAGTCCTGGATCCCAGCAAACTCCTCAAACTTACCCAAAGCAGAACAGCTGGACTCTATCTCAACAGTATGTTCAGACTAGCAGGAAGATGAGGCAAAACCCAAAAACCAAATTAAGCAGAGAAGCAGAGTGGGGAGTAAGGACCATTTGTAAACTCAGTATAGAGATACCAAATATTAAGATTGTAAAGGAAACACAGATGCAATTCTGTGCATCACCTGTGAATCATATCCCAGGGAGATGGTAAATGTGAGGAGTGCTATCCAGATGTAGAAGCACAGAAACACTGCTTTAGCTTGGAACAATTTTTATATCTTTAGTATCTAGTACATTAGTAAATAAAAAGGTAACCTGGACTCTGTTAAGTTAAACTGGAGGTGAACACAACAGGAACTTTAAAGTTTTACTAATGAAAGATTCTGTCTAAATAATCTGGATAATCACAAGTAATTTTCAGGCTTTTATGCACAGTGTAGCCAGAGATTAGAAAATGTAAGAAGAATCTATTCCAAGATAACTATTTTCTCCTCCTTTGGGTTATTATCTCTCTTATAATGATGCAAAAGGTTCTGTTTGATCTGTTTTCCTATTAGGAAAAGTGGACAGTGGTATTTTTTCTATAAGACAGAAGGCACTATCATAAGGAAAAAGCTTAACAGCCTTGACAATACTAAAATGAAGTACTTCTGCTCCTCAGAAAACTCCAAATAAGCGTTAGGAGGCCACAAATTGCAAACCAGAAGAGGACAACTTTTATATAGAAATTTGTATCTGGCAAAAAGCAGTGTCCAGAAATTCTTCAAATTACGAAGACTATTAAGAACAAGAAGGAGAAAAATATCAATGACTTGAATTGACAATTCACAGAAGAGACATGAATGGTCAATAAAGAGATAAAAATTAAAACTGCAAATTAAAATCATACTGAAATACCATCTCAAACTCAGCAGATTGTTAAACATGCAAAAGTCTGACAATATTGAGTGTTGGTAAGAAGGTACAGAGACTGATAACAACTAGGCACTGCTGGTAGGTATTAAGTTAGAACATCCTTTGGAAAACAATTTCAAATTATCTGGTGAAAATAAAGATGCTCACGATTCAATGATTCTTAGAGTCAGGGACACCAGGAGACATGTATGACAAGATCCACAGCAGAACTTACTGCTAATAGCAATAAAAAAGGCTATCAGTAATAAATGGATAGCAAATGGCAGTACATCCATTCAGAGGATAATGATAGAAAAGTGAAAATAAAATAAAATGAATTATAGCTATTTACAACAATATGGATGAATCTCAGGAACTTCAACTGAGTGAAAAAAGCAAGTCACAGATTTCAGTATGACTCCACTCACATAAGGTTTATATTTATTTGGAGGTACATGTGATAAAATTGTACAGGCAAGCAACGGACTAATAAACAAAATTCCAGGTTAGTGGTTACAACTGTGGGGAGCAAAGAGACTGGGATCATAGAGAAGCAGTCTGGAAATTTCAGAGATAATGGTAATGATGTTTTCCTTAAACTGTCATTAGTATCTGTTATACTGTCATTCTTTTTACCTAATGCATACTGTGTAACTATTCCTGTATATTGACTGAATATTTGTTGAAGCTGTCTTTTTTTTTAATTGAAGTATAGTCAGTTTACAATGTGCCGGTTTCTGGTCTACAGCATAATGCTTCAGCCATACCTGTACATTCATATATTTGTTTTTGAAGCTAATTTTTAAAACAGCATATAGGCTGATTAGGTGATAATATAAACCATCATAGGAGGTAGGTACCAGGATGCTCCAAACCACAAAGCCTACTCTTGTGGCATCCTGGGGAGATGCATGGGTTTTTAGGGACCTACTAACTTTTTTTGAGGATGAAGATGGTGGTGGGCAGCAATTCTTATTACAAACATAACTGCAGTTTTGAAAACACTAGCAATTTTGTGTTAAGCACTTACTATGTTTTTATAACTGTTTCAAGTGCTCTAAGTGCATTATTTCATTTATCCCTCACCACAGCCTTGTAAGTTAGATACTGTTATTATTCCAAGTTTTATAGATGAGGAAATTGAGGCTTAGAAAGGTAAAATAATATATACCCAACACCTCACATCTAATAAAATAGCACAGCTAAAATTGAGATCCAGGAATTTCCATTCTAGAGCCAGAACTGTTAATCACAACCCAACTGCACCTGTATAATAAAAGTTAATATGTGGTGGATTATTAAGGACTAGTCTGAAATTCATGCCATGTTCCTGGGTTGTTATCCAGATACCAAGGTTTGATAAGTCAGAGGAAAGGTATTACTCCCCAAGTTAATTTCTATTCATGGTAAATGCTGACATGTGGCAACATGTACAAGGTACAACTTTTGCTTCCTCAAACATTTAAAGGAATTATATCTCTCTACACTGGAATTTGACACAACACTGTAAAATGACTACAACTCAACAACAACAAAAAAGAATTATATCTTTAAGAAACCAGACCTCATCTAATTGTAAAAACAGTATGTATGTGCCATGGACCTTTTTGATACTGTGGTGAAAGCTATGCAACAAACTAATATTTTTTGGACATCAAAAAACATAGAGAGAATTACAAAGGAAACCATTTATACTGAAATGATTATAAAAATATCTTAAGCTTTTGTGACACTACATGTATTTCTAGGGTGAGTGTAATAGCTACTGAAATTTCAAAGGAGTGAGTATCATAAACAATACTTTGAGATATTTGCAGTAACTGTTAATATGATATAAATAAATGAGTGATTTCTACTGGTGGTGAAGCCACAGTAACTGATCGTAATTCCACGATTATTACCTGCATTCATAATTGAAGGAAATGCTCAATTTCAACGAAAGGTTAATGAATACAGAATTGAGTTGTTTGTTTGGTTTTGCTTTTTTTCTGTCTCCGGGTGCTGCTTAAGACCCCTGGATGTGCTATGTCTTAGTCTGCTTACCCAAGCTCACCTCCCTTTGACTGATGAGGTTTTCCCAGGCCGGGATGCTGCTGTCTTCTGTGTGCTGTTTCATGCAGGCTAATACAGATACCACGGTTTTCCACTCTGTGTCCCCGAGCCCTGTGATGTATCCGGGCTACCCTGCTACTGCGGTAGTTTCTCTGCTTGCACGTTCACCAGGGAGCAATGTCATGATTCATCACTCACGCCACACAGTCCTCTCTCCTGATATATAAGTTTGACAAAAGGCAGAGCGCTTTGGGAACTAGCATTCATCATGCTTGTTTGCACACACCTGATTTATGTTTACGTATCCCCTGACCTCCCCCGCCCTCTTTGGTCTAGATTCCAGGAAGAAGGTCCACAGTAACAGCTAAATATCATCCCAAAGCCTTGGTAAAATGGCCACGTGGTGGAGAAGGATTAATAGTGACACCACCAGAACATCTGGGTAGTGATCCATAAAACTCAGAAATGACTGCAGAGCTTCAAGACAAGGAGTTAAAATGACAAAAATATATGGACCATGAATGGGCAAAACAAGGGAATAGAAAATCAGGAAAGAAAACACATGAATAAAAATAGAAATCACAGAGGATTAATCTCAAAAAATGGATCTTTCAAGAAGCTACCATTCAGTATTCACAGGCTCACCCGAATATCATCCCTAAATGGGGTGAAGATGAATGGGTTTTGTTATATTAGGATCAACAGAGAAGTAGCTTTCTACAATGCTTTGCACGATTTTTTAAGGTGAAAGAAAATTTACCCTCTAAAACACAGCATGGATCTTCAATATTACTCATTCCTTTGCAGGTAACTCATTAATAGCTGTAGAAAAATTACTATATTATGTATAAATATAGAATTTATATTGGGCAAGGAAAATAAAAGATCCACATCCCCATCAATCTCTTCTGACTTATTTTCACACAAAGAGATCCAATCCTTAAGAACATTGGTTTTGGAATCAACGTGGACTGGGCTAAAATCCTAGATTTTCATTCTAGCTGTGTGATCCTGGGTAAGATACTGACCTCTCTGAGCTTCTGTTAGTTCATCTATAAATGGGTATAGTAACACTTCCTCTTCTATGCTTGCTTTGGAACAGGTTATCTTAAGATAATGTATATAAAGGATTTCTCAGTGTCTGACACACATTAAAACATTCAATAAACAATAATAATTATATTAATGACTATTATTTCTCCATAATTGCTCACATGTTCCAGGTTTTCCAGCAATCACCTCTACTGCAAAATGTACTTGTCCTATATATATATTACATCTATACTTCAGAATTAGAACAGATGACTTTACCAATATAATGAATTATACTAACTGAAGGCCGTTCAAAAGACGAATTTTCAAAATCAGAACCCCTCTATAATATCCATGACAGATTTTGACATCTGCATAAAGACTCTTAGCTATGAGAATTCATCTCAATAAATCTTTATTGAGCAACTACTCTATCCACTGCTAGTCTTGTAACTTGGGTGGTATGGTAAAAACAGTAACATCACATTCATTGTAGCTAAGTGTCTAGTACCACCTGGGAAAAGTGAAGATCTTATCTTCTGTCCAATGAGGCCAACATTTTGAGCTCAGAATCTCATCTGGAAGTTACTCTTTTCTACCAAAAGGTAAGACATGTAAAACCTCTCCTCTTGCATAGTATGTGGAACTATGCAGTGAATATAGAACACACAGCCAACAGCAGAACCTTGAAACAGCAAAGCAAAAGTCAGACATGCAGAGCAAGAGCAGACTTTGGGAAAGGATATTTTCTAACAATTAGAACAGAAATGAAACAAAGTACCTCAGTACCCTCTCTGACAAAGGACCCCTTAATGTGAAATTCATGCACTTAAACACGTAGGGAGGCGGCGATCTTTACAGAGCACAAGAGCCTGGATAGTCCAGAAGCAACAGGACAGCACAGAATGGTCTGGACCAAGTCGCAGGCAGGACACAGAAATGGTGCCAGAGAAGACCCTGACCTTCTGAGGAATGTGAACAGGGTTCCTCTTCTTGGCCATGCCTGCTTATGATTTGCACAGAATTTTGTGTGGAAGGAAACTGTGAAAAAGGTTCCTTAGAAATATACAAGTTAAATGCATATAAATTGGGTTTGGTTCTCATTCCATGAGGTTCATTAAGTCATTATCCACTTAGGATTTTTTATGTTTTTATAAAACACAAGTTAAGAATCACCCAGGTGTTTTCATTAGATCATTACTGAAATAGGGCAAAACACATCTGGGAATTGTAACCAAAATTCTCCAGGAACAGAATATTCCCATCTGAAATGTTCTCCGGAGTCCAGTTTCCGTTCCTCGTGTTATATTTCATATACGTTGAAGATGATGAGCAGGAGGAAGGGAGGAGAAGGGGCACTGCTGACATTTATTAAGAATGTTCTACTTGTCCAACAACATGCTGGGATTTTTGCAAGAGTTTTCTCATATAATCTTCCAAACAACCTTATATGGCAGATTTAAAAAAAGAATATTTAATTGTATAAAGATTGAAATTATGACTCGGTGAAGTGCTATATTGACCCAAGTTCAAATATATAGTTTCTAGAGCCAGATTTCAAGTCTTTCTTATTTATATGTAGGCTTGTTTCTCTTGAAACATAGAGTCTCCTTTTGTTAAACATCCAGGAAAGGGGTCCAAAAAGACAAAATCACACTGAACCAGACTTAATTTTTAACAGAAGTGGTCTGGAGTTTGAGTGTCTTGTTTCATAGGAGGGGTAGTGATGTGGGGTTACTATAGAGGCCAGCGATGTGTCTATTTTCTCTGTAAGTGAGGGTCTCAGATTTCCTAAAATCCTATGACTCCCATCCACAAGGACATTCTTGCATCAACAGATTTTTCACTTAAATCCAAGCAACTATAAGAGATTAAATCCAATGTGTAGCAACATTTTCTGAATCTTTTATCAGTAGAATAAAGGTATAGTGGTTATTATTTTATTCCACATGTCCTATAACTTAGATTTCCATGTACTCTTAGCAAATTAATAAATATCCAAAATTCAAAACCACTCTCTGCATCCCCAGACCAGCTCAGCTAAAGTTGTATTAAGTGAAAAGTAAAATACGATTTTATATAGGATGGCGTTGCCCTGATTTCAGTTACTCAATCTTAATATAATCAAATGAATGACTGGCTTACCTACAATTTTCAAAGCTCACCAGGGACTAGGAAGGATAGTATGTCACTACTTGACTACACATTTGGAGTGATATTCTTATTTACGCTGGAAAAAAAAAAACCACCAGGTACAGAAACGAGTACAGTTTCTATCAAAGAACAACAGATTCCAAAATTGAAAGAGTTAAAGCCAGAAGCTCTGAGTACTGCTGCGAAAATGAAGGCATAACAAATGGTCTGCACTGTCTCGTGGACAGAGAAGCTGCAGGCGGTCAAAGCCCTGGTAGTCTATGTTACGTTATTAACATGTCTGATCAATACAAAAAACATTTCAAGGAAAAAAGTGCTTGTTGCCTCATATTCTTCATCAGCAAATAAAAAGTCTTCTCTGTAAGGATATAAAAATAGCTGTGAAATGTGCTGTGTGATCTCTAGAACTAGATTCAATAGGACTTGCCCTTCTTTTATTACTAAACCAAACAGTTTTTCTGATGTCAATCATTTGACAACTGTGACCCAATGACCACACTCTGTCTCTGATAAACAATTCCGAAAGGCTTTAGGAAATAACAGAAATAGAAAATCAAGATATACACAGATGCTGTTCATGTCTTCCCCACAGGTGAATAGTGGGATGTTCTTTATCTATTCTTCAAGCTATTTGTTTGAAAAATATTTATTCCCAGTGTGGTTCCTATGGTGCATCTGAGCCGATGAATCAATACGTATTGCTACTAGGGGAAGCCTCATCTTGGTATTTTCAGTTGACTACAGCTGGCAGCAAGAGCCCAGGAATAGAATGTCACTTATATTATCACACTGGATCTTGACGACATCTCTTTGGGGGAAATATAATGTCATCTCTTCCTTCACACTTTATTTCTGCACATACTTAATACGTACTTCCGAGGTGAGAGAGACTATCCTCAATGGTACTGAAGATACAAAGATGTGGTCCCTATTGTTATGGAGAGAGAGTTACAGGAACGGAAGCTCCCATACAATGTGGTGAGGGCTACCATCTTGCTGTCGTGAAGACATAAAAGAGAGGCACCAGGTGGGCAAGAAATACCTTCTCTATTTCACTGATAACAGGTTCAATGAAGCCAAATCATTTCCGAAGTTCCTGCAATTATGTGGAAGAATCATCATTTTGAACCCAAGTCTCCAGATTCCAAATTTACCATTCTTCGTACAACACTAGGTTGCCAATGTGTCTGAAAATATTTCACAACTTTTAAAGAAATATTTCAGGGTAAATTTGGAGTTTTATTATTAGATGGGGAGTACCACATGAAACTGTTAGGTCTAACTGATGTTAAGTGACTAAAGCCATATGAGCCATATAGACAAGGGAAATTTCCAGTAGGAAATACTAAATGCAAGTGAGGACTCCAGAGTGGGACTGCCTGCATTCATGATCCCAGTGGTGCCACTCACTTCGGGGGGCATGTGAGAAAACTATTAAATTTCTCTTTGCCTTAGTGTCCCAGTTTGTGGAATGGAGCCAATATAAATGCCTATTCCACAGTTGTTGTAAAAATTAGATAAAGAAAAAAATTACAGTTTAAAACACAGAAAGCGATGGCTGGTATTATGATTATTACTTGGTATTTCTATTTGGCAAACCACTGCCTATCTCTCAAAAATTTCAAAAAAAAATCCCTGTAAATGTGTTCAATGGGACACACTTTTGATATGCACACTTATCTAAATTTCAAGTATAAATGTTTGTCCACCGCCTAAGCAACTCTCTGAAAATGACATCTCAGCCAAGAGATTGTAAGTGCGAAAAATTAAGAACATTATTATTATGAAAGAACATTTGTATTCCCTGGATTGACTATGAGAGAACAACACCTAAAAAGAAATAAGGGCACTGTAAAAAACTAGGATTTTAAATTTTTACCAAATACTGTAATTACAAAAGAGTTGGTAGTACTTAAATGTTTATTTAAGGAATAATTAATCCCAAACCTTGATTCATCCTCTCTACAACCCTGTTTTTGAGTTTTAGCCAACTCATGGAAATATTTCAGGACTAGAAGAAAAGGCATACCAACTCTTTTATAGGTCCTTCCTAAAGGCTAGGTATATCCCAGCTTCCCCCCAAAACTAAACTCGATACATCATCATGGATAAATTTATCTAAAGTTGAAAATTTCATTTATTCAAAATATATTTTGGTGATGATTATACAACCCCATACAGTTACTAAAAATCACATATTTGTTCAGCAGGTTTTTAAAAATTATTCTTTGTACAAGAAATTTAGTCAACACTCTAAGTATATTATTTTGGGGGTGAAATAGTTCAGGAACTTCATTCTATTGCCTTAATCCAAGAGAAATCTCAACGATTTAGTTAAGAAAAAGGGCTTTTAAAAATGTGAAGTGTTTTAAGACACTGAAATCCCTTTAACTACCTCAAAACAGGGGCTTTAAACATGTACAGATGTGAAAATGATCAGGGGAAATTTAGACACAAACAGATTAAAGATTCTTTCACATCATCACTGACGCCTGCAAGGTTTAATTAAGCTAAAAGTCACCAACTTCTGCTCAAAATGCTGACTAGTGGCTTGTTAATTAGTTGCTTTTCTCATTGATTAGCAACTTATGCAATACCCTGTTATAAATGGCTATAATGCTTGCTTCGTTTCAGAGCTTAATTAATATGATATAGACTATTTAACAATTGTGTCCTTGTTTGATTTATGAAGCAAAAAGCAGAGAATTGCACTGCTAACCTAAAACAGTGACGCACAAGAAACACATTTTCAAAGCAAGCCAAAGCTGATAATATAAAACTTTGTCTTTTAGGGAAACTTTGATGAAACGAGCCATCATTGCTTGTCGTGATCAATTAATTTCTCAGAAATGGTGCTGTCAACAAATTTTCAAGACAAAAGTTTCAATAAATAAGTACCCATCATTTTTCAGTTTATCCAAATTATACTTTACAATGTGCTGTGGAATTAATTGAAATAATTGTGTGGGCACTTCTCTGCTTTTTTACATGCAGATGACTCCCAAATCTTTATCTCCAGACCTAGCCTCTTCCTGGAACTCCAGGCTGATGTATCCAATTCTTACTTGACATCTCTACTACGGTGTTCAAGAGGCATCTCTGACTTAATAGGGCCAAAACAGAACTCTGGATTCTGCCTGTCACCTTCCCCCAACAAACCAACTTCCTGCCCATCTTTGCAGAAAACAATTCCTCCGTCTACTCTGTAGCTTAAGCCAGACATCTAGACAGCTGTCCTTTCTCTTGTTTCCCTCTAACTTCCCACATTCTATCTCTTAAACATCTTGCATCTTTACCTATTTTTGTATATTTTCCACTACTACCTTGGTCTTAGCCATCAACATCTGTTACCTGGGCAACAACCTTACTGCATTTTCTTTTTTTTTTAAATTTAGGTGTAGTTGACAGACATTACATAATTTACAGGGGTACAATATAGTGATTCACAATTTTTAAAGGTTATGCTCCATTTATAGTTATAAAGTATTGGCTATATTCTCCGCATTGTACAATATATTCTTGTACCTTATTTTATATACAATAGTTTGTACCTCTTAATCTCCTAACTGTACTTTAACTGCTTCGCTACCATATTGTCCCAACACCATCCAGTGTGTTATTTTCTCACTTCTCAGCGTGGAACTTTCCAATGGCTTCCCAATGTGCTTGGAAAAAATACCAATCTTTCTATATTTGATTACACAATCCCACATGACCTGGCCTCTGGGGACCTCTCTGATCTCATCTCCCTCTCCCCCTTTGCTCCCTGCATTTCAAGCTCATTCTCACCTGAGGGTCTTGGCAACAGCTACTCCTAATGCTTCACCAGCACCTCCCTGGACCTTCACAGGCTGGCTCTTTGTTTTTATTTTCTTACCATTTAGATTTCAGCTTAAGTGCGACCTCAGAGAGGACTTCCCTGACCCCTTAAAAGTGCCAGCCATTTGCTTGTTATCAGAGTATTTTTCACTCTCACTTTCTTTTTTTTTTTTTTTTCCTAGTTGACATACTTGACATTTTCTTTCCACAACAGAATGTAAGCTCTGTAAGAACAGGAATGTTATCTGTCTCATTCTTTGCTTTATCCAAATGGCTAAAACAGTGGCAGGCACATAAAAGGTGCAGTATTTTTCGGCCAAATAGCTCGATGTCTGGATAGATTTGGTGAGATTTATTCCATGCAGAGTTACTCTAACTGGTTTTCTTCTCAAAAAGGCAAACATGTAAGCTGTTGATCAAAATTTTGTAACAGCAAACCAGGTTTTCTGTTCACCCTTAAGAAGAGTGCGTTTGATACACACAGTAGGGAAAGTGTCAACTAAGACAAATTTTGATGTTACAGTTGAGTCTCACCTAAGTGTGGATTATATTCTAAAACCAATCTTAAGGCAAAAGTCTGTGTCAAAATTACCCCCACAAAAAGCCTTCATATTGCCTGTGAAGTACAACATACCTGGTCTTTGGTATACCAGAATAGCACTGTACAATCTATTAGTGAATAAATACGTTGTAGAAGCTATTTGCCTGTCTGACTACTGTCTACCCGCTTTTCTCTCTCCTCACAGAATCCAGTATTTTCCTGCAGTTGGTCCTAAGCATCGGAGAATATGGGTCCATCCCCAAGCCAGTGGCTGAATACGGCTGATCCAAGCAAATCATTTTCCTTGCCAGGGACTGGTTTGGGTATATGATACAACTGTTGGCCAAAAAGTGAGGAGAAACAGGCTCGGGGAGTGTCTAGGCAGAGGTACCATCATGAAAAATACGTATGAGAAGAAACAAACTTTTTCCACAGGACCTAGAGTCTCCATCTGAGCTTAGAACTATGGCAGCCATCTTAAGGGAATCTAAGCTGTCATTCTCAGAATGACAGAGCAAGTTAACAGGGAAAGAAACTAAAACCTTATGCCATTGCACTATTGATCTGTAGCCACAGGCTTCCAGTATAATATGGAAAGTATGGCTTAATAATATTGTATATTTACACATAATGTTCATGAGCAGCACCCTAAGATGCTTCCTTCAGTCATGCATGAAAAGACATGAGATCCACTGAGTGACCAGCTGATTCACATCTCCCATCTCAAGGTCACTCGGGTTAGCACTCTTAGGGTGAAATAGTGGGAGAAACTGTTCACGTTATTTCAGCTGATATTTCTCCCATCCTTTCCTTTCAGTTTCAGTTTGCACAGTTGAATTGGACTAAATTAAATGCCTATATGTTGGGATCCTACTCTATTTCCGTCTGTAATAAAGATATCATAAAGTACATGATTCCTTCAGAGGAAGAAATAAGAAATGTAGCTTATCACAAGAAATCCCTAATTCAAATAAGCTAGAAAGTATCTTTTATCTCTATCACTCGACCTGGCTGAAAGCAATACCTTCCTCACTGAATTCCCTTAGCAATAATAATGTTTGCTACTTTGTGAAACTAGTATTAATATATGTCGTATCTCGATTTCAAAACTGCTGCAAAAGCACCTGTGTATGCTCCAATTCTCTCTATATAATATGTTACATTAAGTTGAATAGCAGATTTCCAATGGAAACTATTATGGTGTTTCTAGCCATTAAAATGTTATCATCTGGGCACGTGTAATAGAATCTTTGGGGAGGCAGCTTTACAATATTCCATCCCCGGTGCAGCCTGAATAAAACCAGGCCACCTAGTAGTTCAACTCACCATAGGTCTGTTGCACTTAAGAGCAAAACACACCTGACATTAAAAAACGTAATTAAAATGTTTATAGCCATCTGCGATACTACTGAGAGCCAGAATGCCTTAGCCAGTTTCCTCCAACCTGTAATTCCTAAATATCCAAGACCGTCTCTGAAGACTCTGTCGTCCTCCTGCTCCATTCTCTGCCCCCGTCTCCAGACACCTTTTCCTCTCATCTCTAGCTTCCTTCTTTCTTGAGTTCCTTCCTGCCACTTAAAAAGATTAATGTGTTTAAACTTTCCAGGATCTTTCTCTTTCTGTGTCCACCCATTACTTGGGTGCAAACAATGAAATACAGGTGGCCCAGGGGAGAAGCCACAGAGGTGGTGTGAAGTCCAAGTCACTCTATCTGGAGTTCACAAAGTGGATGCATGAACAGCTGTCTCAACTAGGTTACTCTCGCCCATCCTGGAGATGGGGAAACGCAAACTCAGAGAAGCACAGTGACTTCCCCAAGGCCATACACATAACTATGTTTGAATCTAGGTTCACATTCATTTCATCACATTCAAATCAACAGATGCTGAAAATCTCTTAAGTACAAACTATGATCTCAGAGGGGCACACAGAACAATGGAATGTAACTTGGTTCTCTCCAAATTTGGGTCTCCTACTGTGGTTTGGGACCTTCTCACGATTGGAGCTGGGCAGGTCAGGTTCACCCTTGTCTCTCAGAGTAGCACTAATTTCCTGCAAAGGCCAACAACCAGGATACAGAGGCTCCCCGGCTCTCCCATTAGCTTCTGGAAGTAAAGGTGGGGAGGTGCTGTCACTCTCTCTTTTACCTGTCCTTACCCCCGTCTCAGGGCTATCACCATTCTTGGAAGGGTCTCTCCATCACAGAGGAATTTTTAATAGGTCCCACTCTTTAGTTCAGGTACTATGAGGACTTTTGCTTCTAAATGTTTTCTTCTGCATGAGGTGGAAAGCTGCACACATGGCAGGAGGTATGATTGTCTGATAAGCCTTGCCCCACAAAAGAAGTTAAACACAGAAGCTGTCACATTCAGTCAATACAACCCTTCTACACTTTACTAAGCGTTGCTGACAAGATCTGTAAAATGAGGCTAATAACAATATTTCAAAGGATTACCATGTGCTGTAAATCAGACAACATACATAAAACATATTAGATGTATTATGATTTAGACAAAAACAACTCTATTTGGAGAAAACAAACATTGAAAAATTTACTCAGTGATGTTTACCCAATCAACACAAATTTAAGCATCCATTTTCAGGTCAAATAACTTCTTGTATCAACTCCTTGAAAACGTATTTTCCTCAAGTTATTAGTGCAGCATGATGTCAGTTTCTTTTAGGCAATGGAAAATACCACCACATTCTCAGATAAAACACTCTACAAATGTTCATAATAGCTATTCTCCCACGTGGCTGCTTTTTTATAATTTTTAAATGCTCTGATATCAGTCTGATGAGATATCATTAAACTTCTCAGAAAAGCAAACTAATAAAAACACATTTTCATTTTTCCTTCTCCACCTGGGATTTGCAGTCACATAAAGGTTTGGGACACTCATAGAACAGTGTACCCCCACAATCACAAAATGGCACCAGGTATAAGGTTTTACTAGATGACAAGCTGTCGTGAGTCTCCACAAGTGCTGAAACGTGACTCAGTGGAAACAGCTGCGGGAAAGGTGAGGAGAGCGAACAAATACATACATAAAAAGTGGAGCTGCCAAAAACAGATGATAGAACTGCTTCACCGAATCATCTCTGAAGGCCACAGACTTTATCATGTATAGCAACAGGAATTTAAAAATAGGCATAGGTTTCTAAAGATGTAGAAAAAGTGTCTTCAGGATGGCAACCCAAAAAATAGAATTATCTCATTATGCAAATAGGGACTAACGTATCAGAGAAGCTCTTTAACGTTGCGGGTGTTTTTCTTTGGTAAGAGAAGACTACAATCACAAGAGTAGAAGTGAGAAAACTCTCCTAGACTCTGGGTCACTATGCAAAAGGCATTCGATTTCCTAAAGGTCCAGTGGAAGCAAAATAATCACCTCTACATCGGAAACAGCACTGTCGATAAGGAGACGACGTGAATCCAGAATTTTCTTAGAGGAAATACTCAAAAAGCTTAATTCTATATTAAGAAGAACATTAAAGGAAGATACCTATTTCTTCTCTTTTAGCAATCTGCTTTAGCTTCTGCAAACTATTATCTGTTGCTTGATTCAAACAGAAATTAGAACACAGATATTACGTAAAACACAGTATTCTAAGTGGGTAAAGCAGTGGGGACAGTGAAATCCCTGTTTTCTTGGAGTGACCGTTCTATGGAAGGAGACAGACAAAAAGGCAAACAAGTGAAGGCAAAGATGTACTACTGCAAGGATTACGGAGAAAAACAAATTAGGATGGGGGTGACAGACAACATGGCAAGTGTACTTTATCAAACTTGATATTCTACATTTAAGTGTCATTCAGATGCTTCTTTAAACAGTGAACGGACACGTAAGTATCTAACGTGGGCCAGGCCCTGGGCTAGGTCTGGGGATAGAGAAATCAACAAGACATTGTCTCTAACCTCCAAAGGACAACAATAAGCAGATATTTTTACTTGGGAAAACACGTTCAAAATTAAGGTTAAGAAAATAAAGTTTTGCAAGTATGAATTCAGTGACGATGTTAGTTTAATGAAACAAAATGTTGTCATACGTAAGGCTATGCAAAGCTGAAAATACCACTTTACTGACACCAAGGTAGAGAATTTAAAAATTGAAAAAAATAGTTTTAAAAAAGAAATATAAGATTTTAATAAAAATATATTATAAATATAGGAATATATGCATATAACATAGAAATACATTTCAGAAATGTATTTCTTAAGTATAGAAATTCTTTCTATACTTAAGAATATAGATATATATGTAAATAACACAGAAATAAATTTAAGAAATACATTTAACATTTAATTTTTCACATCCCAAGGATACATTCTTTTTCTTTAGAAAGTACAATGAGAAGAAACTCATTCTTAAACCTTAGTTTTTAATTACCTTATTCAGAGATAAGTTGGAGAGTTACTCCATTGGACTTATTGCTCTTGAGAACTACTTCAGTTTTTTAGATACAAATAGCTGTTTCACTGTTTTGAATTCTGTATTAAATGTGTCAGCCCATGAAACATACATATTTATTTCCTAGGAAGCCTAGTAGAAAAATCAGTGTTTCCACAGAATGGCTTGATATGACTTGGCTAAAGTATCAGAGGGTTTCTTAAACCTCTCTTGTTGATTATTTTAGCTCAGAAGATGATGAAACTGGACAGGAAGATCAGAGTGTTTCTGGACTGTCAGCATCTGCAGGATGTCAAGGGAGACCCAAGGGAGCGGAGCAAGAGGGGAATCAGAGAGTTCCAGCCACTAATTCCTTTTTCCATCCACTCTACTCAAACAAATGGGCATTTTCAAGAGTCAAGTATTCATCAGGCTCAGATCAAATGGTGTCTGTGGTGGGCTAGGGCAACTGGTTGGATTGCTTTTCTCTGCCTGAATTTCTCCAGCTCACTCAGAGCATGAATGTCCACCTGATGTTGACGTCAGAACTGCCTCATCATCTTATGTGGTCATTAAGTAGCTGAAACAACACCTCCCATTTCACTGCAGTCAATTTGCTTCAGTCCCTTTATTAGATCTTACAAAAAAAACCCCTGTGATTGTATTGAAGAGTCGACTTGAACATTAAAAGTGGAGCATTGCATCTAAAAATGATTGTCACTCACTAGAAAAAAAAGATTCTATTACGTGCTTGGATGGTATGAAGCACAGAAAAAAAACAAAACAAAGAAATGATCAAGATATGGCTCATGGGAAAAGTAACTATAAAAAGACTTAAGTTTTTTTTATTATTCTATATTTTCAATTATTAAATTCTTCTATCCCACAGAAATGTTCATAAATTATTATGACACTCATGTACTCAAAAGTCCAATTTAAGAGATGATAACATTTATAGATTAGTAGAAGATACATCTATCTCTTTTTTAACATAGAATTTTAAAATGACAGGTTCAGCTAAGGCCTTCTCTTCTATCTGCTTTTGTTGAAATTTATATGTATCATTGCCATGCATGTTTTTATACTTTTATTAACCATGTATTGACATAAAATTGTATTTATATAATTTTGTATTTCTAAATGTATATAAACACCACTGCATTTCTATGGTATTTTGAAATTTTCTAATTTCATTCAATATTATATTTTTGCAGGTATCCCCATTGATACGTGTAGGTCTAATTTAGTTACTTTATTACGCAGTAATCCACTGTGTGAATACAGAAATTATTTATTCATTCCCCTTCTGATGGACAGTTGGGTTGCTTCTTTCTCTTCGCTATTAGACACAGCG
Organism: Camelus bactrianus; assembly: GCF_048773025.1. Lineage (NCBI taxonomy): Eukaryota > Metazoa > Chordata > Mammalia > Artiodactyla > Camelidae > Camelus > Camelus bactrianus. Next base: position 11,654,756 of record NC_133555.1, read on the forward strand.
CTGTGGTGAAACATTGGGTACATGTGTTCCTGTACACACAAGTTGCTCTAGAGCATTTATCTAGAACTATCATGGCTGGACTGTAGGTATACATGTAATCAACTTCACGGAAAGGTTCAAGCTGTTCTCCAACATGTCTGCAACAATCGATACTCTTCCTCATGCACAGGACAGTTTTCAGCACAAAGAGACAGGTTGAACTGGATACCAAAAGGAGAAGTCATCTTACTAGAATATATAACTTACTCAACAAAGTCCAGATAATCTACTCAACAAAAGAGGCAGCAGGGCAACAGAAGAGAAGTTTAGAGTTATTTAGAAAAGCTTTCGGTGGGAGCTTGCGGGAGGGTTGAGAGAAGTGAAGCACAAAGAGTCCCAGCCAGGAGCCCGGGGGACGAAGAGGACGCCATATCTACAACTCTCACAGGTCCGGAGCTCCCAAGAGTCTCTGACACCATCACTTCTCATCATCTGCTAACAGGGATGAGGCAAAGGAAAGGATGTGGGATCCTGCTTTCCTCCATTTAAACCGTAAGTGAGTGTTAAACATTAGGGAAAACTGTCATTTAAATGGAGCACATACTTCTTAAAGATGTAGATCTTACAAGGGCAACCCACAGCTATCCGCGAAGTCGTCTTCTAGGGATTATTTCATCCACTGAAATTGGTAATTGCTGGCAGCTTAGAGGAGTACATAACAGCCATTGGTTGTGCAAAGATAGGAAAAGAAGGTGGAACTGGCCATAAAACCATAGCCTCCAAAATGGTTTCAACACTCAAGTGCCTTTAAAGTCCACTCTGCAGCTGTCAGGGTGAACTTTTATTAAATCAGGTCATATCCCCGGTTTGAAAGATTACAATGATGCCTTATTGCCATGGAATCCCAATCATCTCAATTTCTGACCCTGTCCTAAAAGCCCCGTGTGACCTGGCCTTTGCGGACTCTGCTATCAATGCTGAACCACTTTCCCCCTTCGCATTACGTTGAAAATACAGACCATCATCTTCCCACCAGTGGCTAAGCCTAAGGACCCTCGCATGACTGGGTGTTGGCTTCAGCGCTCCCCTTCCACACCTCCAATCTCTTCCTGTCTGGTATCTCTTTGCTGAGACGTCAGCTCTCCAAGGCCTGCCTGATTACCTGTCCAAGGGAGCCACGGACGGCACTCACGTCTCCGTCTTGAAATTTTCTTTCTAGGACTGACTACTGTCTATTTTCTCATTAACAATTTTTTCCAGAATACGTACTGTTTGCCTTCCTTGAATTAGAATTAAACCCCATGAATATTCAATCCTTGTAACCCCAACTCATGGAACGGCATTAGCCCATGACAGGTTAACAGTGAGTTTTGCAGCAAAGCCATCGGCAGCATCTATACGGTAAAAATGACCACAGTTCAGCTTACATCTCCCACCCAATCTATTTCCAGATTTGATGAGTTCATGTTCAAACTGCAGCCAGAATCCACCCGTTTCTCCACCCCCTACCATCAGCGCTCTGGTCCAAGCCAACACGACCTGACAAGGCTGGCTACAGCAGCTGCTGTGTCCTTGCTTCCACGATTGCTCCCTGCAGGTTATTCTCCACCGAGAAGCCGAAGAAATTCCTATCATGACACCCTTTTGCTGAAAGCCCTGTAACCCTTCCTCCTCACTCAGAATAAAACTCAAATTCCTTACCACGCCTACAGGGCCCTTGGCGATTGAACAGCCTGCCCGGTCTCTGAGCAGATCGCCCACTTCCTTCCATGTTCCCTCTTCCTGCACTGGAGACACTCGTGAATCTGTCTGGTCCTCAGGTGTGCCTGGCAGCAACACGCTGGAGGGCTCTCTACTCACTCCTCCCCTTTTCAGAAGGCTTGTCCCCTTCTGGTAACCATATATTCTGATCCCTTCTTTATTTCTAGTGTCTGCACGTGTATTCTTACTAGAGAAGTTTTCCTTGAAAAACCTCGCTGCTTAATTTTTTCCCTTAGAACTTTTGACCATCCGAAATACTACACAGTTATCTGTCTATTCATTTATTGTCAGTCCTGTTGGAATATAAGGTTCACGAGATCAGGGTTTTTGCCGGTTTTTGCCTTCCTTAGGTTCTCCAAAGCTTAGCCAGTGCCTGACACAGAGTAACTCAAAAAATATTGGCCAAGTGGATGGGAAAATAGACTTTATTCTGGTTTGCAGGATATACAAGGTCAGAGGAGGGTCATGGAAAAAGGGGTCAAGTCAGGGAAATCCTCTACATTTTTTGTTTTTAAACAGACAAGACAAATAAAGCTCAGATACACTAAGTGATTTACACAAAATCCCACAGCATGGTGGTCATCAATAATGTCTTGTTAGGCACATGGTGGGGTCTGCTTTCTTTCCTTTGACCACATGGTTTGCTCTGGCAGATGAAATGTGGAAGAAGTTACGTGTCATTTCCAGAGAGAAATGTAATTGGCCTCAGTGGCTGCCCACGTCTCCCTACGAGTGATGGTGCTTGAAGCAGGTATTAAGTGGAAGCCTCCACCAGCCCAGGTCCCTGAATGAATCACTAGCAGAGGCCTCCTGTTGCATCACCTTGGAAGATGGTGCATGAGTGACATATGCATGTTTGCAGTGCTGAGTCACCAAAATCTCAGAGTGTGTGTGTTTTTTGTTTTTGTTTTAATTGTAGCACAAGTGAGACTATGTTGTATATCCTGACTGCTGCTACACATGACTACTAAGTGGTGGTGCTGGGGCAACATCCAAACCTCCCTTCTATCATTCTGAGCTGCCCTGTGACAGCAGACAGAGCTTTGTTAAAGGAGGAACAGGCAGCCCATAATGGGCTGTTTCTATTCGACTGGAGCTCTCATATGCACCTCATTTCGTTTTTAAGCACAGGAAACAAAGAAAAAAAATCTTTAAGCTATACGACATGAAATTTAAGTCATTAATCAAAAGTTTCCGAATCTGATATTTAGAAACTGCCATCTCTAGTACTTACACATTCATTTTTTTGTATTTACCTAAACCATTTTATTCAGACACTTAAGTCAGCAGAGCGCCAGAATTATTTTCCGTGGGATTTTGTTTCTGTAGAGATTTGATTATCTGCTCCTCTCAACCCACAAAAATCTCTGTATGCCGGCACTTGCAAACCATTACAAGAGACGGACAATTTCTAATGATTTTTCTACCCTAGGAGATCCTAAAGTATGTTCTGAACCCAAAATAGACTTGTACGTTGTGTATTTTCAACATAAGAAATACACTGTATTTCCACTTTTATTAGTCTCCAATGTTTGGCATAGAGAGAAAGATCAGTTACATTTAATTAACCCAAAATCGTATTCCCTAATCATACAGAGGAACAACAAGTTTGCTCCAGCCTAAATGATAAAAAAAAAAAAAAAAAAAAAGCCTCCCTGACAATTATAATTTGGCAGAAATTGAGAAGCACAAACACATGGGAAGGGACACGAGAATTCCAGAATGCATTTTAAAGAACGAATTATAGTAGAGTAAGTGAAGAAAAAATTTCCCCTCATATTCATATTCATTCAGCCACCTAAACCACCCAGCTATTTAAACTTTCAAACACTTCACTACGTTGCCTTAATATGACAGGACATATTCCTATTTGCGCTGCGCTCCCGGAAAGCCCATCTCCTCAAGCGTTCCTTTTCCCTAAGCCGAAATGTAGGGCAGCCTATTCAGCAGCAAATTTGTGCTTCACAAAGCAGGAAACTAGTACATTAGTCTTCATGTTGCTTCTGTTATATCATCAACATATAATTTTTGTAACCGGTGGGTTATATTATGCTCTCCATTAATAAGAACCCCACACCTAAAATAGGGATGGATAGAATCCAGAAATCAAAGTTTCAAATTTTTTATCACTTGAGAAACAAACCTCAATAAAAAAGATATTTTAGACTCTTGCTAACAACTAACGCGGGCCTCAGGCGATGGAGAACCTCATCCAACTCATAACCAGCGCTCCTCTCTCCATTTCACTCCCGCAGGAATCTGAGCTCTGCCAGAGAACTGGCAAAAGCACACTCTCTAATGCAATAATGAACAATGCTGATGTAATTTCCTCTAAGGAAGGATTTTTCTTTGACTAACTAGTCAAGGAGTCTCTGGCATTATAAACTTCTAACCAAGGAAAGTATGGTGAACACTACAAATCGTGCTACAACAGACGGCCATAAAAGAGAAGGAGCTGCAGGCCAAGGTGAGAGGAGTTAGATGGGACTCCCGGGGTGTCTTCTGAGCCTGTGCAACAACACTGCACGCTGGGCTAGTTATTCACCATCATCTGTGGACTGATGGAGATCATTCACTTTCAACTAACCTAAAGGATGGGCCGAATGGCATCAGAATAAACAGCCCATAAATTTGCGACTGATGGAAAATAGTTCGCCAGAGGACTGGAGATGGAGATGCTATGTGATGGTTAGCAGCTCACAGAGTCTGGGTTCAGAAAGACTAGTTTTGAGTTAGTGAGTTAGTTCTCTACCATTTACCAAGAAGTTGTACGATCTTGAGAAACAATTTCAGCTCTATACGCATCAGTTTCATCAACTGTAAAACTGGGATAAAATGGTACCCAGGATTAGTATCAGTGCCAACGGGTGGTGTAGAGGGGCTTTAGCCAAACTCCAACCATAGCCCCCAACATAAGGATACCTTCTAATCTCTGAAACAGACAATGGGTATTTTCTGAGTCTTAAGTACAGTAGGACTGAAGGTATTTTTAAAGAAATTTATATTGGTCCAAAGATATACACCAAGTAAAAACAATGTGCTTAAAATGGATATTCAGCTTCAAGACAAGTCTACTTTAGTCTACTCTAAAACCAGATTGCTACCACTGACTCCTTCTTATATAGAACATCTCTTCTACCGACTAACCCATTTTGAAAACTGAAATGGGATACTGCACGTAAAAAACTAAACACCATGCTGGATACAGAGCAAATATTCAATAAACACTAGCTGTTATTATTCATAGTGTATTCTGTTGTATATATTCAAGGGTGTTTTCCTTATATTAAAAATTACTTTTAAAGCCAAGGAAAGAAAAAACAATCTTCTTGTCCCATTTGAAAAAAAATGCCCTTTAAATAGGAAAACTTGTTACCATTAGTAACATCCTGAGGAAATGTATTCAGCTACAAAACCCAGGAAGTGAATCTTTATCTCCCATTTATGTATATATGTTGGGACAACATTTGTACAAATGTCAAACCTCTACACAGACAAATAAATACATCAACTAATTGAACTGATTTGTAGGGACTTAGCTGCGGGGAGCTATTTATATTTATGTGCCTTTAGTGTTTATTCACTGAATTTCCCTTAAAGCTACATAGATTTCTTGATATTTTTGGATGAGAGAATAAAAATGATACACACCCAAAATCAAGGAAGGAGTGATGGCTTCACTGCAGTTCAAATACCGTGTTTAAAAAATATGTATGTGTGAATGTGGGTGTACATACACACACACCCTAAATTCAATTTTAACTGGAAGCATCAAATTAAATTCGGTTCCTGAAAATTCCAGTCATTGGTCATTAGAATGTGGAAAGGCAAACAGAGTTTGCCACGATTATTTTTCCTTTCTCTCTAAAGCATTTTCTCCCTCAAGATAAGCGAGACTTCCTGTATAATAAGGGTAAGGTGATTCGGAAAGTGCAGTCGTACTTGCTAATACCTCTGTGGTTTAAGGAGTGTGGAACTACTCAGACTTCCTAACATTGCCAACTGGGCTCAGTGATAGGACTAACAAGGTTGCTCAGTGACACAGCAAGTAGAAATTAAAATCAGAGGAGCAATCACGCTGGATACTGGGAGTCACGAAAGGGAGCCGGAAGCCAGGCAGTGAGATGCTGCCAGGCTTGAAGCACCTGCTGAATTCAGAGTATGTCTGAACCTCAGAACAGCTTGGTAAGGGAAGGCCGTAAAAGAGAATTACAAAAATCAATTCTTGAGGCAACCAAAGTGTGAATCAGAATTTCAGCAGCTGTCTGGTCAGAACGGATGGATGTAAAAAAGTTCATTAGGGAGGGGGAGGGGACGAGAAAAACTGACAAGTTGTAAGACTTTCTTCCTCCTACATGTAGGTGTCCTGGTGTGTTTAATTTCATTAGTACTTTTCTTGCACTTTCAAGTCACAGGATTAGATGGGGGCGGACACTGGCTGTTTTAAGGGACTGGTGAACACGATTGTTTCGTTCTCCGACACCTCAGGCTTGATAAAGTCCGATTTTCTCCTCCGTGGCCTCCTGATGTACGAGCATCTTTCCATCGGGGGGTGGTTCAGATTAAGTCTGTGCTCCTCTGCGTTGGTGCTTCCATAGGTACCCAGCAGAGTGTCTCAGATGCCATCTTTCATGTCTCTGGGCTGCTGCTTCTTTTTCTTTCTTTTTTTTTTTTTTTTTTTGCACCTTTCCAGGGAACAGCTGGGGTGCAGTCAGTCACCAGATGTACATGTCGCTACAGCTCTATGCCCGTATCAAACTGATGATTCATGGGCCCTAAGTCAGGACAGAAATACCTTGGCATTTTTATGAACTTCTGTTAAGGCTCTTTCATTCAAGTGTAAGGTGCTCCCTGCCAAAGACCTTTGAAGGATCCTAAAACTTCATTTGAAGCGTTAATGCTGAACCTAGAAGGGACATCACAAATTCAGAAGAGGCACTGTCCCTTCCTTTGCAACTCAATGTTGTGGTCCGTAATAAGTTTATAACAAAGGAGTGCCATAATTTTCATGCCGGTCTCTGAAATCTTGATAAGGGAGCTGATAAGAAAGAGGATTGCTAGAGTAGTAGTAGCTGCAAAAGAAGGTAGCTTGCCTTGGAAATGCTTTGGAAATGACAGTGGGTGCCACGTGTAGCTGCCAAATCATCTGCAAACTGAGCTGGGGGGTGACCTGGTCTTTCAGCCCTGTCCCACTACAAAGCTCGAGACATTCAGTTCATTGACCTCCCCAAATAGTAAGTTTCTGAGTTCGTATTTGCTACGTGTGGAGTCAGACAAACTCAAAGAAGGTCCAATCAGGAATGCTTTCCTGTTTAAAAAAAGTATTTTTTAAGGAATGTTTTCACTTAATATTTAACTGTGTCCTGTATGCAGTACCGAAAAGAGATATGAATGGTAATCAGATATGTAGTCAATTCACTGTAGATTTAACATCCAATCGTCAAAAAAAACAAAACAAAACACAAAAACCTGAGCACAAAATGTTTATGAATTGACACCCTATCTACAAGCTGGTCTTACAACTTTTGGACAGGGGCAGTATCGCCTGGTGACAGCAAGCGTGGGGCTTTACAGTGTCAAACCACCTAGACTCAAATCCTGCTTCCACTAGCACAGTAATGGAAGGCAAATTAATGAACTTCTCTATTGTAAGTTTTCTTATCTAAAAAAATAGGCGTGGTAAAAGAATCTGCCCTCAGGGTTGGTGTGCAGATTAAATAAACATACACACACACGTGTGTGTAAATATATCCCTGGCTCGGTTCTGGTTTGCCGCCACAGTAAACACTCCACAAACGACTACTGTTCCTATTCTTAAGATTAAAATGATTATTGCCAACATTATCATTTGTTTAACTAAGTGAAAACATAGGAAGAATTTGGAGGATAAGAAATGCCCATTTTATTAGTCTCTTAAAATGAAATAAATATGCTCAATGTATAAACTGTAATTTGTTTAGTAAATTAGTTTGCATGTAAATCAATGTAGGGATTATGCACAATTCAATATGCTTCTCACCTGCCTTTCTCCAAAGAAATATATAGATCAGGATGCTTATAAGGTCTATTTTAAACATTTAATCCTAGCTACAGTCAAACTGCAGGACTCTTAAATATTATCAGTAACTTTAACGTACCTATGTAGGTGTTCATTTATTGCCTTTAATTAAACCTTCACATGAAGGCACATACTTTAGTGCTATTTTTTTATTCAAAAAGTTTAGACTTTGAGAATGATATCATCTTATAAACTCCTAGAAGGGAAAAACCATGACGGCTTCATTTGTTATATCCAGGACTAGTGCAATGCCACCCACCTAGGACAGATGATGATAAATGATTCTCATGGTTATTACAGTGAACCTTCCGCTAAATAATGAGACTCTGTAAGAGGTGACCAGCTTTGACAAAACATTATACCTGCCTGCTTAAGGATCATGTAAATATTCTGCTTTTTTTAATAATTTATTTTTATTGCAGTATAGTCAGTTCACAATGTTGTGTCAATTTCTGGTGTACAGCATGATGTTTCAGTCATACACATACATACATGTATTCCTTTTCATATTCATTTTCATTATAGGTTACTACAAGATGTTGAGTACAGCTCCCTGTGCTGTACAGTAGAGACTTGTTGTTGTAAATCTACTGTTGTAGTTTAAAAGAGCAGGACTGTCTGAAAATAAACACAGAAGCTCACTTTGTGTTCATGGACAACACGCAACTAGATGGGGGCTGCTGACTCTCTCCCAGTAGAAGCAGCTGCACCCAAGCTCATGCTCCACGCAAGGAAAACTATAAGATCCCACATGCCTGAAGGTCTCTCGATGCTGGGACCCAGTATTCCAGGACTTCTACAAAGAGCCTGCCTGGGCCAAGAATCCTGTTTCTCCTTTACCAATGAGCTAGATCATTGGAGAGAAGAGACCCTTGACAAGAACAGAGATCCACATTGGAGGTTCAAGGCAATCAGGTTGGTGGGATGTAGAGGATCAGGGCAGCTTTGGCGATTCTCTTTGCTAACTCTTCATCTATGTGGGTTTCTCCCAACCCTGCTCCCTAGTCCATAATGTGTGACACTGGGGAATACGTCCTGAAATCTATGGGACAGATGCAGGCTCAGATGGGACCTGCCATAGCAACTATGAATGATACCATCTTTAAAATGCCAAAACCGAATCATTTCATTATAAAATTTACTGGCATTTGAAATTAATGGAAAAAAATGCATCAGAAAAACTTAGTAAATTATGTACTATTGGCCACTGCTTTGAGGGAATTAAAAATACGTCAATGAAACCATAAGGCAAGCAAAGAAAATATAGTATCACTGTCAAGGGATGCACCATTTCTTCCAAAGTATAATTCAGATCACATCTTGGGTTCTGCATTTTACCTGGTTAAAGGCTGGTCACATACTCAATGTGAAATGAAACTGTGTCCACTGTGATAAATATTACTTCTTTAAAGAGTTTATAATTTTTCCAAATATGGTGAGATCTCGTTTCCTCTAATAGACTGAGATCAGAGACAAGAAATATGCAAAATTCATCGTATTTATCTTTGAAAACGAGTAAGAAAAATCTACTTTAAATACATAATATACATACACAATGACACAGAAAGACAGACACACACGCACACACAAGCTCCTCTTCTGAGCTGATAATAAAGAACTCTTCAAGCTCCGTTCTATTATATCCTGATCAACCAGTTACTCCAGGGAAATCATCCTCTCCCAGACTATCTACTTAGGAAAAGCAAAGAATTTGCGTGTTTTCATAGAATCAATGGGTAAATATATACCTCGTGCACAGAACTGGCCTAAGGGATCTTGATCAGTAATATTTCAAATGTTCAACAGAAAATAGCTTCTCAGGAACCCAATTCAACATTACTCCAACAAAGTGTAGCTCTCCAGTAAAACATCAGACTAAGAGTCATTAACTAGATAAGCAAAGTGATGCATCATGCTCCCCAAATCATCACTCACTTACGAACATTTATTTGAATAGATTTTCAGGCAGCCCAATTCACATGCTGTTCCCAAGTAAGTCAAGGTCTTCAAGGCACTGCATTCTCGAAATAAAAAAAAAGATAGTGAAACTGCCTGAAAATACCTATTTATATAAAAAAATACTGTGATTCTTGCCAGGATGCAATATTTTTTGAAATATATGATTTTATTTAAATACAAGTATAACCATTTAGAACTGGGACATCAGAGGTAGTCAATATATGTGACAACCTCCGACAGTGATGATAATGATGACACAGTCCCTACTTCTCTTCCTAGAATCAAATGGTTAAATTTTTATCAGATACCATTAGCTGCAAGGCAAAACTGGCTTTAATCATTCAGTTTAGAAGCAGATGAAAGAAATTCATCAACCCACATGTTCTACTTGCTAAAGTACTTTCAACACACCTAGGTCTTAGCCAAGGTAGAACATTCTTTATGGGACCTTAAATCTATCCCAACTAAAATATGACCTATTCTACCAAAAATACCTAATCCAGATTCTAAGATGAAATTAAAAAGTGTCCTCACCTGGACTTAAAAATCAATAACCATTGCTTGATCATCTCAGGGACCACAAATTCAAAATTCAATTCAATTCTACAACTTATAAGTGATTTCCTATAGGCAAGTGGTGTTACCATGGGCAGGTTCTACCTAAGCCACAGTTTTCTCATCTTTTAAACAGGGATGATCTCAATGTATCTACCACCAGGATAATTGTCAATATCAATGGAAGGAGATACATTCAGTTGAGGTCTTGTCATATTGTAGGTGCTGAATAAACACAAGGTAGACATCATTGAAAGTCTCACAGTCAGGAACTATTTGAATGCACATGGCATTCCACTGACATGCCATTTATTTATTACCCATAACTCTCCGTACTATTAGTCGCGTAACACCAAAACAGAAAATTAAATCAAAGAGAGTTGTGGATTCTGTTGTGCTTGGTATATCAAATGGATGTTTCCATACATTTAGAAAGCATATAGTCCATATACCTGTTATTTTTCTTACTGTGTATATTACAATTGTGCAGGCATATCCAACATGTGAGATCAGAAAGTGTTGAATGAATGCCATAGATGTTTATATTAGGACTCATAGAGGAAAGAAATACGCTTAAAGATACCAAATTCAAACCCCCCATTCTAACACCGCTTCTCTCCTCAATATAGAGTAACCTAATTACAATCACTCAGTGCAATATAGTAAATGCCAAAATGAACTTGGACAGAGTATCTGTTTTGTTGTGTACAAATATATTTTCTAACATCTCTGTAAACGCTTCTAAGGCTATGAAAACATTAAAAATAAATGCTGAATTTGCTACCAACCCATAAAATGGACCATTCCAGAAAATGGTTCAAGCCAGTCTTCTCTTTAATTTAAAAGAAGTTCAAATGCATATTTTGAATGATATTTGTATTTATCTAGCTTTTCTTCTTTATTAGGAATGATGGAAATCATGCAAAGACAGGTAAAGCAAAGGTTTTAAAGACAGTAACATGCGTATTCTTATCTACTGGTGCCCTATTAAATATTCCGAGATAAAGCCAAGATGACTAAAAGTTGGGGCCAGGCTAAAAACCTTCGATGATTGTTTCTCTTTCCCTACTGAAATAAACACCAGACTACTGTACTTGGCATTCAAAGCTCACTTTTCTTCACCCACCCTACATGACAGCCCAATGGGGATCTTTTGTTTTTTCCTAAGACATATGTCCTTTATTCTCTTTTTCAGATTCAGAAGACTTTTATCTATTTTTATTAAAATTCACAAATCTACTCATAATCAAAGTGCAGCCACAAAGCACCAACCCCTACACTGCTAAGTGAATCCTAATCTCCATCACACTTCCAACTCCCTGACTTAGCACCAGAGCACTTGACCTGTATCTATCCCTTTAAGGGGCCTCGTCAGCTGATAATAGGTGTAATTGTTCATTTATTCAAAAATACATCAAACATCTAAAACGTTCCAGGGAATGTGATCATGGAGACAAAGCACTGAACTCTACAGGCACATTTTCTCTTTATGTGAAACTTACAGTTTAACTGGGGAGACACACAAGTTAGTATAGACTGAAATAAGAGCAATTAGCAATTATAAACTGCAACAAGCATTTTAACGATTAAGCAGCATTTTAATTCAGGAAACAATGACAGACGCTCTTTTTGAAGGGCCATGAGGAAACCTGTAGGGTGATGTATTTATTATGTTACTTGTGGTGATGGTTTCCCAGATGTATACAAACTGTACATTTTTTAAATGGGAAGGTTATTACATATCGATTATATTTCAATATATATATGAAATTATATTTCAAAGCTTTTTTTTTTCTTTAAAGAAAAGAGATGACAGTAGAAAGTTGCTACTTTAGTTTTATCTGGGAAAGTTTCTCTAATGGAGAAGTAGTTAAGTGGAAAGTCAAAGAATAAAGCCAGTTAGAGGAAAACAAGAGGAATGCCCATTCAAGACAGAGTGAATATCAGGAGTGAGGGTCCTGAGTCAGGACATGAAGAGTGGGACATGTTTTGGTCGTGGAAAGGTCAGAATGCCCAGTGAGCCCAGACCAGGTTTAGTGAAGGAGGCTGGGACATAGCAGGTGGGACACGACCGGCTTTGAAGAGGCTCCTACATTTTATTCCATGTGCAATAAGAAGCCACTCAAAGTTAAGAAACGTGAAAAGATAGATTTACGTTTCAGCTGCTACTTGGAGAATGGGAAAGACATGGAGAAGCGTGGAAGGATGAGCATGAGGAGACAATGGGTTAGAACAGCTTGGAGTCAGCTCAGTAAGAAACGGTGACAGTGTAGACCACTAGGGAAGCACAGGAGATGAGGAGAAGTGGATGGTGGTGGTTTTAAACTATGTCCACAAATTCTTTGATGCTCCTCCTTCCAAAAGATGGAGCCCGAATGCCCTCCTCTCTAGTGGCGAGCAGAATACAGTTACTCACTTTAACACACAGTCCACAGTAGCAATGACCTTCTCCTGCAATGACCAGCACCAAGGCACTGTGGCTTCCTTCTGCTTTCTCTCTGGGCCACTGGCTCTTGGAGGAAGGTGAGGGCTATGTTGTGAGGATACAGAGCAGCCCGGGGACCTGTGTGGTCAGGAACAGAGGCCTCCCTCCAACTGCCAGCATGAACCTGCCCAACACGTCTGTGACTGAGCCGTCTTGAGGGCCAACTTTCCAGCCCCTGTCAAGCCTTCAGAAGCTGCGGCCCCAGGTGACATCTGACTGCCACTTCAGGAGGGACCCTGAGTCAGAACACCTCCAGGTAAGATGTTCCCAAATTCCTCACAAAAACGAAATCAACAACAAAAAGAAAACTTGCATGAGACAATAAATATTCATTACTACCTAATAAAAGGAAAACATGGTGAGACTGACCCAAGCCTTCCTCTAATGCCTCCATAATCCAGATATCATCTTTGCGGTGGGGCAGGGAATGAATGGCTTCGACAGTCCTGCCTAAGGAGATATTAGACTAGAAGACGCAGGTTTAAAACATTGAGCTTATTATAATAATAGTAGTGGATGGCTAAAAACAGAAACAAGATTGCACTTCCACACATCAGTGCACTGAAAGGCGCTTCAAAGAATGTTAAAAATAAGGCACTGAAACCAAGGAAACTCACAAGTCCTGTTTGTCAGAGCCAACCAGGTGCCCTAAGACTTTAAGGATGGTTTCCGTGTTAAATCTCACACAGCCAATGCCACAACTACCCAGCACTCTGTTAAAACAGGAAGCACTTAAAGAGCCTCCAGTCACAATAACATCACATGCCAGGCTGTGCCTGTTCCCGGGCTCCTTTCAGAGGCTAGTCTGGCCCCTTTAGGTTACCCATTGTCTGACACTCTGAGAGGGTGCGGCAAGTAAGAAGATGGGCTATGTTCTCCCTAGGCACAAAGCCTTTGAACATCATTAAACAGAATGTTAAAGGTAACATAACAGTACTATTACATGTCTTAGCCCACAAGTGATTTATACTAACTTTTGCACACTACATGGGGTCAAAAATACAATTATTTCCACAGATGAAAAATAAAGCATGAAGAGAACATGATCTCACATAAAAACATGATTTACCTGAATCAATATTGCCGAAGTGCATCTGAAATGTCACTTTGGGGGCATTACAACATCCATTATGCGGCGGGGGTGGAGGGGCTAGAAAATGTCAACTTTCTATATTAGCATTTCCCCCAAATGTGGGATGCATAACACCAGTGTGAGAGACAATTTTCTGATTGTACAGAGACAGGGCACCAAATAACACCGATTCACTCAAGAATAAATTCATTCCTTCTTCAATTAATTCTCTCTTGAGTTCTTCTGATTAAACTAAAGACAAAAGTCTGAGTTGATGCCAGCATGTCTTAAAAACCTGTCTAACACACGACTGTCTTATTTTTGTGGAGAAGAGTCAGGGCTTAGAATCAGAGACATCTGAGGACAAGCCTGGCTTTCATACGTCTGTTTCTACGATATTTATCTTTATGGTTATTATGATTAATTTTTTTACTTATAACAAATAATACTTCTGGATGAAGTTCTTTTGGTAAAAAAACAGAGTTAGTAAAAAATTGAAGTAAATTTCTTATAACTTATAATGGAAAATAATTTGAAAAAGAATATATAGATATAACTGAATCACCTTGCTGTACACCTGGAACTAACACATTGTAAATCAACTACACATCAATAAACACAAACAAATAAATAAAAAGGATGTTGGCTAAAAAAAACTGAAGTAAATAATAATACTTCTGTGTAGAAGGAGCATATAGCTTGAACGGAAACAGATGAGCACTGAATTCTGGGCAACACTCGCCTAGAAAACTCATTGTGGCTCCATTCCATTATTTATTTACTGCAAAATTTCAGGTCCCAATGGTAGAGTGATTTTCTAAAAGTTATAAAACCACAAAGTGGAAAATATGGTTCCAGATTCCTCAGGTTTCTATTATAAAACATCAAAAAAAAAAAAAAAGATAAAGAACAAAATTCAAGAGTGATTTCTTCTGTGTATGTGCCAAAAAAAAAATTTATGTTAGTAATCCCTCAGTCTATTGCAATGTAATTGATATATAACATTGTATTAGTTAAGGTATCCAACATTATGATTAACTATATGGATATATCTTGAAATGATTGTCACAAGTGGTAATTATCTAAAGTTTATTACTATACATAGTTACATTTTTAAAAAAGTGATTCCATATCACTGAACAAAACATTGATTCATTTCCTTATTTACTGAATTTGGGGATTAATTTAGATAATATGAAATCATAAACAATTAAGAAGTACAACTGATTGCTAATCTCCTTTTCCCTTCCCTCATCTTGAATGCAACTGAACAGCAAGTATGTGAAATCCTACGGGAAACACAAGAAATCTAGAGCATCAGCTTCAAACTCGACTGTATTTCCAGTCAGATAAATATTATATTAAAACCAAGTTTTTGTGCAAATATCACACCACTGGGGAGAAAAGCATTCCCAAAGAAGGTGTCCAAGAACTCTGCTGAAAAGAAAAAAAGAGGCAAGGGGAGAATTCATTTTCAATTGACAATTTTTTATTTTGCAAAGATCACTCGTGTGCAACTCCTATTTGCCAGTCCTATCAGAAGTTCATAACTTCTCAGTGAAATTCTATAGAGAATATCACATCAAGTTCTGACAAAAACTCGTGACCCAGACAAATACTGCTGCATTTTTATTGACTCTTTGGCTCAGAGATGTGAATGTATTTTGCTTTTGCTTTATTCTTTGAATTATCTTAATTTCCATGGAAGGGGCACTATTTTCTTCCATGGACAAGACTTTGTCAGAGAATTTCACCCTCTCCTTTAAAGAGAGCACAGAAGATAGCACATACAAAGCACATGCTGGATCTGAATATATGAATACATTAGCCTAGTGAGTTTTAAACAAATAAATTAAAACTTTACTCATTGCAACACAGAGGGAGGTGAACAGTTGGAGTTTTAAGAAGTGTTTAAAGACAATTTCATTAGCTGTACATCTGTATTCGAAGCTAAGATAGAATTAGTCTGAGAAAGCAAAGAAGGTGGGAGGGAGGGAGGGAGGGAGAAAGAACATACCAGGAGGAGGTCAGAGGGAGAGATAATGACTATCTCCCCAGGGGGTGGAGGAAAAAAAAAGTGACAATTCAAAAGGACATGAAATGTTGGGAGTTGAGGGAAAAATAATCTCCTAGGAGAGAATGCAGGCTCACTATACTGTGGCTGCACAGAAAGGAAAGCAATTTGGGAAGGTAGCGTGAACACAGTTGAATCTGGTTTTCCCCACAGTGATGTAGCTAACTGGTTAATGGGGAGAAAACTGCTGACAGGCGAAACTGCACAGGCACTGGGGGTGGGACAGAAGGGTTGATTTTCTGCACAGGAGATGCCCTCTGCACACACAGGTGTTGCTCAGGAAGGCACCTGGTAAGATCTGAGGCCCATGCTGACCAGGTGAGAGTCAGGAA
Source organism: Camelus bactrianus (assembly GCF_048773025.1). Classification (NCBI taxonomy): domain Eukaryota; kingdom Metazoa; phylum Chordata; class Mammalia; order Artiodactyla; family Camelidae; genus Camelus; species Camelus bactrianus. The sequence goes on from NC_133555.1 coordinate 11,671,031, forward strand.
GATAGTGGTACTGGTGAAGACCTTCCTCAAGGAAGGTCATTGACTTAATATGATTTAGTTGCCCCCTCTGCAATGCAGGCGTGATGATATCAGCCATCTTAGGGCTGCTCAGAGCCCAACACAATTTTTATAATGTATTTAAAGCACTGAGACCAGAGGCAGGTGGACAGTAATTACTGCTGTCATCATTAGAATCACCAGCATCGTCATCAAAACAGCAGTAAGGAGAAAGCTGCCCAGGACTCTAGGTCATGTTTCAATGGTAAGAAATGTGAAAAATCAGGTAAAATAATAATAATTAATAGTTACTAAGCAAAAATGAGATGAGTGATATAGTATTCTCTATTCTTAAAATTCTTTAATTCAAATATTAGCAGATGGTCCAAGAGACTGGGTTAAGGCACAGTAATAAAATGCCTCTATATGTTTGTATCTCTGTGGCTATGGAGAGAACAAGACACAGATTTATCCTTAGAATAATGCGGTTATGTAAGAGAAAGAGCCATCAACCCCGTCTTCTTTTCCTTCCGTACCTATAAAAGAGGTTCCGATATGCCTTCTTCTTAGTCAACTTCACGACAAGACTAAACACCCTCACCTCTAACCTTTCCTACTCGGTTTTTATCCAGACAGGCCAGAAGACATGCCTGATTTTGGTATTCTCTCCTGCTCTCCCACTCCCACTATGTTCTTTCTCCTTTATTTATATTTTGTAATTCAGGATCCACTGACGTATATAAAGTAGATGGAAGTAGACTGCTTGCACGGGGCTCAGTGGTGAAGAGGGAAGAAGGTTATGCCCTTTTATTACTAATAAATAAATGCCAACAGACATTGTTATTGCACCTTGATTATAGGCTGGTCACTGTGCTAAATATTTTACATCAAACTTCTCAGAGAATTAAGCAATTTCCCAAGTTCATACACAGAGTAACCTACACCTAGACAAAGGTTTCGAACGCAGATTTATCTCAGCCCCAGGGTCGTGGTCTTTTCCGCCATAGGTTGTGCCAAGGCATGAGCTTCTGCTGTTGTAACCTTATGGTTCATTGAGAAGAATACTCACTGAATTTCTCACTTAAATCTAGAGTTAAGTTAAAAATTTTAAATCAAGATTGTAAGCTCCTTAAATCGATGCACTAAACTACACATAACTTGGGATGCCCAGCACCTATCGGTACATGGAATGTAGCAGATTCTTAGCGAATAATCAAATACAGGAATAAACTAATAAAGAATATAAATATTTTCAAGGAAATCAAAAGGTTTAACTTAAAGAAAATATTTTTCCTCCAAATTCACTTGCTACTGTATCAAAAGACTCTAGGACATCATTAGCCAATCTAACCAAAAATCATTATCTCAAATGGGAGAAGAGCTGACCAAGGCAAGTCAAATCTTTTGTCCTCAGCACCCTTAATAATAAAATTCCATGTCCATACACATAAGAGTTTAGACATGTTATAATATAACAAGAAAACAATTATCAAGTCATCATTATTTTGAGAAAAGTAACTCAAACCTTCCCAATTTAATCCTTCCTCTGAAAGCAATTAGCCATGTAGACTCGGGCAAATGAATTCATCTTTTTGCTCTTTGGTTTTCAAACCTGTCCAAAGGATGAGAGCACAACTCTGACAGTCTGTGAATCTCTGACCGCGGAAATAACATATTTGCTACAGTGGACTGCTATGTTAACCACTGGCCTAGCCTTCAAAGTTCCTTAGAAAATAATGCTTTCTTCTGTATCTCAAGTTGAGCCTGAGCTGTTTGTTTTGACATTCGTTTCCACATCAACAAGCAGACTGCGTTTTTAGCTGTGTTAATTCCTTTCTGGTGTGGATGTCATGTAAGTGGAAGCACTATGGCTGAAATGAGGGAGTTTATATTGATTTTTGTTCCCTTTTAGTTAAGTAGTTCAAGCAAAATAATCACGCTTTCTTCAGATCCTCTTCATCCAGGAAACTTTCTTTTTTGTATAAAAACTATTTCAAGACTGGCCTGGGACAGAAGCATCCGATGATGGGGACAGCGGGCATGGTTAATAACAGACTCAACATGGATTGTTAATTTCAGCCACCAGGGGTCTGGTGCGGACAGGAAGGAAGTGAAAAGATGTCCCTAGGGGTGCTCTTAAGGGGCAAAACTGAAAATGGGTGAAGTCAGTGCGCATCCTGACTCCTCAAGATCACCCTCGCAGCTCACATGCTCTCCTCCCCTTCCAAAAGTCCTTCTTTCACTTTCAGGGGGATCCAGTGTGACACCTCAGGCGAGTTAGTCAGAGTTCATTCTCCCACAGCAATTTGTCCCTCATTCTTTTTCTTTTAGTACAAGTAGTTGCCCTTTTGTAAGTGGAAGAGAGACGGGGACTAGGGTTTGAGAAACTTGGATTCAGATTATGATTATGCCCCTAGTTACCTTGGCCAACCCAGTTAACTCGTCCCTGTGGGTCTAACACCCTGTTAATCATGTCTGGGGGCAGGTGGCCCCAAGTAACTTTGACTTCCTGACACTAAGGCAGGCGCTCTGAGAAGGCAGGGATACTTCTATTAATTTGGTTTCTCAAAAAACTGATTTATTTTTTACTGAGCTGTAATTCAGATAGCATGTAACTCACTCTTAAAATGTACAATTAGGTGGTGCTCTGGTCTAAAGGTCTGTGCCTTCCATATTCATATGTTGAAAGCTGATGCCCGACGTGATGTGATGTGATGATATCAGGAGGTAGAGTCCTTCGGAGGACAGAGCCCTCACGAGTGGGATTAGTGTCTTCATAGAACAGACCCCAGAGAAATCCACTATCCCTTCCATCACGTGAAGACACAGAGAGAAGCGGACAATCCGCAATTTGGAAGAAGTCTTTGATCAGAACCTGATCAAGCTGACACCTCGACTTCGGACTCCCAGCCTCCAGAACTGTGAACAGTAAGTTTCTGTTGCTGGTAAGCCACCCAGTCTGTGGTATTTTGTTATAGCTTGAAGAGACTAAGAAGTGGTTCCTAGTATACCCGAAAGATTGTTCAAGCATCATCACTAGATAATTCAAGAATATTTTATCACCTTAAAAGAAACCACATATCCAATAGCAACCACTCCCTACACCTTCTTGTGACCTGCTCTGGTTCACTCAACCTTTTGGTGTCTAGGGGTTTACCTTTTCTGGACACTTCATATAAATAGACTCATACAATATGAGGTGTTTTGTGTTTAGCTTCATTCACTTTGCGTAATACTTTCAAGGTTTATCCATGTTGTAATACCAGTACTCCACTCCTTTTTATGACTGAATAATATTTCACCACATAGGCATATGGCATTTTGTTTATCTGTTCATCCAATTGACAGAAATCTGGGTTGTTCCAGTTTTCTGGCTACTATGAATTATAACACTATGCATATTTGCGTACAAATTACTTCTGTTTTGGTCAACGCAATCTGCAGGTTCTCTGGAAATACTTAAAAAAAAAAATATCCTCTGGTCTTCACTGTTTCAGTGTTTTTGCTGACGTAAGACTTTGCAGTCCCTGCTTCTATAAAGGCATCTTAGAGGGCCTGTGATAATGCAAACACTCACCCCATTCTTTGAATCAACAGCTTAGTGCATTTATATTTTGTATCTCTCCCATCTACACTTGTCCCTGAATCACCTTCCCTTCAGGGCTACCACCCTGGGTTCCTATTCCCACAAAGATCACAAAAGGGAATTATTCTCAGCTACAGCTGTAGGTTAGGAATTATTAGGTTAGGTCCTTTATTGTCTATGACTGCTATTCAATAGCAATACAACAGGAGGCACAAATGTAATTTAAAATTTTCCAGTACCCATGTTAACTGGCAAAGTGAGTATGTTTTATCCAACTCAATATACTCATTTCAACATCACTGATGTAAAAATAGCGGGTGCGGTATTTTATATTCCTTCTTTGTATAAAGCTTCCCACATCCAAGGGCAGGACTACAGGCACAGAAAGGAGAGTGATGTGAAGATGGAAGCAGGGGTGGAAGGGATGATGGGGCTTCGAGCCAAGGACCCCCAAGGATGGCTGCTGGAACCAGATACTACAAAGAAGCATGGAAGGGCTCTTCCCCAGAGTCTTCAGGGGGAGCACGACCCTGCCACCATCTTGATTTCAGATTCCTAGCCTATGGACTGTCGGAGAATAAATATCTGTGACTGTAACCCTCTCAAGTTAGTGGTCGTCTGGTACAACAGCCCTCGGAAACGACTACAGATTTTGGTAACTCAGTTTGGACCAGACACATTTCAAGTGCTCAAGAGCCAGCCACGTGCGGCTAATTTGAGCGCAGTTTTAACATCTTCAGAGAGAGCGTCTTCTGTGGTCATTTTCCAAACATTGCTTTAGAAATGAGAACCCTTGGAGACAAGTCGGAATTCACATCTGAAGAGGTGAGCCCTCTGCCTTAGGATCATTTCTTTCCAAAACTAAATAATCTGTTACTTTCCTTAAGGGAAAGGATTCTTGATTACTCGGAGAAGACAAAACAGCCCAGCAATCCACGAGGGGTTCTGCAAAATATGAAAACCATTTTTCTTTTATCTCTCTGAGCACAGAACTCACACCTAATAACATGTACATTATTGTTTACCAAAACGATCGGTAATTGTACTCGAGTCGCAGGCTCAGGAGACGCTTTTTTCCTTTATTTTCTACTTTCCAAAGATGCTGCAATCTAGTCTTAGTTCCCTTTGAAATTAAAGAATAACCTCTTTTTTGCTTTCATGACATCACAAAACAGAAAGAGCAAGCCAAGGCCAATATCACACCTGTTAGTGCGTGTGGTTCACAGGCAGGGAAAGAAGGCTCAGCAGAAAAATTGAACCATTTCAATATTCAGGACACCTCTTCAACGTAAAAAACCTTCCTTTATATCGTCGGGTATTCAATAAGCTGCACTGAAAGCTAGAATGACTTGGGTAAAAAAGTAGCATATACACCAGAGGGGAAAGGAAACGGCTGGATTAGAATCAGCAAGCCTTGCCCTTGATGCCAGGCCTGTAACCTTGAGCAGGCCGCCGACCACTCAGATTCTTGTACGTACAGTGGGGATAATGATGGTGCCTGCTTCTCAAGAGTGTGGACTATGACTCTCAAGCTTTTGTAAGCATCAGAGTCCCCTGCAGGGCGTGTTAAAACGCAGAGTGGAGAACTCACCTCCAGAGTTAGGATCCTCCAGGTCTGGGGCTGAGGCCCGGGAACCTGCATGTCAGATGAGTTACCAGGTGTTACTGATGCAGCTCATCTCTGGACGACATTTTGAGAACCGCTGGTTCGTAGTATTTTACAAGACGGTAAAGGCCCAGGAGAACAAGGACTATGGGTCAATGGATATCATAGTGTAACAGTTAGAAGCCCCAGCTTTCCAGCTGGGTAGAGCCGAATTCAAATACTGCCTTGGACCAGTATGAGCTCTGACTCCTTTGGCAGGTCACGGGACCGCTCACCTAGGGGATGGGTTGTTGTGTGGTTAAACGGGGTACTGTACTCAAGGATATGATACTCCATCTGGCACAGAAAAGTTCAAAAGAATGTTTACTCTTAATAATATTACTGAAGTTATCTCTAGCCCCTAACCGGCTTGTTAAACAGACTGTTCAGCAAATATATAGACTAACAGGGGCTAAACAAATTAAGGGCATTATTAGGGTGGTGTGGGACTACATCCTCATCAAACTCCATTCTTCCTAGAGGTGAAATGCCTTATTAACCTCACCAACGGGAGTCTGGGAGGAGAGGAATGGAAGGATACGGCCCACAAGGGAGTCTGCTCCAGCCCCTGCACCACACACATCAGGGGCATCTGTGTGCTCCTTTCTTTATCTTGGCTGTTTCAGTGTTTGGTAAAAGGCATTAAAAAAAAATCTTCTATCATTTTGAACCACCAAATTCTTCTCTTTTCAGAACCCTGATCTCTTTGCAACTTGATAAATTTCTAGGTGTCCCATCATGGACACCTCTCCAGCTCTTTCCCAGTGCCAGGCTCCCAGATAGATGGCTCCACTGGCACCTGTCTGGGGGCCTTGGTGCCAGGAGGCAGACCCTAAAAGTTGTGGCTGCTAAACATGTGTATGGATGCCTACTGGTTCGGTGCTGCTGGTGATGATGACGATGATGATATTAACAGCAACTACTCACAGACACAGAAAACAAACTTATGGTTATGTGGGTGGGGTGGGGTGGGAAGGGATACACTGGGAGTTCGAGATATGCAGATACTAACATATATAAAACAAACAAGCTCATACAATATAGCACAGGGAACTATATTCAACATCTTGTAGTAACTTAACCATGAAAAAGAATATGAAAGCAAATATATGAATGTTCATGTATGACTGAAGCATTATGCTGTACACCAGAAACTGACACAACATTGTAAACTGATACGTCAATAAAAAATATAAATATTGAAAAAAAACAGCAACTAACACTGAGTTCATGTTACTAAGTCAAATATCGTCCTAAGAAGTCTACACATATAAATAAGTTCAATCAGTTTAGGAATTTGTCTTTCATAGGGGCTTACCACTGTTATTATAGATGAGGTCACCTTGCAAAAAGGTGGTGGAAGGGCAACAAATGTGCTCTAAACTCGGCTATACAACCTTCAACCACTGAAGAAGGGCCCCACATGGGTGCGCTCACAGGCTGATACTGGCGAGGGCACCAGCAGCAGCCTCGATGCCAAGAGGGCAGGGACGATCTTCCACATGGAGCAAAACTACATCCTGCGAGAGCAGCACAACGCCTGGCACTGGCCGGTCCTCAAATATGCACTGAACCACACAGGGAGTGCTTGCTGAGTGTCAGACACCGTGCCAGCCCCACAGAACACATACACGATCTCAGTCTTCATCAGCACCCCAATGACATCAATCTGCCCACTCTGTCCGTTTCACACGAGGAAGAGAAAAAAAACTTCAAGACTTAGGGAGGTAAAAATCGCTTGATCACACAGCTGATGTGGCAGACGAATCAATTTCATTTCAAAGGCCACGCTCCTAACTCCCAGCTCTGCTGCGTCGCCAGGCCGCGTTCCTGGCGGGGTGCGCAATGCCACGCGGTATCCTTCACCCACCTTCCAGCTCTGCTGGGATACCGTCAACCCCACGTTTCAACACAGAATGATCACACCAGCTGATAATGAATGTACGTCTGGATTTTCCCTTGTCTCTTTGTTCTCCTCTCTTTCTAATTTGTTTCATTCAACAGACTTCAATCTTTTTTTTCCTTTTTTCTTTTTTAAAGACATAACATGCCCTAGACTCTATCAGTAACGGAGTTTTATTTATAGTTAAGACATCCTGCCTGGCTGAGCATATCTAATGAAGCCGTTAATGACTCTGCATCAGGAGAGGTCTTAAATTGAGTATTTCTAATAACTTCTGGTGTGTCTGACTGCCACTCTCTGTCCATGCCTGTGGGGATACAAAATTGCTGCCAGTTTCTCTATTTACCTCAACATCTTCATTACGGATTAATATTTTCCCACCGTGAAATATATTTAAACACTTAAATTGATGCTCAAAAGGAGTTTTGCATTTGCTGCTTACTATTTTCTGGGCATCCTTCTCCGCATTCTTCTGCTGAATTTTCTTCACTGGAGTCACTGCTTTTTAATCTAGTTTTTCACTTTCTTCTCGCTAATCTTTCTACTGCTTTGGCTTCATTTCATGGCCACGGTTATGAGACAGCACAGAGAAATTAGGAAATCCATTCTTTGGCTTCAGTCAGCATGACTGTAAACGCAGTGGCCAGTCAGTTTCTTAGAAGGTGAAACAATAAAATAAGAAGCCAGTACAGCATGCGCTTTGCGGTAACTGCATGAAAACTAACATTTACTCAACTCTCCTTTGATCTGAATTGAATGCCTGTTACTTCTGCAAAAAGCAGAGGCAGTAAGAGGTTTAATATCTGACTAGAATTGTGAAATTATTTGAAAGTCGCTTGTTCTCCTGTTTATTTTGGGGGAAAAGATGAGTCTTGAGAACTGAAATGCTGTACCTGGCTACCCTGTGAGGCCAAGCTTTGAAACTACCTTCTGTGTGCTCGGCATTCTGGTGGGGCTGTCTGGGCACGAGGAGGAGGGGAGGGTGTTGGATGCTGGTCCTGAGCTTTGCGGAACATCTGATTAAGAGGCAGCTCGGTAAGACTGGGCTTAACCGAGTTCTATTATCAACATCAACAAATACTGGGGGTTCCTACTGTGCGTGTGTGCTCTCTGACCCTAGAACAAGCCAAAACCGTCCACAGTCTACTTCAGTCTCTAGCAAGGCACTTCCTGAGCCTGAAATGCCTTCTAGGGACCACTGGGCGGTGTCTCCACGTGCTCTGATTGCAGGCAGTGGCCCTTGGTTTGCATTTCTTACTTGTATTATTTCATAGACTCAAGCTACATCCCTGTGATTAACTATTCCACCGAGCACACCTCCTTGCTCCAATTTCGTCGACACTCACTAACCCCTGAATATGCCTCTCTTGAACTTTTCCTCCACTGCGTACCTCAAATGCAGCTGTAACAGTGGCAGAGATTTTGTGAACAAATCGACAAAACGCTTGCATTTGGAGAGGATGCACCTTCTCAAAAAGAGGTAAGTGTTGAAGTTGGTAAATGGCCCCACAGAGATGGGAGTAAATTTAGCCTTTCTGAAACCAAGATCGACTGAGGATACATCATACATTTTTTTTCGCCCATTCACAGAGGGTCTTTCAGTATCTCTAAGCCTCTTGCTCCCATGGAGCAGCCATTTTATTCTTTCCCTCAAATCCGCTGATGTGGACAGAATCCATAACACAGAGTAAGGCAAAGGACCCACGTGAAATTTCATAGTAGTTGAATAAAGTTTCAGGCTTAGCTCTAACCCTCTCAGCATATATATCTGCCTTTCAAATCGTGTGTACAGACAGAACCATACATTCATAGGATTAAAAAGGGCTTTAGGGACCATCTGTTGAATGCCTTCCTCGTACAGAAGGATAAACTGAATCCCAGAGGCAAACATGACTTGCCCAGTAGCTGGCTAATAATAAAACTAGTAAGTAGTGAAAAGAGTAAGAGATTTGGTTAACAGTAAAACTACCTGGTTGCAGGACCTGGACAATACTTACAGGCGCACCACTACAGAGGCATGTGTCCAGGTGCTCACACAAGTACTTACACGCATATGCACACATGGACCTACATCAGAGTCATCTCTGTCAAAACTATGCTTCCTGTCTGGTCTCCTCCTAATCACTGATGTGACCAATACTGGGCTGCCTCTCTGCTATCCATGGGTGTGCTCATGCTTTTGGTTTGGATTCCCCCAAAAGCAGAGCCTGAGAGGACTTTGAAACAGTCAGTTTATTTGGAAGACCATACCAGAAGTAGCCGTGAGAAGGATAAGGGAGAAGGTTGCCTGTGGGCAACCAGGATTCAGTCTTGGGAGGACCTGGAAAGAACTGTGGAGAATGTGCCTGGACATCATCCTTCCAAACGAGGCATTTGTCTACAGATTCTCAGGCCCACTGTGTGAGGACTGCACTCAAGGAGGGAGTTGATTTCTCATAGTTCCCCTTGCTTGTGACCTTAGAGAAAGACTTGGGGCAAAATAATACAGAGTAGGGAGAGTCCAGCCAGCTGTGATTAAAAGCGGAACTGGGCGAGGCGGGAAGGGTGGCACCAAAAACAATCTGATATAGAGTTCAAGGCATACAGACCAATTTTAATACTTTATATATTTCAATCTAATTTTAAAAAACACATTTGTATGAATTAGCCTCAGAGGTGGCTAGTTGACCACCTTAAAATGAAGGTGGCAAGAGCATGCCTTGTGTCCACAGTTCTCTCGCGCGCGCGCGCATGTCTGGCCAGTATGCAACATCTGTTCATCTGATGTGTGTTTATTCATGTAGTGAACGGCACTATGTACTGGGCATTTTGAAGATGCTGGGTGTACAGCATGGAACAGAAATATCCGTAAGAAAGACAGAACTATCTGCCTTAATAAAGCTTCAATCCAGTGGGAAAAGACATTTAGCATAAAGACAAATACATAGTTATTCATGTATCAGTAAGAACTCTGAAGAAAAATAAGAAGAGGGGTATAAAATGTTGATGAAAAGAGTTCTTACTATTTTAATTTATTTACTGTGGTCAAGGGAAGCCTCACCGATCAGGTGGCATTTGAGCACCAGATTCATAGAAGGCGAGAGGGTGAGTGATGGGACATCTGGGGCAAAAGCATTACTGGAAAAAGGAAGAGTTACTACAAAGACCCTGAGGTCTACTTACTTGGTGCTGTGTCTGATGACAAAGAAACTAAATGCCTGAAATGGACTTTGCAACCTGGTGGACTAGGTATGTAGCCTGAAGACCATTTGGGTTTGTTTTATACAGCCCTTTTATTTTTATTTTCAAGATTAATTTGAGTTGGTTGGTCATGTTAAAGAATTAGAACATTTATACACAAAAAAAGTCAAAAAACTGGGAACCTGGCATGTAGGGCCAGAGCTGGGCACTGGTTAGTGCTTTATTGGGACATGTTTTCTCCAGTCACCAGCAATCCTTATTGTATGCAGGAGTCACTATTGCTTTGAAAACGTTTTATTCCTTTGTTAGCTTCTTTGCTCTTCTAGGTAGTTGGGTTTTGTGTTTGCTGTTGAAATTGATTAAGAGGAAGGATAATAAAAACCGATTTTGTAAAGACTGAATTTTCAGACTACTGGCACCAGTAGCGTTTTTGTTTCTGTTTTTTTTTTAAATTATTGTCAGAGACTGAGTCTAGCATTGGTAAGAGAGAACGTTTCCAACGCACCATAAATTGCTCATCAATCTCTTAAACAATCAGCAGAACTTTCACGACGTACCCCTTGCAGGAGGAGCCTGCTTAGACATTTGGATCTTCTACCTTATTTAGGGGAAAAGATCAGGAAAAGGCATATTTGAGATTCGCTAATTATGATAAACATAACAAACATAAATATTTTCTTTGCCAAGAAGCTCACCAAGAAATATATGACTAAGGAAGTATAGAAAAGGTAAAGAATGAGCAGTTAAATAAATCTGTTCAAAATTCAGAGTATCGAGTGCTATGTAAATTAATGGAATCAAGACAAATAGCAAGAAAACAAAAACATTAATTAAAGCTCGACTCTACCTACACTGAAGGAGGCATATGGGAAGGGACTATTAATGCCATGTAAAACAGTTCACAGGAAACACTCACAAAAAAATCAATACTGATTTCTCACAAAAAACTAAGTGAATAAAAAAGATACAGGTACACATCTTAGGTGAGAATTCTGAGTTTTTCAAAACACAATGGAAGAGATTAATGGCTTCCTTGATTTTCGACCCTTTAATTTCTTGATATCTACGCAGCATAGTGGGTTACATCAGCACTTTGCTGCAGCCAAATACTGAAAAACTGGTTTAGTCTGATGCTTTAAAGAACATGTTTATCCCAGCATCATGAGGAGTTAGAGCCAGAATGTCCCAGTCAAGGACTTTCAGGAAGGACAAGGTGCATGAAAAGACTGAGAAAAGGAACTGAGGCACAGAGCCTGAGGCATTTGGTGGGGGGGGGGGGGAATTAAGCTTCTGACCAGACGAGGAAGAGAAGTAACATCTCTAAAAGAGATGGCTGGACGCCAACATGTCCATGGTGACCATGCTGGGAATCTTACTAAGGCAGAACGTTTCAGATTTGAAGGCAGGGCACTTTAAAGTGTACAAATGAATGGGAGTTTACATTTAGAAAAAACAGAGGAAGAATGAAAACCAAAATTTAAAGAGTAAATTTGCCCTACGTACTGGAAAAATCAACAAGATAGCTAAAAAACTGAATGGCGTGCAGGTCAAAACTGTGGAGTCTGGAGTGGGTCGGCTTGAGTTTGAATCTTATTAGCCTTACCACTTCCTGGCTTGGTGACTTTGGCTGAGTTTCTCAACTTCTTGATGCTTCAGTAATGATATTAATAACAATAGTCATAAAAGGGAAAATAAACAGCAAATCCTTCCTCGTGGTCAAGAAAGAATGAAATAAGGTAAAGCACACCAAGTACTTAGCATAGTACCTGGCACGGTGTAAGGGACCCACACATATGAGTATGACCATTTCTACCTTTAATTATACAACAACTGCAAATAATCTACCATGTCAAGCTGTCGGTCAATACAGCTGTGGAACTCAGCTAACAGTTCTAAGAGAGCAGTAAGTATTTCTGTCTTGCTTAGGAGTGTATTCCCAGATACTAACACCGAGCTGGCTCTTTATAAGGTATTCAGTAATATTATTTGAACGAGTCCGTGAATCAAGGAAATGATGATCCAAACTCATTTTTGTTTTGTGTTGTAAAAATGAAAATACATTCCAGGTGTCCCTCTTGGACTTGACACACTGAATAACAGAGCAGGTCAACTAGACTCATTTCAAGAAGACGTGGAAAGTTGTCCACCATCCCAACCTAGAAACCAGCCCTCAGTGCATGTTGGACTTCAGCTGCATCAACACTGAGTTATGTGTGTCAGCTGGCAGGGTCATATCTTCCAGAAAACCAAGAAAGTAATAAATAGCATGTTTGAACTTTTAAAAGCCCTTGTCTAGCAGTTGACCATGAATGTATGATAGAAAATTTGTTGTCTGTGCTTTCTGGCTCCTGCTAAACTACAGGTGCATTGAAATGAAAAAGAAAATCGGAATCAAAAGATGGGGTGATATCAACAAAGACACTGAAGAGCCACCAGATAAACTTCCATCCACTGACATCAAAGTAGGCAATACTCTAGACTCTATTATCAGTTTTACTGCCCAATATCGCTGTGCAATTGAGCACTAGAATGAGCAAAAATAACAACTTTCAAACCAAATAATGGCTCAAATGACTCTAAAAGGACTAGACAGACAGGTTAAATATCAGTGTCTAGCGGCAGATACCACACCATGAAAAGAGCCAGCAAAAGACCATCAGGAGAGTGTGTTCGACAGTGTCAACAAATGCTAGTCACAGTAGCGTGCACTCTTACATTCTATCATTGCCATCTAAAGTGAAGGCCCACTTTTGAATTAGTGTGAAATACACTGGTATTTTTAAATCAGAAAGTTTTAAAATGGCACTCTACCTGCAAGGCACAACATGAATGATTGCAGGACCAGCAGTTCCCATGGCAACCTCATCTTCAGTTTCCCAGGTCAAAGGAGTTTCGAGTCCAATAACAATTGAGTAGTCTAGCTGCTTCTTTTAAGTTGTGTTCAACCTTTAATCTGTGGGAAAGAAGAGACATTACAATGAGATTTAGGAATACTTCTCCTTGTAGTCTCTGCAAATTCATCTTTACTTGAATATAAATAAAAATGACTTCTGGAAAGCTGCTACTGAAGAAGACACAATGTGTTAAATTGTGAAGATAAAGCAAGTAAGCCTCTTTTCCTTCCTCCAAATAATCCCTGGGCAGAGACTGGAGTGGGTATGTGCCTGTGGCTACTGAGTGAAGGTAAGAACAGCTTCTGATTAGGTGTGAACCAACCCGAAGGCAGGGGACTGAACTATTTTTTACAAGTTCTTTTCCAGTTCCTTAGTCTCCAGGCCCTGTTCTTATTTATTTTCCAGTTAATAATATGCCCCAAATAGTGAATACAGAAGAAATGCCACTGAATGAGATAGGGCTAGTGGTGGTGGACCTTAAGGAGAAATCCCCAAGTCTTAGAATGGAGTCATGTGAGGGGAAAATAACTACCCCATCAACTCAAACATTTTTTCCCTGTCCTCCACATTTCACTCCTAAAATGGAAGAGAAATGTGCGGCCTCACTGCCTACCAGGAGAAGTCCTACCAATTATGAGTAGCTGTCTACTAGGTTCTTGTGGACAAATCCAGAGCATGATGAAGAACCGTAATTCCTCCATTAGCCAGGAATCTTAGCACTGGAGAACAGTACAGGAAAGAGAGGCTGCTTGCTCTGTGTACAAAGTACAATGCAGGTAAGTGAATGGGTGAAGCAGGTATTCACGGGCACACTAGGGAGAATGGGTACATACACCCGGTCTGAGGGGGCAGGTGCTGATGGCCAACCCGTGGGGCACGGACCCAGGGTTGCAGGAGAACCTACAACTTTCTCAAAAAGAGTTAAAAATGTTATCGTATTCTGGAAAATCTCCCAAGGTTTAAACATTGGAAATTGGTTCAAAATATATATTTTTTAAACACTGAGGGAACCAAACAAAGCTAAATTGCCTTCAGGTTCCAAAAGTTTGCAACATTTTCTCAGTAAAACAACTCACACTGTACTTGCTCTCAACCACGCAGCCCTTCCAGCAGCCATCCTGTGAGCCGGCCCTGAATTTATGCAACTAGGGTGCACCTTTTGCTTGCCAGACACTAGTGATGCACTGGACCTGCCAAAATGCAGATCCCAGCTCTAGCCTTCAGCATCACCTACTCCAGTGGGGGCAATTACCTGCAATTTCATAAATGTGCAACAAAAGTGCATGCTTCAATAAGAAAGAATGCAAATTTTGTAAAGTGCCACAAAATGTACCATCTTGAAGGAAGGAGGAAACTTTCTGGACTTCATAAAGGAGATGAACTCCCACTGGGGTTTGAAAGATGAGCAGGATGCTTCTTCTTATGCATCAGTTAATCAAACAAGCAAGAAGTCTAGGGAACCGGAAGACACACTCTTGTACAGCTGGAGCTGTAACAAATTACATGATCCTGGAGATGCACCCCACCCTGCCTCCCTCTCCAGGTTGTTTCAAGGGAAACTTTCTGGGTACGTAAATGAAACCGCTTTGAATACTACAGAGCACCATACAAATGCTATGTACTTGTAGCCATGATTTTCTTTTTTTAAGCAGATGATAACCCAGGGCTTCTCATCTCACTGCCACTTGAAAGGAAAACAGTGAGCAAACACAGGCTTACACAAAAACAGGGACCAACATGAGCTCCTTAATCAAGGGCTCTCAGCACTCATTTATACCACGTGGTCACTCAGAAGCCTTTCTGTTTACCAGGAAGCTAACAGAAAGTGAAGAACCATCACGAGAGAACGGCACCCTTCTTTTGTGCCCTTAAATAGCTCAGTTTCTGATAAAGCTAGACTTGATATGTTGTGAAGACAAAAGGGACTCAACTTCTGATCTGCTGACGTGGCTGAAAAGCAGGCAGTGTCTCTAACTGGATATGTTCAGATACTCTTCTGACATGCATGCGATTAGGCCATTTTAGATAAACAGGATGTGCTGATCAATGAAAACTATTAATGTCTTAAGCAAATGATCAGGGTATTAATAATTAATTTTGTAAGGGAAATGTCATCTCAGACCTGGGGATTGATCTATGATGTTAAGCAGTTACTAGAAGCAATTAAAATTAGCTTAGGAAATGTATCCAATTACACAATAAAGATTTAATTCATGATACGATGCTGTTTACGAATGTGTGTGTCCCACTTAGAGCTATAGGTTTTTAAGGATGAAGGATTTCGAGAACCCGATGGGCATTTATTTACATTCGGGTAGGTAAGGTTCACCTTTGCTAATCAGGAACAATGGGGTCGTTGACAGTCATTTGTCTGGTGGGCAGCGGTAACTGAGAGCACCAGGTTTTGTGAAGGGAGCTGAAGATTCATGAATCTCAGGTGGGATTGTGGTGTCGGATACAAAGGTTCCTAATTGCGTTTTTCCTGCCAGAACCAGAAAGCCAGCTGCAGGACGAGGCGAGAGTTACGGCCGTGATAGATCTCCCTGCAGCTCGGAGCTCTCCCTGCTTTATCCTAAGGTGGCCACAGCAGCACAAGGTAGTGCGCCCGGCACGAACTGTGGGACCTTGACCAAGAATTAGACTCGTAAATCCTGGGGAGGAGGCCACACAATGAAACAAGGCTGAATTGCTTTCTCTGGCTGAGCCAGAAGGAGATGAATAATTGAGAATTCTACAGTATATCTGGACAGGATGCTCCGCAGAGCAAAACTCCTCCAGCTTCCAAACCTTCAAACAATTCTTACACCAACAGTCATGCCAAAGAACTCAGTATAAAGTGTTCAAGACAAATCATGATTCAGTTCTTCCTGCGATGTCCCAGTTTCTACATGCAGGGTCTGATCACGTCATGATGAGTTTTAGCACCTGGCTCAATTAAAATTCTTCTGGTATCCGAATAGCTCTAACTCAGCTCAACAAGTAAGGAGGCGTGCTTACAGCGCAGCAGGGACAGTGCTAGGGGTTGGATGTGCAGAGCGGATGGTGGTAAGAGCCCTATACTCAAGGAGCGCACTGTTTATTTGCCAAGAAAGGAGATTAAACTGGTCATTATAATTCAGTGCAATTCACTTTCTAAGTCTATTAAGCACAAGGTGCTAAGGATGCAAAGCAACATAGTCTAAATGAGCCAGGGCAAAGGATAGGGTGGGGGCTTCAGGAATGCTCCCCAAAGGGGCTAACAGTTTGGACTGTCTTAAAGGATAAATGAGAGGGAGAAAGGAAATTCTAACCCAAGTGACAAGGACACGAAACAGGCATGACACTGAGAACTCAGAGATAGTACAAGTTACTGCAACGCACTATAATGAAAAAAAACAAAGTGGGCCGACTCACGCCTGTGCTCTAATCTTGGCCCCACCATTCTCCAGCCATGTGGTTCATCTGTAAAATAAAGACAGAACACCCACCTTCCAGGCTTACTGTCAGGATGAGTGAGAATGTATGGAAGGCACTGAAGACAGATCCGTGACACTTAGTAGCTACTCTTGTCAAAGACAGCACAGCACTGGCAAAGTCAGGGGTGTGATTCCCAAACAGCCTTGAATGTATATTAAAGAGTTTGGACTTGAATCTGGAAGGTGGGGACAACTTTAAACAGGGGGAGGTCCTGAACCAACTTGGTTTGCCTGTATGGGGATCTGCTTTACATGCAATCCCCAGAAGCACAGAATCTCTTCTTCCCCCAACCTTTGCTTTTCTCCTCTGGTCAACCGGGGAACTAGATCTCTAACTACGAAGTATATTTCCAACATATACAACACGTTCTTTCAAAACTTCATGGCAGCAAGACAAGAGTGGAGAAAACACTAAACTTGGAATTTCAGTTACTTCTTCCTGGTTTTCCCACTAGCGATCAACTTTCGGGAAGCCGTGGAAGCTTTGTAAACAAATCTCCTTGTCTGTAGTTTGGGAATCACATCATAAACCCTATCTTTCTCGTAAGTGTGTTGTAAAGGCCAACGGGTATATGTTTTGAAAGTGAATATTATTTAGACTCAGATTGAAGTCCCTTCCCAGATATTAAACCTTATAAACATAGGAATATTTGTTTTATTCATTGGTATTGAAGAGGCACATGGAATAGTAAGTACGGGACACAGAATAGGCAGTCAATAAACAGCGTGTAAATGAAAGAATACATTCAGCTAACACCGTTCATGGACGTACTACGTGCTTTTACATTCCCTCCTTATTTAATCCTCATAACAACCCTGGAGGTCAGGCATCACTAATCCTCTATAAAATTATAGTCTTGGAAACTAGACTATGAGAGGCCATAGAACTTGTTCAAGGACAAATGTCTAGAAGTCCACAGAGGCAGTATTCAAATCTGTGTCTTCATACTGCAAGCACTGTGTTCTTTTCTACCACAGTGACAGAAATGTAAATAAAGCAGTGTGTCTTTTACAGGGTGACATAAAATTCTGATGATGACTCTTCTGACTCTGCTTTTCATGTTGTTCTTCTGCAGCAAAGAAGCCAGGTGCCAGTGAGCAGAAGTGCAGAATCTGTGTAATATCCATAACACAAAGGACAGCATGGGCTTCAGAGCTGAGACCTTGTCAGAAGGCTACATCTCACTGGCGTGAATTCAGGCGCATTCTTGTGATAGCACAACTGTGAGTAAGTTTCTTTCCCTCTTACTGTAAGGACAGCAGGAACCATTTATTTTCTTACTAATTATTATTTAGAATGTGGCCATTCTTAAGGCCGGAATTTTTAAAAGGAGCACCCACAGTTCCCAGTTGTATGGCTGAGCATTTTCTGACTCTACATTTAACTAATGAGAGGTACGGTCAATCACAACGGCAAGGAAGTGGTGAAGAGAACTGAAAACAGGAGAGAAATTCAGCTTCTGCAGAAACCAACATGTCAATCATTTCAAGGGAAAATGGCATATACTCAAATCTTAATGTTCCATCAGTCAACAGAGATTTCTTGAGTGTCCATTATTCAGATGGTAATATGCAGATACCAAGAGGTCAAGGTCTCTGCCCACAAGGGCATGACAACTCAGCTTGGTAGAAAAGATTACTGGCTGTATGAGTTAGCTTACATGTCAAGTGAGTGGGACAAATAGTCTGTACTCTCTACCCTTATGGTAGCTGGCCTACGGTTCTTCTTGGATAATGAAAATTCATATCCTATCAAATTAGCTTAACAGATTTCTCCCTGTATCAGCTTTTTACTCTATCTACCAGAAGAAACACACTTCCATGTCTGTGTCCCTGAAGTCTTCCCTGCTTCTGTGGAGACAGGAATAGGTGGTCTAATAGAAGTGGTGAGAAAATGTGAGTCGCCTGGTTTCTCTTTGGATTGCTTGTCACAAGCATCTAAAAGTAGGAAGGGGACAAAGCAAAGAAGAGAAGATAAAAGGCCCTGGATGATACAGTTTGAAAGCTGCATCTATTAACCAAGAGGTAGGCATGCATGAGATGGAATCCCTTCGATAGCAGTACTCACCTACTCAATGGCTGTTTCGGACTCTATTTCGATCACAAGATCACATTACAGAGAACTCTGAGGAATTACAGAGGGTCAGCTAAGGTGGAACATTTCCCTCATTTTTAAAGGCTTTCTAGGCAAAATAGTATCTGCCACTCGTGGCAATTCTAAGCAGAAATAGAATGATTACATTAGGCAGAAACCCTCTGGAATAAAAGCCAGCTGGGCAATATCTTCTCAATTCAGTCAATGAAGGTACCTTTTTAAAATAAATTCCAAGAGCCTAAAGAATTCTATACACTAATTCTGAAAAATCTCTTATTAAACTTTCTTAAAATATATACTCACTATCACTTTCTCAACACACCTTCTCCTTATAAAAGCTTATTCTACTGTGATGTTAGACCTTTACACTTTGACACTCAGAGAGCATCTCACACAAAACAAAACAAGTAATTCCAATAATCACAGCGTGGTACTTCAAAAGATCGTTGAATTGAGATTCAGAATAATGGGGATCTTAGCTCAGTGCTGTTGTTTACTTGCTGGGCAAGTTTTTTTCACCAGTAAAACAAGGGTTTGGATCAGGTTTTTCTAAGAGTTCTTGAAGCCCCGATGCACCACTGTATCAGAGAAAGATTTAATTTGTCAAATGAATGGTAGTCACCATGCTTTGTTATCACCAAGTAGACATCTCACAATTTCTCAGATTCTATTATCTTCCCACCTGTCAGAGTTGTTTAAGATACACTGTGTTTAAGTTCTATGTATGGTGCTGTTACTGCAAATTTAATCACAAGACACAAATACATAGTCACTATTCACAGTCTCCACTAAGTAATCACTGACTGTACTACTTTCTGAAGTTGTACTTAATTTTTACTTTTATTACAGTAATACATAAACATAGCTGAAATAGTTCTACTCCCCTGAGAGAACTGCTTCCCAGGGAAAAATAAGTTGTCTCTCTGATATGTGTCTCAGTCTTGATAAAAAATGCTTATCCCACCATTTCTTGATTTGGGGATCATTATGTATTGCAATTTCTTTCATAGACAATGATATTTCAGTTTCCTTAGATACTCTCCCCATGACAGGCACACATACACAAACAGACACATACATACCTCATTCCACTGTTGTCCAAATTTACTACCACTTAACTTTTGGTTAATAATTTTCAACTGAGCCCCAGAGTATAATGCTTATATTTCCTTTCTATAATAGTTGGGTTTTTGAAGAGTTAATAATTTCCTCTTTATTTGCTTAGGTTTCTAAGTAAATTTACCATTTATCCCAAACATTTACCATTATCTAATGCTTTCATTAGGTTCAAACACAACTTGTGGCCCATCAGTTTTAATAAATTTTTAGGACATGTAGATACTAAACACTTTTACAGTTCAGCTGAAAACAAACATGTCTTGCATTCAAAGATATAATTATATATATGTCACGTACATAATGCAATTATCCATATATATGAAGCTTGTATGTTTGTGAAAATTTCCAGTACAACATATGAAATTGAAAAGCAACATAAAAGAATATGTGATTAAACTATGAAACAATGCTAGAGGCGATGTAATGATAGAATGTAATACAAATAACTGAGGAATAATAAATAATAGATATCACTTACAAAGCACTTACTATGTAGCAGTCTCTTATTAGTTTATTAGCTCATATAATCTTTAAAACAACCTTTTAAAGTAGACTACAATATTATTTCCCTTTTAAGGGTTAAGAACATTGTCTTCAGTTGGAGCTGGTAACTAACAGGGACAGACATAAACTCTGTTTTCCCCACAAGTTTATTGAAGCGTATCTTACACACACTAAGACGCATTCTTTTCAGTGTAAAGTTTAATGAGATTTCAAAAACTTATGCAGTCATACCACTACTACCACCATCAGGATGCAGAATATTTCCATCACCCCCAAAATCAACCCTGAAAGTCTGACTTTAGAGGCCAGATGTTTAACCACTCTACTGAAAATTTCCCAAACAGTTATAACACAAGCTTATTAGAATAACTGGCAACTGCAGGACGTATAAAATATATGGTGTTTTCCTCTTATTTAGGTTGCTTCTCAGTTACTCCACCCCGCTGTTAGAATGTCACTTGCATGTTAGTCCACTCAGTACAACAGAAACAGGAACAAAAGTAGATCATAGCAGAAGACACGAAAAGACACAGCACCTCCCCTTTCCCAGGCCCAGGGAAGCAATGCTAACTGAGCATGGCACTCTTCCCTGCTTAGACCACAGGCAGTCCCAGAGTCTTCTCCACATAGCCTTTCAAGTAGACATGACAAAATCAATATGGTTTGCAAGTAAAATAAAAATGTCTTTGCCTTCCCTACGGTAGTTGAAAACCTTGGCTTTAAAATTACACAAGCCAGGTTCAAATCCCAACTCTACCATTTAACTGTTGACCTTGGGCAAGTCATTTAACCTCTGTTAGCCTCACTTTTCTCTTTGACAAAGTGACAGTGATGATTCAAGAGTTGTTGGAAGGGATGTAAGAACAAATCTTTGGAGTTGGATTCTGCTAAAAAAAGGTGAGCCTGGCTTTGAGTAGGTACACTTATCAGGAAAAGAAGATGGACAAGCAGTGGAAGCATCTGGTTTTAGGAGACGTGGATGCAGGGAGCTCACTGTGCCAAAGGGGAAA
Source organism: Camelus bactrianus (assembly GCF_048773025.1). Lineage (NCBI taxonomy): Eukaryota > Metazoa > Chordata > Mammalia > Artiodactyla > Camelidae > Camelus > Camelus bactrianus. The sequence goes on from NC_133555.1 coordinate 11,692,419, forward strand.
GACCCATGACCCATCATAGTCTTTCCTGAGCATCAGAGAAGAATACATGGATGTGGCTTGGGGAAAATGACACTTCCCAGAGACTCCAGTCTTGGTCGTGCTCTCTGGGTACTGGGAAGTAAACTTCGCCAACTTTCTTAAGGCTCCTACCAATAGGGTAGGAAGGAAGGGTTTCTTAGCAATCATCTCACGTTTGTTTTCCTTCTGCCCACCGGTGTGCTGCAGAGTGCCAATTCTGCTAAACTCCCCAATAAATCACTGTTAATGAAGCATGTTGCACATACAGACAGCAACAGGCATTTTTTAATCACCTAAACCAAAGAAGAGCTAAAGGTAAGCACAAAACACTCTAATACCTAATATATTAGGTGTCAGATTTAAAGTGGCAAGAACCGTACAACTTTCAGAGCTTTTACTTGGATGCACTTGGTGGGAAGTAAAGCTTACCAGTATATTCATCATTATGCACAGCTTGCCGACTGCTTGGACAGCCAAATCAGATAGCTGGGAGCCTAAAAGAGAGTCTGGATCTCCTTAATCCAAAGGAAAAAATAAGATTACAAACATAAATGCACCGATTCTGATAGGCTCTCAAGATGAACAGGCTAAAGTCTTTTCTCCTCCACCCTTTATTCACAACTTATTAACTAACTTTCTACTAACTGACACGCCACGTGACACAGCAACGAGTCAGACAGACACCGTCTGCCCTCATGGAGCCTATTTTATCCTGCTGGGGGGGTGAGTGACCTGGTACTCTGAGGCGCTGGAACAGGGGACAACCAGGAAAGCACGCCAGTAGGAGTAAGAGTGAATGTGATCTTTGGAAGCAGACCTAACTTCAAATCTTGCTTTTCCATGTCCAATGCCTGAATTGCTTTGAAAAAGTTATTTCAGATGCTCCCATTTTTCATCTATAAAGTGGAGACTCTGCCACTTACTTCAGAAGTGTACAGAGAAGAAGGTGAGCTAATAATGCACGTCCAACGCTTAGCACTATAACACGACCACAGCATGGACTTTGTCTTCCCTGGGGGAAACTTGGAAGCCTCTCTTATGGTAGGAGGAAAAGTGGGGACATGAAACTATCCTTCTCTTTAGTGAAATGCTAACATAGGGTTTGTATTCATAGCCTGCCACCTCCTGCAATGGTGAACAAACTGTACCTTCTAGATCCTGTGCTATCATTTATAGAAATGAATATATTGGAACATTCGTCTAAATAATACTTGTTGAATAACCACAGTATGTCAGGCACTGTGCTAGGCACTGGATGTCATGGTAAAGTTGACCAAGTCCTGTCACCATGGGGCTTACCTTCTAGTGCATGTTCTAGGTTATTTGCCCGTGGAACTCAATTTCTGGGAGAATAAGCTGAGCTCCTACGCACAGCTCGGTGTCACTGTCCTCCAGGCTTGGACTGCACGCCGATGACAGGACGTTTCCAGATCATCTGACAAACTCATCTGAATTCTTATTTGGTATCGAGTAGTTTTCCAGAACTTCGCTGCATATTATACAAAACTATTTAAGTGAGTGGTCACCCCATTTTCTTGATTTTTGGACCCAGAGCTGTATGTGAGGCATGAAGATGATAGAGAGATAAAGTGATGAGCTTTTTTGTTGTTGTTATTTTTTTTTTGAGTATTTACCCTATCAGTTACTATCCAAAGATTTTATATACGTTATCTCATCCTCACAATAAACTGAGGAGGTAGGTATATAGTTACTCCCATTTGTCAGAGAAGAAAATGAAGCTTGGAGAGGCAAGTGAGTCACCTATTCCTTTGGCATCTCTCCCACGGCTTCCTTCTAGACCTGTCAGCAGTCAATTTCCTGTCAGCATACTGTCAGGACAACAGCACTGACATTCCAAAAGAAAAACAGAGTAGACAGCTGGTAAACCTCCACGTGAAGCCTGCCTTTCCCTGTATGGGTGAGGGTGCTTCATTGTCAGATGCAAAATAATGAAACTGAATTACTGCACGTGAACCCTGAATCATTAGCATGCCAAGGGACAGTTTTCCTCCTTGCAAGAACAGCAGAAGTGGCCAATGTGACAGTTTAAAAACCATTTTTTTTGTTACCCTTATCAATGAGTAGTTATCCATCTAGTTAAACAGCCAAAATAGGTAGAAAGTAGTAAACATGCTCTTTGTGTAGCCAGGCTGACTGAGGCCACACTGAGCAAACACGAGTTGGTTCTCAGGGAACCAGATTTCAGGCCTGGCCTGTCACATATATAACAGATGTCCCTGAAGTTCTGGGTGTGAAATGAGCACATGCTGCCAATCTACTTTTAACCATTCTATTTATGTTCTTATTTAAAATGCGACACAGTGATCATTTCCAGTTATAAAGTGGCTTTTATCTGAGAGTCTCCAAAGGACAGTGTATTAATGCTTACATTACTGTTGGGGATGAGGTTAGGTTCCAGTCTTATAATTTTTATGCCGGGAAACTGAGGCATAAAAGAGTACAGTGAGTATACGATATTTAGTAAATGAAGAAGAAATAGATATGTCTTTGTCTAAGGATAATGCCGGAGGGAAAGTGTAATTTTACAGGGAGGAAACTTGGCCAACTCCCTCTTAACCAAGGGATAGAGGCTGACATCACCAGTGATCGTGCCTCAAGCACGCTCTGATATGGCACACTGAGGGGGACGTAGTATTCGTGTGTGGTCTTCTTGCCAACAGTGCTTAAGCTCAGGTGATCCTGAGAAAACATCAGACAGGTGAGTAAGACTCTACAACATAACTGACCAGCAGTCCTTGAAAGTGCTAAGATCACCAAAGGCATGGAAAGATGACTAAAACATTGTCATGAATTAAAGGACAGTCTGGAGAAAGGAATATTTCAAACAAGGTGAGATTCTGGATTAGATCCTGGAATAGAACGAGAACATTAGTAGAAAAACTGGTGAACTTTAAAGAAGATCTATTGTTGAGTTAACTGAATGGTACCAGTGTCAGTTCTCTGCTTTTGATCATGATATTACAGCACAATAAGATGTTAACCCTAGGAGAACCAGAGTGAAGGGGAACTCTGTACCCCTTTATGTAACTTTCCTATACACCAACAATTATTTCAAAATAAAGCTCATGCTGCATCAGTCATTTCCTAGCCTGAGAGTAAGATTTTTTTTTTAATAACACTTTTTTTGTTTTTACAACAATGGGGCCACTCTCCTAGAAAGATATTTGCATACCTAATACCAGTGTAGATGTTTTATTTATGTTCTGCCACATCATTTGCAGAGGAAGTTCAATGATCACAGAAATGTGCTCACAGAAGACACACCAGTCAGGGAAAAAATTATGCAGGAAAAAAGAAAATGTCTGGATGCCCAGGCTGCAATCCATATTGACAATGTTGTTAACTTGTTTCAATTTAATTAAAATTAGACTGCTGAAGAGTGAAGATACGAAAATAACCAAGTTTACCCTACTTTCTTAATGAGCAAAAAAAATACACCGGAATTCTGTTACTTCTTGTATGCTAAAAATACAGCACGCAGGTTTTCCCTAAATGTCTCATTTATTATCACTGTAAGCTCTTTACAATCAGATGTGATATCTATGTAAAGACGGAGAGAAAAATGGAAATGGGAAAACCTATAATAGTATATAATTATAGTTTTTCACAACATCAAAATTCCTCCTTAAATTAGCAGTCTGGGGCCTGCCACTGGTAAAAGAAAAGGTAGTAATTCTAGCTACTTGTGGAAACTAAGAAATCATTGAATTATCTACAAAAGCATTGTTGAGAACAGAATTCTAATAAGTGATAACTTCAACTTTGAGGCTCGGTGAGAAATGTGGCAATCAGCAAAAGAAAGATCTAAATAGCTGCGGTTACTTTAGAAAAATTCAATTCCATGGCTTCTTTTAAAGTTCGTGCCTCCGCACAGTTCAAGTTTTTATTTTACTGCCTCTCAGCTCTTCATTTACTACATCTCAGCTGCAAGTTTCAGAGAAGTATTTTCAAGCGTAGGAAGAAACGTGATGAAATACGTCCTCCTGGGGCCCACGTTTATGTAACTGTAAACCTACGGAAGTTCTTTCTGACTCTTCCTAGCACATTTCAGGCTCAGGCTGTATCTCAGGTTACCTTACGGAACCTCTGCTACGGGAAAATCCCAAACTACTTGGGAACCAGTAGCCTTGATAGATGAGAAAGAATAATCTACATAAATACAAGGAAATTGTCTTCTGTGTATCTAGCTGAGTGCAAGGAAGGCAGGTTTTTCCCAATCGGAAGTAAATATTTTTAAGTGTACTTTAAAAATTCTTAGCTTACAGTAGGCCCTCAGGTGGGGTGGTGGCAATGGTAGTGGAAATCCATTAGATTGTAATGACAGACTTTTGTCACTTCAAAGCTTTGCCATCAATTCCTCCCAAGAGATGCTACTTTCTGCTGAATTCACACAACTGAAGAATGAGTCTGGGAGACAGGATGAGCATGCTCAGAGGAACGACGAAAGTAACTGGAGAAGAAACAGACTACTTCTGTTTTAATGATATTAACAGGGACTCCAGATAAACCCACCTTAATCCACATCCCCAAACCTTAACCCATGGCTTTGCCCCATTGCTTTTTAACACCTGATCCTCCGCAACAGTCACTAATTAAAAACTCCGCATGCTCCTCAGGTTGGGCATTAGAACCTGCATTTCTGAGCAATGTTAAATAGCCAGAATAAAATATGAAAACAGTATATAAACCACGTACATTACATATGCATATGTGTATGTCTATAACCACCCACTCACAATGTGAATGTATTTATGTAAGTAATATCCCAGAGTCCAGTTGTCAACACAGAATAATTTGTTCTATACAAGAAAACAATTAGGAAAAAAAAAAAAAAAACCTTTCTCATCTTTGTAAGTGCTTCACTGTGCTGGACTGGAAAAAGTGGACATATTTCATACATTGTTATTCAGTGAACACGTTACGCTACATCCTAATTGAGGAAAACTTTCAGAAACATCTCATGTATTTGTAAATAAACGGTGCTGGTGAACAAGCACAGGCAGGGTCTGCAATTACACCTGTGTATATTGATATGCCCACCAGCTCTTTTGTCTTAAAACAGACCTAAGAGAAGGTTTTTCTGGGCTAATTGCTGTTACTACAGTTTGGTTTCACAGTCAACTGTCCCCTTCAGGCACAACAATCGGGCTGGCCTCTTGGTGCCAACTTTTGTCTAAAGACAAATAGGTAAAAAAGTCTCCTTTGAATTTTCTAAAAATACTTATTATTCGCTCTTCAGAATTCTGTCAATAACCCCAAATGAAGAGAGCTTAATTTTTTAATAGCAAGCAGATGGTTTCAGGGAGGAAACTATTGCCTGGCTCTTGGTTTCTTAACATAGCATAGGCGGCTAGGCAGCACGTTACCTGTCTGAAGGAAGGGCCGGAGTACTGGGTTACTCGTGACAGGTTCCTTGGGAAAATGAGAACAGCTTAAGGAGAGCCCCACATCTGAGCTGCCCAGCGACCTCCAGTCCATTCTCTGTATCTCAGCCGCAGCTGTATTTCCAGAGTGCAAACATGCTGAAGCTGATCTCCCCAACTACTTTACGGAACCAGCAAAGACCTGCATAATTCCAGCTCCCACCCATCTCTGCAGCACACAGCTGTACTAAGGCCAGACTGAGTGTCAGCTGGATAGGTCTGGCAACCTTGCCTCCTTATCTCTGTACCTAGAGATGATTTGTACGTAGATGAACTTCCTCTGGAAGTATTCTCTGAATTCTTAACTATGATTTGGTACTGCTCAGACATGCTTTGACAGCTTTCAGAATTTCTCTTATTAGAGCAGTTATCACACAGTATTATTACTTTTCTCTTTATCCTCTTTTGTTATTATTAATGCCCAGAAGGGAGAGACAAAGTATTTCATTCACCCGTGTACTGAGAAAGTAAGCACACGGTAAATATATGTTGAATCAACTTAAACTCTAATGCATTTAATTACTTAGGAAAAAGCAGAGTAGGTCCAACAGCTCAAATTGCCAGCAGGAAGCGATCTAATTAGAATCTTAAAAAAGAATAATCAGAAAATTCCTCAGAACTAGTTAAGAAGGTTGGGACTTTACCCTGGGTACCTTCATGGACAAGAGTTTGTGAGTTGGCTGGGGAATTTTAAAAGATGTCAATAAAGATATGCATATGATAATTTATACAGATCATTAAAGTATGATTTTGGAAGCTTGCTTCTAAATCATGGATTCTTAAATATGTTTAAGAGATAACATGATAAAAATAATCCCAAAGTTACATCTGTTTAAGAGAACTGAGTTAACCAAAGTAGACAGATCACTTTATTGCAGGACGTCCCCTAGCCTTCAGTAAGATGACATGGAATTTGTAGAAAAGAAGAAAGAGGTGTTCCAGGTGGTGCTTCCCAGAGTTACTTGACCAGAAGTTCCTTTTTATCTACAGACAACTCACGCCACAAAAGTTTCTCAGAACTCACTATGTGATATGTCTGTCATCTACCGCAAAGATTGGCACTCTAAAGGCCGATTCCAGCTGAACACCTGTTTTTGTAAATACATTTTTATTGGAACACTGCCAGGCCTGCTCACTGATGTATTGTCTAGCGCTGCTTTTGTGATACAATGGCAGGGCTGGGTGCTTATGATAGAGATTTATGACCTGGAAAATACAAAAAACCCAAAAACAAACAAACAAACAAAAAACTTGCTACCTAGTCATTTACACAGACTGTTTGGTGGCACGTAAATCAATGAAGTTAAAACACTCCCTCACTCCATACACGAAAATAAACTCAAAATGGCTTAAAGATTTAAATATAAAACAAGGCATGATAAATCTCCTAGAAGAAAACACAGGCAAAACATTCTCTGACCTGAATCTTAGCAATGTCCTCCTAGGGCAAGTCTACCCAGGTAATAGAAATAAGAGCAAAAAAAAAACCAAAAAACAAAAAACAAAAACAAATGAGACCTAATTTAACTTAAAAGCTTTTGCACAGCAAAGGAAACCATAAGCAAAATGAAAACCTACAGAATGGGCGAAAATATTTGCAAATGATGTGAATGACAAAGGCTTAATTTCCAGAATATATAAACAGCTCGTATCACTTAATAATAATAATAAAAAAAACCCAATCCAAAAATGGGCAGAAGACCTAAATAAGCAATTCTCCAATGAAGACATACAAAAGGCCAATAGGAACATTAAAAAATGCTTAATATCATAATTATCAGAGAAATGCAAATAAAAACTACAATGAGGTATCACACCAGTCAGAATGGCCATCATTCAAAAGTCCATGAATAATAAATGCTGGAGAGGGTGTGGAAAAAAAGGGAACCCTCCTACACTGCTAGTGGGAATGTAGTTTGATGCAGCCATTATAGAAAACAGTATGAAGACTTCTCAAAAAACTGGTCCAGCAACCCCACTTCTGGATATTCTGGGTCTATTTCTGGAGGAAACTCTAATTCAAAAAGACACATGCACCCCAATGTTCACAGCAGCACTATATACAATAGCCAAGACATGGAAGCAACCTGAATGTCCATCGACGGAGGACTGGATAAAGAAGCTGTGGTATATTTATACAATGAAATTCAACTCAGCCATAAAAAATAATAAAATAACGCCATCTGGAGCAACATGGATGGACCTGGAGATTATCATTCTAAGTGAAGTAAGCCAGAAAGAGAAAGAAAAATACCATAGGTTATCACTCATGTGTAAAGTAAGAAGGAAAAAGAAAAAAACAAAAAAAAGACACTGTGGACTCATCTACAAAACAGAAACAGACTCACAGACACAGCAAACAGTCTCATGGTTACCAGGGAAAGGGGGAGGGGAGGAATACATTTGGGAGTTTGAGATTTATAGATGTTAGCCACTATATATAAAAATAGATTTAAAAAAAGATTTCTTTTCTGTATAGCACAGGGAACTATGTCCATTATCTTCTAATAATCTTCAATGAAAGAGAATATGAAAACAAATATATGTCTGTGTCTGTATGTGCATGACTGGGACATTGTGCTGTACACCAGAAATTGACACACTGTAACTGACTGTACTTCAATTAAAAAAATGAAAAGCAATAATAATAACAAACAAACAAAAAAAGAATGTTTGCTGATTCCCCAATTTACAGTAACAGTTTGTTCTTTCTTAAGCTCCCCTATAAAAGTCTCCTCTGGTGATAATTAGGGTTTACCACAGTAAGCTGGACCCACTGCTGATGTGTGATAGAAAACTGCTGTCTAAATGCCCGATGAAATGATCCACAAACCTGGAGAGCATCACATTTTTCCTCAACACTGAGCTGACCAGCAGTATTCTCTAAATTGAAATGTGAACTAAGCGAAATATGTTTGCACTTTCTGCTTTGAATTCTAATCAGAAACTATTTTACACACATTCTTAAATTAACATATTAAACCTTACAAACATAGACACATTGACCATAAAGAAGTCTGAAACAAATACCTTAAAATACCTTACGGATAATTTATCAAAACACTGACATACTGGAAATTTTACTAATGACAACTAAGCTATTTATTTGGTAATCTGAAGAAATCATACAGGTATCCAAAAGAACCTGAGGTCCTTCATTATAAACATGTGTTTTGGTCACAGAAGGCTAAGGATGAACAACGTTGAAAGAGGCTTGTGATCTAGACTTTATCTACATGAAATACCAAGTTAGGCACAGTAATTGAAATAGTTAGATGATTTGTTTTTTTTTCTAATTCCAATTCAGTAGTTAAAGAAAATACATAGTTTTAATTCCTACTAGTAACAAGTATTTTTGTTTCTTCAATTGTTAATCCATAAAATTAAACTAGCTCAAATATTGGGTTGGTTTAGGACACATTCAACATAATTTTGTAAGTTGCTAGAATTGACGTGTTTGGTCGTGAATTTAAGAGAAAAGACTAACATGGAAAGAGAATTCAGTTAACAGTAACTTCTGGTGACAGATACTTGTAGGAATAAAAGTTTCTTCTATTTCTATAATTCAGCCGAATTAGTCTGAAATTCTGTTTCTTGCGTGTTTTTCTCCTCAACCTTCAGCTTGCATCTCCCAAAGACATTTGACAGATATTGCTACTGGTTTTTGGCTCTGCTCCCTTTCCTCCTGTCTGCTGAAAACCATCACATTTGATGCCTAATTTCCCTGGAGAAACTGTTAAATGCTTTTAGGCTCATTTTAGAAGCCAATATTGGTATATTTTTTTGTTTTGTTTTGTTTTGTTTTGTTTTTTACCTTGTGGCAAGAACACTTAACATATACAGGTTTTGATAGTTATTTCAAGGCAGTCCTTTGACTAGAGTTTCAAAATAAAGAATTTTGGTTTCCATATTCTTGCTCTTCTTAGGATAAATGGCCAAACTGATCATATATAACTTAAATGAATTTGACTCAATGTTCTGTGAAAAAGAAGAAAAACACACTAACAAAAAATACACACAGAGATATAATATTGTAAACAGCATATGCCCCAGAATGAGTGTTAGTTGGAACATACAATCCAGTTCACAATTCTCATGGGAGATTTTAGTTCTCATTTACCTATCATACTGTGAGCATTCCACCAGGGTGGCATGATTCTTCCATTTAAAAACATAAATGCTTTTAAAATATAGTTCCTCAACACAAGCCAATTGTTTCATCTGGTGTTCAATCAATAACTTGGTCATCTACCCCAAACCTAGAAAAAGAACGCTCTGTGAAGAACCACTGTGAGATGACACCCTGGGTGCCATCATTTTCCAGGCTGAACCATACATCCTTGGGTGGTCAAATGAATCTCAGGAACACAGGGTGAGTCAGCAGCAAAGGCAAGATTGAAACTCCAGTCTCCAGACTCCTTCTCCTTGTTCCTCTATTAGACGACAGTGCTTTCCTTTCTTTATTAAGTCCATTCCAGTCAAATTCCAGCCGACTTTTCCATCCACATTTCCCAGTCTCCCTGGCATACAACTGTGTCTCAGTCAAATAGGGTTTTTTCATGCAGGAACTTGCTGTATATTATACTGGCTACATAGCTTTGCTTTGACTGTGTCCTCCATTCTTTCTTCCACCTTTCAAAATAAAATCTCTTCAACTGTCACTTTCCAAACAGGTAACTTTTCCTGATTCCCCGAGGTCAAAGTTATCATTTCTGCTGTGAATAATAAAACATCTTTTCTGTAATATTACTGTGCTGTTTATTAAATCCCAACTTGTAATATAATTGCATGTTCACTCCTTTATCAGGATGTAAGCTCAACGAGGCTAGGCAGAGTTCATCATTTGGTAAGATTCTGCATTCCTCACAACATGCTCAGAATCCTGCTTTATAGATAATAGGAACTGAATCTATGTTCACTAATTTATAAGGGCAGACAGATGTGTCTCATCAATAGCAAAAAAATTTTTTTTTTTTATTTTGCAGAATTTATTCTTAAACTAAAAGTCAGAACAACTGGAATTGTTCCATCAGCATTCTGGAATTCTCCCTGAAAGTCAGCATTCCTAAAATACTATCCTGATTCTACCTCTTGAATGTGTTTGTTTTTTGTTTTATGTTTGTAAAAGCTCCGTGGGTTTTAATCCGCTGGGGCTTAGAAGCATGCATACACTTAAGTAGGGCTTGGTGCCCTTTCCTTTGGCCTTACTTATCTAGAGATTCAATTCACCTTTTGTATCTTTTCCTTCCTTGCTTTATATATTGAGAAAATCATTCTCTTTGAGTAGACAGTGAAGACAGATTTGTCTTCTCAGAAGGGAAGAGTATGTCACTTTAAATACTGAATCAGGCAGCAAGAAAGTCTAAATATCCATTTTAGCCCATTTTCATTTCCTCTCTGATGCTTTAATGCTTCTCTAAATAAAATAAAGACAATATTTCAGTTGTAAAAGCGGAGTTCCATTAATAACTAAAGATAATAAATTTAAAAAGTTGTTGCAGACTTCTTAAATGATGGCCATTCTGACCAATGTGAGGTGATACCTCATTATAGTTTTGATTTGCAATTCTCTGATAATTAGTGATACTGAGCATTTTTTCATGTCCTATTGGCCATTTGTATGTCTTCACTGAAGAATTGCTTGCTTAAGTCTTCTTCCCACTTTTGGATTGGGTTGTTTTTTTTTTTTTTTTTTTTTGTTACTGAGTTGTATGAGCTGTTTATATATTCTGGAAACAAGACTTTGTCATTGACATTATTTGCAAATATTTTCTCCCATTCTGTAGGTTGTCTTTTTGTTTTGCTTATAGTTCATTTGCTGTGCAAAAGCTTCTAAGTTTAAATAGGTCCCATTTGTTTATTTTTGCTCTTATTTCTACTGCCTGGGTAGAATGCCTTAGGAGAACATTGCTATGATTTATATCAGAGAATGTTCTGTGTATGTTCTCTTCTAGGAATTTTATGCAGAGGGGAAAAGGGAACCCTTCTACACTGTTAGTGGGAATATAGTTTGGTGCAGCCATAATGGAAAACAGTATGGAGATTCCTTAAAAAACTGAAAATAGACTTACCCTATGATCCAGTAATCCCACTCCTGGGCATATATCTGGAGGGAACTCTAATTTGAAAAAATACATGCACCCCAATGTTCATAGCAGCACTATTTACAATAGCCAAGATATGGAAGCAACCTAAATGCCCACTGACAGATGACTGGATAAAGAAGTTTTGGAATATATATCCAATGGAATACTACTCAGCCATAAAAAGAATAAAATAATGCCATTTGCAGCAACATGGATCGACCTTAGAGATCATCATATTAAATAAGCCAGAAAGAGAAAGAAAAATATCCCATGATATCACTTATATGTGGAAACTAAAAATAAGGACACAAATGAACTTACTTACAAAACAGAGACAGACTCATAGACAGAGGAAACAAACTTACAGTTACCAGAAGGGAAAGGGAGACATAAACTGGGATTTACGGATACTAACCACTATATATGAAATAGATCAACAACAGGGTCCTACTGTATACCACAGAGAACTATATCCAATACCCTGTAATGGCCTATAATGAAAAAGAATATGAAAATGAATATATATATTCATATATATATGAATCACTACACTGTACACCAGAAATTAACAAAACACTGTAAATCAACTATATTTCAATAAAAATAAACACATACATACATAAATGAATAAATAAGCAAGCTGTTGTAAGCCAGTGATTCCAGCTAAACGTGGTTATTTACAATACTTGTACAAAATCCTCTAATAGAAACTGAGATGAAATAAAGATTTATGAAAGAGTTGATGGTCAACATATATCTGCACATTTCCACTAGGGAAGATGTTTCTTTCCTTTCCTGCATTATTCAAAACCGTCAGATTCCTCAGAAACTCAAGTTCCATGCTCTGTCTCCCAAGATAACTAATGAAGAAAACAGTTAGTTCTTTTTCTTTTTTGTAATGTTTCTATAATTGTTTCAAAGTAATATTGGTAATATAAGAAATTTTTTCCACTTCTGTCCCAACATAAGTGAAAAATATCAGTTTGTATATTTTTGGTCATTACAAACTGTCCTTATACAGTATCATCTTGGAGTAATAATAAAAGAGAAGCTTGGGTGTGTGTGTGGTGCGTGTGTAAACCTACACACACTCAAGCACACATACATTATATGTACATACATATGTTTGAACACTTTCTTTCTGTCATCCACACGCATGTCAGATTTTCCAGTTGAAGTCTTTTTCTACTCAAGATATTGCATCAGATGTCAAAAAAACATACCATTTCTTGATTAACACAGATATTAAGTGATACCTTTCTCTGCTTCTTAAGGAATCAACACCAAACCTTAAAACATGTTCCATCAACCACTGGAATAAAAAAGGCAATGTTTAAAAAAAAAAAAAAAGGCAACTCAGAGACCGTGCTTGCTCTATACCTAGCATCCTCTTTTCACAACCACTTTTTTATTTGGTGCCCTTTTCTGGATTTCCCTATTCTGCATGTCCTGATGAAAAAATGGACTGTTTCTTGTGGATTCTGGACCTTTGAGCAGTATCATGAAAAACCTGGTTGTTAGTAAGTTATCTTCACATGAGAATAACGAAATCCCACTTCATTTCACTGCCCTCTAGATGTAAAACATTTCCACGGAGAGTCCACAGTCCTTGGCTCTCACATCTACTCTGGTGAGTTCAGTGACCAACCCCTGCCCTGAGGCATAGGACTTAACTGTTTCTCCAAATCTGTCTCCCCAAAATTTCAGGTCCCAAATTTCTAACTGCTTAATGACTACTTCGCCTTGAATCATCTCATAAATAACTTCTGCTTTCTTCCCCATGAGCCAGCTCTTTAAAGAAATACATATTTCAGCCAAATTGATACATTCTTCTTCCATTCACCCAGGTTTGAAGGTGTGGGGTTATTGGTGATTTCACCAACGTTTGTCTTCCTCATTCCCTATACCCTTATCACCTACATCCCATCAGTGACTAAGTCCTTCCATTTACATGTCTTAAATTTCTTATATGTTTTGATGAAGATTAATCAATATTACATAGGAGCCAATAAGTATTCAATAAAAACATAACTTCTGTTATCATTACACCTGATACTTTTATTTTTTATTTTTTTTAACATTTTTTATTGATTTATAATCATTTTACAATGTTGTGTCAAATTCCAGTGTTCAGCACAATTTTTCAGTCATTCATGGACATATACACACTCATTGTCACATTTTTTTCTCTGTGAGTTATCATAACATTTTGTGTATATTTCCCTGTGCTATACAGTGTAATCTTGTTTATCTATTCTACATTTTTGAAATCCCAGTCTACACCTGATACTTTTAAATTTCCCTGCTTTCACATTTGTGCATTTTGTAACACCTTGTGTGCTTTGCTTTAGGATTCTGCTCAAAATCATTTCTTCCACTTACCTTGGAGGCCAAGATAGTACATGGCCCTTTCCCATTCTTCTTATCTCTTAAACGCATTTGTTATTTCTACCATTCATTCAGTCAACTGCTGCTTCATGACATCATCTGTATTTAACTGAACATTTCTTTGTCTCTTACATTGTCACCTTATTCACACTGTATTTATTTTCTTTCACCAATTATACTGTGAGCTCTGTGAGAACAAGGAATGGTCTATAGTCTCATATTTTTTGTATCCCACCAAAACACCTAGCAAAGTGTATTTCTAAAGATGATTAAAATCTTTTGTTGATTTCTTGATGACTGATAATATTCTGTTCATTTGTTTTTAGTGGGATCAATCTTGTATAAAAATAAGCTTGGATAGTCATAGCCCACTTATGATTGTGTAAGAATAATCTTTCTTCTCAACTTCTCCAAGGAGGACTAAGACATTGAGGAGTGTGGTCCTATCATTTACCAAAGATATTTAAGCCTAATCTACGAGTAATTCTAAAAAAGTGGGCCATGGGACAATCATGAATATTGGCAAACCGTCTCAGAGTAAGATTTAATCTGATTTACTAGGATTGTAATATCAAATTGATAATTTAAGAACCTGACTTTGTAAAAAAAAAAAAAGTATAACCACTCGATCAAGAAAATATTTTGAATTTATAATTTAGTACATTAGCTATAAAGGTTCTGTTGTGTGTCCTTAGAGGAAAACAGGGTAGACATACCCAAAATACACAAGACTGAATGCTTAGCAAAGAGAGACTCGTCCCTTCCTCACCTCCACCTCTTACTGTCTGCCCCATGAACTCACCACATGCCTAAATGCGCACAGAGGTAGTAGCAATTTAAGCAATGGAATTGTCTCCTTCGAGTTCCCTATTATCCCTTCTGTAGCCAAATCAATGAAACTCTGAAGTCAATGAAGTCAACTGGCCCCCAATTTCTCTACCTAGTGAAGTTCAGAACTAAGCCCTTACTCACTGTTATCCCCTCTCGGGACCCTAATCCCAGATGACCCAGGGCTCTTGCTAAATGAAACCCAATACTTAGAGATAAACACTTGATTACACACGGACTGCCTTTCTAATGTGTCTTTTTATTTGTTTATTAAATGGTTCTCTGCTGGGTTTTATTTTAAAAGGTTGCTTCTGAATCTGAGCGCTTTAAGTGAACAGATCTATCTTTACCCAATGACTTCTTCAAACAGCAGGTTAGGCACTTAGCTCTTTATTACAGCTGTAACAGGACTGGAGTTCTACCCCTTCCAGGTCAAAATATATCCTCCCTTAATTTTCAAACTAGTGGTAAGTCAGTGAGCCATATATTTTCTGTAACTAACCAAAAAAACAAGTTCTCCAGAACAACTGTGACTGAGCTCAATTGTAAGGATTTATTCTGGCACATCTAATGGCACGTCCATGTGTACAATCTGGCTGTGACCTTTCATAAAATTAGCCTGTGTTAACATCGATGATTCCTATTCCAGCTCTCTTAACACTCATTCACTGTGACTACAGCAGAATGGGTGGAAATGTCTCTTTTCAAGGCCATCATCGGTACAGCACAGGCGTGGTCGGGTGTTTCCTGATTGTCCACTTCCACAGAGAACACCGAATCCTTCCTGAATCCTGACCTGCTATCCAGCCCAGGAATGTGCCACTCACTCCCCAGGACACCTAACAAGACAACATTTTGACTTCTTGCGTTTGACTCAACAGGCAATTTTGCCACTTCATTGATAGAAGAAGAAAAAGAGCCACGGAGCATCTCTACGGCAGCAGAGATCTCATGCTGCGACTTGATCTTGCCACCCTGAAACTAATCTGGAAATATCTGTACCTTAATCTCCTGCAGAAATAAACCTTCTGGAGCTCTTAATCTGACATACAGTGAAATTTGTCCTCTATCAGCTGTTGCTAGGCACGCTGCGAGGAATAAAAAGAAAATGCAGAAGCTTAAGTCTTGTGCTTAAGAGATTATTTCTTGTTTATGTTCTTTCTTTGCAGAAGATTCTCTGGTTCATTATAGAAGATACTCTCTCCCTCCCTTTACTATTCTCTTTGCTGTTTCTCTTCCTTTGGCCTGAAATTATATTTGACAACCAAACTTTTTAACCTGAGTTTGCAAAGTCCTATTCTGCTTATCTGACCATTACAAATTCTCAAATGTAGTTGCAGGCTTCTTTGCTTATCCAGGAGATAAGGCTGGTGGCTGAGAGGCCTATGGGCTGCTTCTACTTCACACCCAGTCTTCTTCGAGCATCCCTGCTGATCTTATCAAGAAGAACTACTCCCCTGCATCATTTAACCCTCTGGTATATTTACATTAAAAATTTAAAAATGATGTCGATACAGAGTTATTAGATGGCAAGGGGCCATGGTGCGAGTGACCCGAAAGTCGGCTGATGCCTACAGGGAGGGTGTCCTGCTCCGGTCACTGCAGACACTGATGGTTAGTTTTAATGACATACCTGCAGACTTCCACACTGCTGTTTTAAAATACACGGGAACACCTGTGCACTGCCTTTTAGTGTCATGACTCAATTCTACAGAGATAAACATTAGAGCTGCCAAGGTCAGCGACCCAGCCTAATGGGACCGCGGATGGCCAATTGAGATGACGTCTCCACCCGCTGCAAGCTAATTACGGGTTGAAGGAGGCCTCCCACACCGTGGCACTGATTTTCGCCCTTGGCGATCGGAGAATAATCTGACATGCACTCTGGTTGTTGCTCATGTGCTTGCTTCAGCAGATTGAAGTGACTCTACCCTCTGCGGTTGACTGCCAATTAATTTTAAACCAAATGTCTGGGAGAAGTGATATCAGGTACCCTGAGAAAATTATAGGTGACAAATGTAGGATAACTCGTGTCACGAACAATGACTAGTCTTAAAATTCCAAAGTTTGCCTTCTATTGTACTTGTTTCAGGAAGAGGAAAGTGATGTTAAGTGCTCTGGGGAGTGTGTGTCAACCCTGATTATTCTGTCCAATTCCCTCATGGCGGAAAAAAAAAAGTATTTTTCTCTTGACTTGTTTGCAAAACAACGCTAACAGTATTACATTGAGCAGTTTTGCTGGCATAGAAAAGTGATGAATACATAAATGACTGGATGGTTTAATACACAGACCCTTACTGCACTTCAGGAAAATAAGTATGCCAACAAATAATTTGCCAAACTCCTTGAAACTTGTCCGGAGTCCCAGGAGAGAGCTGTAGGAAGCTAGGAGACTAGATGACAATATAAAGACATACGTTCAAACTCCAGCTGTGTAATGGCTCAAAAAAAAAATCTCATAAATCTCAGCATCCTCATTTGCAAAACAGATAGCTTTATAATCTTAATTTGTGGTTTCAGTAGTTCTGTACTCTCAAATAATTATGGGTACAATCATTAATTGACAACATCAACTATTTCCCTTCTTCCCACTTTATTCTTTCATCTATATCCTCCCTGTCAAGGGGTGAATAAACAGCAAGTTACATAAGCACAGAGTATAAATTCCTGATAGAAAGCTTGCATCAAGAATAAAGGAAATACATGAAGCACGATTATTTTTTAAAAAGTTACTTTTCCTTGTAATTGGCCGTGAATATTTTTTTGACCTGCCATTACTTATTCAACTATAATGTTCATGGAACTGGCAACTTTATTAACTCCAGTATCATATTTTGCCTGAAAAATATTCATATTTAGAATTTAAATAGATAGTAGACATATTATACTGAAACGTTTGCCATTTTAGAAGGCCAGTGAAATGATCCACAGCAGTCAGTAGTGTCTTGTGACAGCCAGTACTTGGAGTAGAAGCCGAACAAATAGTTTTACCCCTCACTCTCATTTCTCCTCTCTGCTCTACAACCACATGCCTCCACTAACCTGCTTTCTGTTTTCTTACAGGAGGAATTAAGACTTGGTGCCCAAGAGGCACATGGTTCCAAACAAAATGCTTTGTAACCCAAATGAGTAGTGCCAAACAACATGATGCAACTCCAGGTAATCAAACTAAGATGTGGTGCATTTTAACATGTAACTGCATTTACTCTCAAGCTCATTACTAGTTATAAAAAAAAAAAAAAAAAAAAAAAAAACGACTTCCACAAGGAGGCAAAAAAACTGAATGGCTGGTAATTTACGTTGGCTTCTTTGCATGGCTCTTATAGCTCTCAATTTTTCTAATCACTTCCTAGTTAGCTCAAAACATATTCACTGATACACACACTGATGATGCAGATTATGACATATACCTTCCTCCGCCACTTTAATTTTAATAGATGATCTGTATTTGTTCAAAGACATTTTCTCAATAGGGTTACTGGATCTACTAGGAAAAAAATTAGAATAACTTGAAGTTCCTCTCCAGCACTCACCGCAAGTGTGAGTGATTGGTGGCAATTTATCATACACAAAATAGCATTTCTTGATGCAAACAGTTCCCATTCATTCACATCAGGTATCAGAGGAAAAAATCACACTATTTTATCTCAAAGGTTCTACCCCATCTTTGAAGTACGTAGATGTTCAGCACCAGGGGGCAAAGCTTGGGAATCCGTTTTACATGTAACATTAATTTCATATTATTGATTTTTGCACCAGGCTTATGTGGTGAAGGGCAAAAAGTGAAAGTTTGTTTTTTAAGTGTAAATAACATGGACTTCTTTTATTGAATTTCTTTGGGGATTTATACCTAGGGCATTTCCAAATACTTTTGTTTTCAAGATTATTATCTTAGGTGGAGATTAAGGGAAAAATAATGAAGTTGTTGAACTAGGAAAAAAAATCTCCTTTTTTTCCAAGATACATATCTGAAAAGAAGTTAGTGCCAAGTGACAGGGGTTCTAAAGACAAAGTATGATGCTTCAGATATGAGGCAAGCTGAGGTTTATGTGAACAGCTAAAAGCATTCAACTGAGAAACTACACAATACATTCAGAAAATTAGAATTCTTATGATTAAATATCAGCATTAGAAATCAATCTTTAGATAAATGAGTTCATGCTATATAGCACAGGGAACTATATTCAATATCTTGTAGTAACTTATGGTGAAAAAGAATATAAAATCAAATATATGTATGTTCATGTATGACTGAAGCATTGTGCTGTACACCAGAAAACTGACACATTGTAAACTGACTATACTTCAATAAAAATACATATAAACAAAAAAAAGTAAGTATAGAATTGAATCTTATCCCTATAGTACTGTTTTCTATCTTACTGGTTTATGCTAATGTTAAGAACAAATTCCTATCCTAAGTTAGTCAATTTCACTGTTACTTTGCTTATGGATAATCCTTAAGGAAATAATTACTGGAAATCAACAAAATGTCATAACCTTTCATCTATTCTTCAAATAGATAAATATTCTTCTTTACTTAGAATAGTCACAGGTTGTGCACTATAAGTTCCAAAAGCTCAAAACTATAAGGAAACGTATAGTAATGGAGAACTGTTCAATACTTAAAGCATATAAATTTTATTTTCTAAGTATTTAATGGTAGTTCAAAATATTTCATAAAGGTAACATGAAAACAGGACGGACTTTAATATATTAAATAATAAATTACAGACTATTGTATATATGTAAATCCAAATTAGAAATATGTAAAATACATATGCAGATGGGCAAAAACTAGTTGTGAATACACAAAAAAGAAAAAAAAAAACTTCCACTAGGGATTATGTTTAATTTCTTTGTTAAATTATTCAGTCCTGTTTTTACAAGTGAGCCTATTTCAGAATTTAACTATAACATAAGTGTATATATATATAAAGCAGCTGTTATGAGATTTAACAAGAACAGCAGTTAGCTTCAAATCTAAACCAGACTGTAAAATCAGTCTGTCGAATTTAAACTTTAATGTAAATGAGAGACAAGTTATTCTACCAACCTATATTTTTGTGAATAGATTGACATTTTGTAACTTGGGTAATAAGTATTGAGACAGTATTCCAGTTGTCTATTGTATACTTGATATCAGTACCAACACAGTACATGGAAACGCACAGTGCACAGATGTCTGAACTTCTCACACAGAACCTACATACGTAAAATACAGTTCTCCCCCCCCCCCCACAATTCTAGCAATCCACAGCATCTTCCATGCAGGACACATCCCAGTGGTTGATAGGATTTAACTTCATTCTACTTAACATGCACAATAAGCCTACATGGTAAATGTTATTGTTTTTACTTATTTTTTACACATAAGACAACGGAGGTACAAAAAAGCTAAGTAAATTTCTCAAAGTCACACTGGCCAAACACTGCACCTAAGCTCCGAAGTATGTAATAGGATCCCAGAACCCGGGCTCTTCAACACTATATTCTACAACATCTATTTGCATGATATCAAATGTTTCATTTCTGAGACAGAGAAAGAAAGAAGCCATTTTCACCAGCCTAGAAAAACTGCTGGGCTTTGATAGCTTAAAAATATGTTCATTTAAAACATGTCTGGGATCAAACTCAGGGTACTGCTTTGATATGACCCTGCCTCAGTAGGGTCAACTGCTTTTATGACATGTATTTGAGAATGCTAATTTAATATGTTCAGCATAGGATATCGATTTTCAGATCAAGCTCTTTAAAAACAGTGAATTAAATAAAAATTGGTCTCAGCTTATGAACTCAAATATCACTACAGTCATTAGGAAAGTACAGTAATGATTTTTGGCTCTGTGAATCCGCGTCAGCCTAAAAGCAACAGGATTAGGCTTAAAAGCAGGCATGCGGGAATGCATTTGAGTAAACCCTCCAACCAGTGGAACTTTACAGATCTGAAATTTACCCACATATCTAGATGGCTCTTAAAAGATTCCCTGATATATAAATGTCACCTTTGAGGTTTGTGGTGGTCGATGTAGGTCTGAACTGCTTCACCCTTAAATCCCTGCCTATCTGAGAGTGCTCTGGACAGTCCTCTAAAGAAAATGAGGTTTCAGGTTTTAGCTGCTGGCACTCAAGATGTTTCCACCGCTGCTTTCCCTTGTGACAGAGAAAATCTATTCATTGTTCTTGCTCGGCACTAATAGCAAAACAGGGGGTTTGCTTTCTGAAGAAGAGCCTTCAAACACAGCTTCAGGAAAGTGGAAGTTTTTTTCTAGGCCACCAGGCTGTCGAGGAGTGCCAGATAAGACCTTTATTAGATTGGTATCATAAATTCTGAAAGTATGTTCATAAAAAAGCCTGTTTTTAGTTCAACCTATTTTAAGAATGTCTCTTGACCATACATGGCGGTACAAAGGTTTTCACCTTTCATTCAAATGTTTGAAAACTTAAGAGAAGAAAGGACATCAAAATACAAAATAATCAAATCTCAGAGGTTTCGACTCTAAATTCTAAAACAGAGGAGGACTCCTCTTAATAATAACACTGCATAGCAGATTAGACTCTCTGTTGTCAAAAAGGGCAGTCCAATCAGCATAGGAACCGAAATGCGATGAATTACGAAGTCCTGCAACAAGCAGCAAGCAACTATCTGGAAACACAAGGCGATGTCCCTGGCTTCACACAAAAGTCTGACCAGATTCTCAGCAATGGGTGAGAAAGAAAATTGAAAACTTAAAAGTATACAGATCCTTTCAAAAAACAAAAACAAAACACACAGATATCTCCTGTGATCAAATAAGTTTATTCAAACCTGAAACCTAGAAGTGAGGGGAGATAAGAGCAAGACACATATATGTGGAAAGAGAAGGAACACAGGAATTCTTCCAACAGAAAGAGAGAGCTTCAGAAAAGGACTGAGGACAGATTTTAAAAGAGAAGACAAAGTATCCAACTATAAGGGAATATATGCCATCGAGAATACCAATAAAGCTGCTCTTTTTTGTTGAATTTCAAGATAGAAAGGCATCAGAGACCCCTTAGAAAGCCACACTGACAAACTTACCTTTTCAATATTGGGATGGTATTTTTATTTAAAGCAACCCTCAAGAAGAGAGTGGGAAGGGACCTAAGAAATACCCAGATCCAACTATTCTTATTATGCAGACAAGGTATTTTTCAGATGAGGCAAGGCTGGAGAGTTAACGGTACATGCAAAGATACGAATCCTCATGTTCCCAACACTGATTTTCATTAAAGATAACCTGAATCTTTATTTATACACACAACCACTTAGCGACCTAATTGTACCCCTACCAATTCTAAATGTTTCTTAAAGGAAACCACAGCGACAAAAAAGAAAAAAGAAAAATAATAAGAAAGAAAGATTTTCCTCATTTAGTATCTGTCCCAGGGAGTAAAGTGGCAGCTTTTAGCCAACATTTCTGAGGTGACAGGACAGGGAGCAAAAAGGAGGCCAGCGTAACCAACAAAAACTTCAGAGGACATTTAGATAAAAAGTCGAAATAAGGCCAAAGCTCTTCGGTCACGGCCCTCAGCGGCAGAGCAGTGCCAAGGGACTTGCAATGACCAGAAGGAATCCAGAGTTCACATCAACAATGCACAGCTACCATCTCTTTCCAACAGCATCTTAGAAACGGCACCAATCCCTAGTCCACCCACACTGCAGTCAGAAGCAGCCTCATTCTAAAGGAACGTCAGAACATGAGCAATCATGAAGACTAAGCCATCCTGAACTCTCTGTTTTCCAAGAAAGTAAGCCAAGTCCAAGAACAGTTAGTGTCACATGGCCCAGGTCACAAGGAGAGTCAACAGAGGAAAAGGGTCTCAAAACCTAGAGGTGTGTTACAGTGATTACACAAGCCAGTCAACACCCGTACCAATCAGTCTTTAGTTCAATTACAGCACCGGTTTCACAAATTCTGCCCTGTTAGTACCTTCAGTACACCTGTAAGACCGTAAGTCCCACCTTTTTTTCCAGAACAATATGATCTCTTTTCCTACAGTCCTCTCTCCTTCCCTTAATGGTATATGCATGTATTTAAATAGTAATGAAAACAAGCTTCAGGAGGATGCGATTTTTCTATAGCAAACCAGGTAGGCTGACGAATATAATAGAGAAAGAATATGAACACTGTTGTAGTTACTCTTTTAAGAAAGTGAACACATCTTGCTTTGCAATGAAATGTTACTCTGATTTCCACTTACGTCGTGGTAAATCAAGTTTATTAAAGAGTGCAACACACTTACGCTTGAATTCCTTTTCTCCTAGTTACCTATACATATAGCACAACGTTTTAAAATCAGTTCCTTTTTATAGAACTGCACTCCCTCCCTAAGTCAGTTTCTACTTGACAACTTTGATGTTTAAGAGTACAGATGCTAGGAATGGCTCTGACTTTTATACGACTTTTCCAAATATGAAAATTTTAGCAATATAAAGAATTTGTCCTTTAAACTTGCCAAAAGACCCGAGAGAAACTATCTGACATATTACAGAAATACCAGCTTCTTTTACTCCTCCAAACTCTAAGAATTCGAAGAACTACCAGAACAGAGTATTCTCAGACTTTCTAAGAGTAAGTTTTGACAGAGAACTGAAAAAGTGGAGAAGAAAAGAGAGTGTGGGGAGGGGGTAAGGGCATGGGGCTGAGCGATGGAAAGAATCATAGTTCCAGGCATGGGTAAAATTTGTTAAAGGTGTAGGTGGGAGAATAAAGGAAAAACTCATGAAAATAAACAATATTTACTACACAGTTTTGTCTTGTGCTGGCCCTAATTCTTAACTGATGTATTTAATGGACTTGCAAGACATGTTATAAGAAACTTGTCTTAAGACCATCATTTGGAACAGCACTAGGAGTAGGGGTATAATATTAATTTCTATTTCCATGTGGCACTGTAATCCATCAATGCTAAAAAACAGAACTGAATAATATTGCTCAACCATTTTCTCTATTACTCAATTTATCTGTCATATTCACTTCTAAATATATATTTCAATCCTTTTAGAAAGTGGACACTCAATCCTGATTCTGTTCCAGATTACCTGTTTATTAGTAATAATATTTATTAAATTGCAAACCTTGGCTGCTTCAAAATAAAAAGCAAATAAAACGTTAGTGACAAGATTTTGCAAAATATAAACCAATGTATATTTGCGTGTGGTGTTCAACAACAATAAAGTAAATAATGAACCATAAGGACATGTTCATAACTTGTATTTTAAGTAAAATACTTGCATGCTTTGCTTTGAAGCACACTGAATGAAGATTACATCCTTTTTTATTTTTACAGACACATACATTTTAAAATATCTTAGACTAAACATTTACTGACACTGTTCAATTTTCTAAACAATATTCAGTCAGTAGCTTTTTTTACACTATCTTTCATCATTCAGGTCTAGGTAAGTAAATTTTTGTGGCAGATCCTTATCTTTATTCTTTTCTTTTCAGACCACAAACATGTTTATATCCTTCCTCTAACCTATTTTCAACTGGAAAAAGAAAAGGCAGTCCCAGCAGATTACTTGCAAAACATCAAATACACAGGAGTGGTAATCAAACGCAATCCAAACAGCCTTCCAAGGTGCACACGGCATGAATAACATCACTATCCCCAGTGCATTCACTCAGCCTCCTTTCTAGGAGCTGTTCTGATCCAGCCTGTCATAGTCAATGATACACAGTGAAGGTCTGTTTCCAATATGGGCATGTTCTTTGTTTTATGGTCTTGATTGGTGTTTCTAGAGATGAGAAAGTACAAGTACCTTTTTGCATCTACAGCTTTTGAACTTTACAGACCAGCTGACAAAGCATACCCACACTTTTCCTTATTGCCAGGCAAATATTTTAAGCCTCCAAAAGGCTGGGATTCAATTAGATTTGTTTTCCTGATATGCTAACTAAACTTACTTGTAAATATTCTATATCAAAGTTGCATGAATTTTGCTCTTAATAAGTGGAAAAGATATATTCTTTGCTTCACTTTTTATAGAAAATTTAACTTGTCTTGTATTCAAATCCTTAATCATTGGATGGTGTGCTGCTGCTGAGTTTGGAGAAGAAAGAATAAAGTTAAGGAGACACTTTTTTTTCTAAAGAGTAAAATAAATTAAGAGGTGGTTTATGTTTAGCTGAGTAACACTATTCATTGAAAAGCATTTTTTTACTTTAAGCTTTTAGCACACTACCTTAAAAATCCACTATTTTTCAGGGTTGATGAAGTTTAAACATATTAGTTAAAAATCTTTAACTTGGGCCCCCAGTGACACTCCTAGGTATATTTCCATACAGAAATTGTAGGCACATGTTCATATAGGTATTAATTATAATAGCCAAAAAAGTTTAAACAGTAACCCAAATACCCATTAACTGAAGAATGGATAAATATAATGAGATATATCCATACAACAGAATATTACTGTGTAATGAAAAAAGAATGAAGGGTTCATACATGCTACATACAACATGGCTAGAACTTTTTAACTCGTGAGGCAAAGTGAAAGAAATCAATCACCAAAAGAAAAAATCACATACTGTATAATTCCTTTCATGTGAAATATCCAGGATAGGTGAATAATCCTTAGGGACAGAAAGTAGGTTAGTGTTTTCCCAGGGCTAGGAGGTTTTGGAGACATGTGGAGTGACTGCTACGAGGTATGAGGTTTCTTTTTGGGATGGTGAATACATAATACCGTTGGTCCTAGAGCAAAATAACACAGGCGTGAACTGCACAGGCCCACTTACGTTCGGATTTTTTAATAGTAATGCTGCAACACTCCATGATCCGCTGTTGGGTGAATCTGTGGATGTGGATCCTTGGATACAGAGAACCAACTGTAAGTTATATGCAGATTTCTGATTCATAGAGGATCAGGACCCCTCACCCTCATATTGTTCAAGGGTCAACTCTATTTTAAAACTGATTGTGGTGATGGTTGTACAACTCTGTGAATCTCCTAAAAACATTGAACTGTACTTCTTAAATGTGTTAACTCTAAGGATTATGAATGAATAACTCAATAAAGCTCTTTAATAAATATCTGGTTGAGAATTTTTCTCTTGATTGTCACCATCTTTTCAACAATGCCACACATTCACAGGAGGTTTGACAACAAACCTTTTAAAATGGATAAACAGGTTTGTTTCAACTTATAAAATGAGACTTGACTGATGAAAATTGAAAAAGGCAGTTATCTAAGCATTCAGATGGCCACCTAAATATCCAACTATTCTCTGAGGATTTTAGGCAGAAGAAAGCTAGGGAGACCCACACTGGCCATGACACCGGCACCTCTTGGAGACCATCTCTGTGCTGTTGTTTACTCTCTGTTGCCTTCTTGATCTGAAAACCTCTTCATGTGACTCTGGATTTTATTACAGGGGTAACCTTTTGTAAGTTCAAAGCCAAGGTCGTGTCCCTTCAGCTCAAATCCAGTCCTGAGGCATAAATCTTTCAGAAAAGATCCTTCCACACTTGCATCACAAAGACTCTGACACATGTCACGATGAAGCAACTTTCATTAAGTTGCAGCAATGAATGTCCCTTCATTTGATGGACTCTGAAAAATGGCTCTATCTTCCCCCATTCCCATGACAGCTGTCATCGTGTCACAAATGGAGAAAAGTTTAAAAAAAGAAAGGCTTCTTGCTTTCCCGACAGTTGTCACCACCAGAAGCCACGTAATATGTAATGTTACCAGGGGGAAATAGACAATGTACAGGAAACTAGACAAGGTCTATATTAGAAAAGCCCACGTCTTACCTTCAGAAATCCCAAGAACAAAGGGAAACAAACAAACAATAGCATCACTGATAATATTTCAGAATATTCCATATGGAGCACATCGGTCCTATCTCCAGTATACATCTCAGTTCCTATGATTCGGGAGAGAGCATCTATCCTAGCAAAAACATCCCAAGTATTTCACTTTATATGTCTTTAAATAACTAATCACAAGACTCAGGTGTCAGGGAAAGAAGTACCAGATCAATTGAGGACAGAAGTCAAAGATTTGGAGCATAAATCGGTATAATACAAAATGAGGCAAAAGCCTTTAACTTGACCGGCCAACAGACTTGTTGCTCTAATACATTTTATTTTCTGATTTCAAATAATACAGTGAGAAAAAGAAGCTCAAGAAAGAATTCCTTAGTTATAAAATTCAATGCGGGCAAAAGAAGTTCAAACTGACCTTTACTCTTATTATTCAAATGCAATGTAGACCCCCCAACACTGACATCATCCAGGAGCTAATTATAAATTCAGAATTTCAAGCCTCACTCCAGCCCTACTGAATCCGAATCTGCATTTTCATACATTGTTTGAGAAGCACAGTCCACACCATTTTTCCACTACTGGCATTATCCAATGTTTGGACTCTTGGGCTATTGAAATAATTCATTTCTTATTAGTTACAGCTATCAAGTAATATTGACCTGAGAAAAGAAATGTAATACAACACAATATATACAATGTTGCTAAATTAATTAAAAGTTCAGAACATCAGATTTCTCTTGTGACAGCTATGCTAAAGCCTTAATATTGATGTTGGGTTAAGAGATATTCCAGATCAATTGATATTTAAGACTACATCATTTGTTTGCGTCTCTGCGGAATACGAAACAGCCTTGTTAATACTGAGTATAGATCTTTAACTTTAAAATACTACAGCAATTTGATGTTGAGGTAATTTGAGGCTGATGCTTATGCAAATGTGACTTTGCCTAAGAAGGCGGTGTTTCTAGTTGATGAAAGGGAAGGGGCTTGTATTGTGCGGGTTTGTCATGTAATACACTTTGAACTGGCCAGTGAGGTGTTTCAGATAGAAAGAAAGAAAGATAAATAGATGCACAGATAGATAGATAGACAGATCGACTGATCAATCGATCAGAGTGAATGAGTAACTGCATAGGCAGACCACATGCATACCCAACTCGATGACAGCAGAGGATCTGCCTGCTTGGAAATGGGGAAATAAATCCTGGAGTGCTCCGTGTTTAATTAAGAAAGCAGAGCTGGAAATCCATGGAGCCTGTGGTCTCTGAGCATTAACAAACACCCCTCTCATCACTTCCTAGTATCAGGCAGGGTCAAGACCACTCTACCAAAGCTCAGAGTCAACTTCTTGTGATGAGAGGCACTCCAACTTTTGTGCCTCTGAAAAAAAATGACATCAGATGCCCAGACAATTAATCACTCCGGAGTGCTCAGCCCTCAGACATCAGGAAGGGGGGAAAAAAAAAAAAAAAAAAACGAAACCAAAACTGTCATCTACTCTGTAAATCCCTCTAACGAGCTACTTCAAAACTTAGGTAAGCTCCCATGTTACCAAAGGGAAGTTAGAAGGGAGAGAAAAGTCAATAGCATTGGGGAGAGAATTTATAAGGCAGACAGACACTGTATCTTTTAGTACCAATTTTCTTTTTACACATCAAAGTGAAATAGTGCACTAAGAGCCCCTATGCACTTAGTTGCTATAATATTTACTTCTAAATTATTATCTTTAATACTTTAATACTAACAGCACCTTGCAGTTATAAAACATCTTGTTCCTGAAAGCTTAAAGTGTTTTCCTACATATCTATTCAACTCTACTTAAAACCATATCCTAGGGAGCCAGGGCTGTACCCATTACTAGGGTGTAAAATATGGTTATAAATAGGTTTCAAATTAGTCAATTTGATCAACTCATCAATTAGGGCAAGTGGAAAGGAAAACACCTAAGAAGTGAGTGACTTGTTGGGTAAATAGAAGTCCAGCTGTGCTCACATTAAATGAACAGAGGGGGAAGGCTGCCTTAGTGACTTGGTGGCCTAATTATAAAAACCTGCTCTCCATCAAATAAACTAGAAGTCCGCCTCCATTATTCAGCCATTTTAGGCCAATGTAATTTTGAGTTTACAAAAACACGTGGAAAATTGTTTTATCCCTCTACTTTCTATGACCTGTATAGGATCAACTTAAATACCAGAGAAGTACTCTTACCTGAAGGATGAGCCAACAGAGCAAAAGGAGGCAGTGGGAAATCAAAGATAAAAAAGCCACCAAGGCCCCAGGGTCGGCTAGAGAACCTGTCCTCCCTTCTTTACAAACATATGCCCAACCGGAATGGGCATACTTTGAGAAGGGCAGCAATTTTCTGTTTGTTTTATTCATCACCATATCCCTACACCCTGGAACAGCATGAGGTAAACTGTAGACATTTAATAAATAATTTTAAAATGAGGGAATGAATATAGGCCAGCAGTCCTGAAGATGGGCCCACCTGCTGATTCTGTCAGCTGCACGGGATGCAAGAAAAATGTCTAAACATCAAAGCATTGTGTTCCTTTATCAGATACAATGTGTAAAACGTCTGCTGTAAAACTAAATAGCGTACAGGCTGTGTCCTTGAGGTCAAAAACAAGGGGAAATTAGACTTGCATTGTATCTAACCTCATGTAATGCAGATGTGGGGAAAGCATCTGAAGATTCCTCTACTTGCCTAATGAGATTCATATTCTGTGAGCGTCTATGGAAAGTTAAATTCTTTTAAAAAAAAAAAAAGGAAATAACCATCAACTTATCCCTTTCAATACCAGTACAAATCACGTTTGGCAACTTTAGTGCCAACTTTAAAGAGCAAAATTACATACTAGTAAAACCAGTAGCTATAATTGTAGTCTATTAAACTTAATTACAGGTAGAGCAAATATATTTATTTATTGAATTCTGTGAGATTAACTTCACACTTGTATCTGTAAAATGATGAGTTCTTAATTCTGACTCCTACAAACTGAAAATTTTTGTGAGACATATTAGGGTCTCAACCAGCTTCGTAGGAATCCTAACATGGTTTGTTCTAGTCTCCCCTAAACTTTCTTTCTCAAAGTGTGCAGGAGACATTGTTAATTCACTTTCCATCGTTTAGGTATAGGACATGCCAACTCACATCGTGAAGCCCTCAGCTGTGGGATGCCCCGCAAATAACTTGTAACAGAGGATGTCAATTAAGTATGGATTTGACAGATGTCTCCAGCTTTCAAACATGAGGGAAAAAAAAAGAGATATTTAACAATTTGTGACATGGGCCCACAATCCTACATGGCACAAAGGGAGACACTTAACTACCATGCTGAACCAATATTACAGAATCTCTATTTTCTGACAACTGGTCTAGCTCTTCATTCATGATCTCAGTCTGGTTTCTACAGGTCTTTGCTTTGGGCTTTCTGGCTCTCAGAAGAGTTTGAGTATTGCAGCATGAGCCCAGAGCCTGAAGAGCCATTTAAGAGTGACTCTCTTGCCAGAGAAAGGGTACTCTGTGGTTCTGGAAACCCTATGCTCCATTCTTAGTAATACTACTTACTATTCTGGATAGCCCCCCAGCCCTGGTAGAAGAGTCGGACCAGATAATCTAGCGCATTGCCAGATTTAACATTCCATGATGTCACACACTGTTTCCCCATTTGCTGTGCGGGCCATCCTTGAAAACACGGGAAGTAACCTATGAGAGGGTCACTTGAATGTTATCGCTGCCAGTTCTGTGACATTCCAGAATCACTTCTAAAACTGCTAATGAAAAAAAAATTTTTTTAAGAAAAAGTTGATCAATGTAGCTTTGTCCGAAGCAATTTTATCTGTAAAATAATGTATTTTATTTACAAGTTACACTTTTTTTTTCCTATACTACCTAAAGTTACCAAATATTCCACCAGAGGTATTTACTTCACATCCTGGGAAAAATCCCCAGGTGAAACCCCAAGTTTACAAAAAGGGATATTTTACAGGAATTGTCAGAGCCTTATCTACAGTTTCAAACAGGTTCCAAACTAATTTTCAGATAATTTTGAGATTGAATATCATCAAATACAAACTTAAGAATGTTTCCCAGGGGAAATATTTTAGTCTATCATGTTATATGTATGACTATCTTGAATATTACTTGCCTGTTATGAAAATAATTCAGAAAAAATACCACTGTAACCAATGTATCATTCAGTCATGGCCTTTGATGAACATTAAAGATCTGCAAAGATTTTAGCTTCAATGTATAAACAGACACACAGACACACAGACCCACACACACACAGACACACACACACCAGGTAGCCTGAGAAACTGTTTTTCCCCTAATAATTTAGGTAAGAATGTTTAAAAGTAAAGTCATTTTTAAAGCTTTCACATCTCTTAGATGTACTCGCATGCCACAAAAGGTACTTTCAACAAGAAATATAATACTACAAGAGAGGTTAACAACAGCAATCAACTGAATACCCGAGCGGATTCCCGCAGGGAGAGGTAGGGGGGACTCTGGGGAAGGACTGTGTCAGTCTAAATCTGTTTTTCTTTTCTCTAAGCACATAGCCAGACAGCTGGGTGGGAGGGAGAGTCACACACCTTAAATTACCAGATTCACACTTAACACACACATCATAAAGATGCCAGAGACTGCGTTTGAACACATGATTTGTTCTCTTCTGGGAGATGATGCTTGTTTCCCCCCCCTGGAGTCAAGCATTACGCCTGTATATGAGCAGCTCCAGCAACCTGAAAGGCGCACCAATGCGATGAATTCTAAGCAGCTCAGAGGCAAAGTTCTTGCACATGACTGTGTATAATTAGTGATGTGAAGCTCCTGTCCGGTAGATAAGGGCACTTATTTGAATGTTCTCGAGACCTAAACATCTTACTCTGGCTACGATGCTCGGTAGAAGAAATGTGAAATGAAAGGGTTTCAAGAAGTCATTCCGTACTATGGTACCTCACATCGCACCATGAGAACTTGAAATTTACTTCCGAGCAGTTGGAGTGATGTGATAAAATCAAACTCCTGAGACCTCCTGGTCGCATCTCCTGGGACCATTTGGGATAATTCTGATTAATCGTGCGTGGGTGTGTGCGGGGCGGGGGGGTGATGAGAAACAAAAACTGAAAGATCGAGACTATTCACTAGCAACTAGTAAAACAGTTACACAGTTTTCATGAGTCCTTGTCTACCAACATTTACCACACTAAACATGATATCCTTACATACTATTCCAGAGGTCCTCATTCAAAGAAGACAGTCCACTGCTGATGCCACCACACACATTTCATTTAAAATAATTATATTTGTAAAGCTTGTTTGGCCAGTTTAGTTAAGAGCCAAAGGCATTCCTTTTTCTCTGTATCTCCTCATTGATGTAAATTTCTCAATCATTTGCACAGTAACTTAGCAGTATCTCTGCCAATTAATTTGGACTTAGTCCCAGTGCCCCGACACTTGCTAGTTTTCATTTGCTCATACAGTTTCTCTTTTGTAGCATGAAGCCACACCTCTTTCAACCACAATACACTCATTCCTCTACTTCCTTATTTATATATGTTTTTTTTCAGGGCACTCAAATTTCTATCCCATAATTTAGAATTTCCTTCTGGCAAGCCTTAAATCTGCCTCCTTGAGTCCCCTTTGCCAAATGCCTGGCACAGTCAGCTTCTCTAAATTCTGTCATATCCTTAGAATCTGTAGCTCGGCATTTTATATCTAACCATAGAAATACTTTATTCCCTGGCAGCTCCTGCTTATGTGTGCCGCTCAGTATTAAATCATCCTGGTCCTTCCTTGAAACAACAGAGAAATTTCCTCTAATGTGCAGAAGGGCTCTGAATCTCATTCCTACATTGTTATGTGGACGAGGAAGATGTGAAACTAGGAACAAAACTTATAGCCATGTCTTAGACCAATTTACAACTTTACCTGTTTAACTGCACAGTAAAACAGTCTAATAAGCCACTGGAGCTATTAACTGAGTGATATTAAATTGAACAACCTCAAGTCATCGGATCCACTGGTTTAAAACCAAAAGTAGTACCTCTGAAGCTGGCTGGTAACTTTATAATCAAGTATTTGAGAACCACAAATTATCAGACATATCTGTCACCATCATATTTTTTTTTTGAGGAGAAATAGAACATAAATACAAAATCATTTTTGTCATGGAAGGATGCACGACTGTAAAACAGAGGAATCATTCCACATTACTGGTTCTACTTACTACAGGGCCTGCCGCCTAAAAAGCCAGGGTATCTACTCAATTTTATGAGATTTGGAAAATTAATTTTATACTCTGCACGGATCACATCAAATACAGTCTACAAGTTTAATAAGAAATAACATTAATATTCCAACTCCAGAATAATAAGTCCCATAGACAGAGATTTTTCTAATGGTAAAATTTGAAAGCAAAATTAATACTCCAACTTACATGTAAAAGCTGTCATAACACTACCCTGCTCTGGAATGAGCAGTAAAGCCCATCCAAGCTATTAACGTCATCAAATAGCCACTTACCATCCATCTCAGAGTACACATGTTGGATGTTAAAAATACATGAGAACATTGTCAACTGTTAAGTAGACTATTAGCCTGCAATTACTTGGGCCATCCCAGCTATCCAGTCAATGTGGTGTTGTTGTTGTTGTTTTTAATAGTGAAAGAAACAAAAAGTACTATCATCCTTGCATTACAAATATCAATTCTGAAATTAATTTACCTTCTTCTGGTAGAAGATGCTCAAATGAAATTTACTCACAATTTGGCTTCAAGAAGCCCCATGATCATTAGTGGTGGGTTTAGTAAACTCATCATTTGCCATTTTTAACTGAGAGTCTCATCTAGTAATGAACAGTTCTGAGATTTCAATACCTGTATAATGAAGACAATTTTCCATAAAGCTTTTCTTTTTTAACTTGGATTCTACATAGTTGCTTGCCTGATTTTGCATATGTATGTATGTAGGTATGTATTTCTTAATGAAGTCATTTATGGCTTTTTATTTTCCATACCGTTTTACAAGACTATCATTTCTCACAGAAAAATAAAACCCCTTGGCAAACTTTTTTCCCTTTCTTAAAAATCAAGCTCTTTAATATCCTGTGACACTAAAGTGGATTCTCATTTGTGAATTTTTTTGTTTTATTTTTAAATTAAGTTTTGTCAGCTGAATACATTCGAATGAATCCTGCTTAGCCACCTTCAGTTTAGAATATAAAATTAATTTTTCTCTTATTTTGAAAATTAATGTGGGCAATTTACACACATACATATACACACACAGCACCAAAATGTTCAGTGTCCCTGCTGCACAGACAGGCTCAGGACTAAGTAAACATGATACACAACACAGCAGGATATCAAGTTTATCACTTATCCCTCAATGACCTCTCATAAGGAAAAGTGACAGACAAAAAGGTTCCGCAAGAGAACAGACAATCCCAACCTTGCTTCTGTTTGACTTTAGAACGACTCACTAATGAAACAGGGCAGCAGGGAGGCAGGGGAAAAGGTAACTGGGGACAGGGTAGAGAAGAAAGAGGTGGAGATAGAAAAGAGAAGGAAGAATGAAGGGGAGGCAGGGAGGAAAGAAGGAAGGAAGGGAAACGGAAAGGAATAAAAGGAGGAAGGAAGAAAGAATCCAATGT
Source organism: Camelus bactrianus (assembly GCF_048773025.1). NCBI lineage: Eukaryota > Metazoa > Chordata > Mammalia > Artiodactyla > Camelidae > Camelus > Camelus bactrianus. Next base: position 11,726,647 of record NC_133555.1, read on the forward strand.
GCTTTGGATGACAATCATGTCACATTTCACCCAGTCCCAAGGCAATCCGAGGGGCTATCTGGAGTGAGTGAGAGGCCAGAACGAGGTGTCATGAGAACAGACTTTCCAAAGGTAGAGAGTATCTGAGAGAGCACACTGTTTTACAGGGGGTACTGAGGCACAGAGAGGTACAGTGGCTTGTTAGAGATTGCACAGCAACTTAAAAGAGGTAAGTTTAAGTTTCCGCTAGTTCGGGTGATAACTGAAGGAGTGGACACTTTGATAATGCTGAGTCAAAGCTTACTAATATTTAAAAATCAGCCAAAATTTTGGGAGTTATCAAATTCATGTATTTTCTATTCGACCATATTCACTTTTGAATGTCTTGTGGAAACAGTTTATAGAACTTCACACCTCACCTCACATTTGGGGGTGCAACCCATCAAGCAGGGCTAGGGTGTAATTTGTGTGCAGAGAGGACCTGCTAACAAATACTGTGGGGGATGGTGTGAAGTTGTCTACGTCTCAGCCCAGCGGCTCTGGGACAGACAAACAGTGTGCCAAGGCCCAAAACACAGTGGCCAGGGGCTTTCCTCTCTGTGGATGTGCCCCTTCTCATAGGACTCTGCTCTGTCCAACCCCAGCACCTTCTAGATTTCTGCAGCAGTGCTGAACTTGGAGCTGCCCAGAAGTTGTCTCGAGGCTAGTGGATTTGCATGCATGCTTGCAAACACATAGATACGCTATTTTCACGTACAAAGTGCAAGACTTTTATTATCTTCTATAGCATTTGAAATCTATGTTGAAGGCCAATCAAATCACCATGGCTTTAAAAGCCCCTCTTACAAGGTATATGTAACACCCATCTGGCCTCCCTATCTGTCAAATGAGCGGACCCTAAACTTAACCTCTGAAGCATCCAATTCCCCTTTTCTACGGATTACGCACAACTGGGGAGATGGTGTCCCAATTTTGAGTAAATAATCAAAACATTTCTTTTTTTTTTTAATCAAAACATTTCTAAAGTAATAGGAGCACACTATAAGTCTTGCAAATACCTCTCGATGCTGAGGTGACCAGCTGCAACCACCCCCCAAAAAAAGTTTAACATCATAGAAGTTGAAATTTGTAAATGTTTGAATGGAAAATAAGTCAAACTTAACTACTTCAGAAAAGTACTTCTCTATAAAGGGCAAAAGTTCTTGCTAGACATATATATATATGTATATATGAATCCAGGAATCTCATACAAAAAAATTAAAATTCAAAAGAAAACATGTACTAAATTAGGCAGACATAAAACAAATAGTCGTACAAAAATCACTGGACCTAAACTACCTCTATTTTTGTTCTTTCATCATTTTAAATAAGATCATACCTTTGCAAGATCATATACTTGGACTAGTTACAGAGACACACACACAATTATTTAAAATACAGCCTAGGCTTCCTCTGTAACCATCACTCACAGAAGTCAGCTCAGTTTGGGAAGAAGACATTCCCCATTCTTTTGTTTTGGGGAAATATGACCATTCAGAACACTTGCCTTTACTTCAGACTTCAGTATTTCCGACCCTTCAACACACTTACTTCTTTTCCGGAGAACAGACTTCTCCTCAGAGACAGCCCTGGGACAGCTCGCTACCCAGAGGGACCGCGGCCATTCTCCTCTGGCTTCGCCTCGCCAGTTGCTAAGCATCCTTTATTGGTTTGCTACCTTTTCTTCCCTCCAAACCTCAAGCTCTGAAAGGGCCTGTGCTCACGTACACAGCCAGCTATTTTGAGTCTTCTCCCCTTCGCCTCATTTCCCTCAACCAAATCTAATGAGAACGTACTTTGTCCTCACCAGTAAGGCACTTTCATCCTTCACAGCCTGTGGTTTGTCTCTGTTTTGAGACTTACTGCCTATTCAGAGAAATTGTATCTCCACTCCGGAAATCATGGGGTCCTCTGGCTCCACAGACTCAAGCTCAAGGAAGGCACTGTGACTCCCCTTTGCAGGTGGGAGTGATCTGAAGTTGACTATGGTCCACATCAGCTCTGGCCATCGGTTCGAGTGGTTAAAGCCTCTTATATCCAAATGCTGTTCTGACAGCAGCTGGGTTGTCTACTTTCAATCCAGGAAGCAAAGTATGATGTATACTTAGGTAAGGGAAATCCAGACAAAAATCCACATGTCCCTTTCCATAGTGATAACAATCTTTAATTTCATTAAGCCATTGATCACTGGAAAGGGACCATGCAAACATTATTAACAACATTAATTTCTAATATCATTTTTATGATCAATTCATCTTGCATGGATAACGAGGATTAATTTGACAGATTGCATTTGGAGACATATGAAAGATAAATGAATCTGGATCTGAACTGATATTTTTTTGCTTCTTTAAATTCACATTTCTTCATTAAAAAGTAGTGCATTCAAAAGCAAAAGTGGGCTAAACATAGGCTCTTATTTTTAAACACTGTCCCTTAGAATGAAAAAGGAAACATACAGTTTATATTTACAAATATTCCTAATAGTTAACCCCACCCCCAGCAAAGTTTCTAAACAGCATGCAACTGAAAAACGAGAGAAACTTTCCTGTTTCTGTATTTCTTAGTGACAGCAGAGAGCCGCAAAATAAACTACCTTACATAAATTCTGGAAATACTGACCGTGCTTCTTTTATATAGAAACACATGCAAGATGATCTCTTTACATAGGTACATTACTTCTACTTACATTTTTCTTGCAGTGGCCAGAGATAGAGAAGAAGATAAATATAAGCTTAAACCCTCCTGAGCACCACAGAAAATGCACCCATGCTTCCAAAAATAAAACAAAGCCAGTAATTTTTAACTTCTATAAAAGCATTCTAAAGGTCTCTTATTTCCTTGTATGAATCAATTATAAAAGAGACCTGACAGCAACAGCAAGCTCTAAACAGATAACACTCTGTCTCACCAGCTTGACTCAACAAAGAGCGGTGGAACAGAAAATCAACTGCAGCTTGCAAAGTCACATTCACATGGAGCTGTAGGGAGAAAGAAGAGGGAGAAAAACCTGGTACTTACAGACTGGAAAGTAAAATGTCCCAGTTTCGCTTTACATGTTACAGCAAATCAAACAGAGATTCCAGCTCTCAGCCAGTGCCTGTTTCCACTACACTGATCATCCACGCAGAACAGGCCCTTATGGACTGCTTAGGCAGCTGGGAGATAATGGGACCATATCCTCAGCTGGGACTAGAGATGCTGAACTGCTCTCCGCTGCGCGCTGCGTGGCTCTCCGCCAGCATTAATCAAGGAGGACCCAGCTCCGTGGCTGTGTTCCCCAAAGGATCGACATAATTAGCGCATGAATCAAAGATGCACACTGGGAGAATCACACACATCTCTAACTGGCTCTGCTCACATAGAACCTGATTAGGAAATCAAGTTGGTTCCCCGATCAAATGTGTTCCACCTTTCACAGATACACAGAGACGCGCACAGCTGTTTATAGATTTCAAGGGAGGGGCAAGAGATTAAGGCTTCCTTCCCAATGGGCAATTTATGTAATTCCTCAACTCTGCAATATAATTACACTGGTTGTTCGCTACATATGGTGGGTTTGCCCTGTGATTTGATGTGTCTGTTAGGGTTTTTTTTTGCAGCTCCCAGGAAGCTTACAGGCTGCAGCATTTCCCCTATGGATTTAGTGGGATATGTTATGTGTATATTCTTCGCAGATCTAGACGGTGGGGAGACAGGTTTGATGAAAGCTCGTCTCTCTCAGGGCATTTTAAGTGTCCAGATATATGCTTATTACTGAGCTCTGGAAGTCCAGGGCATTCAAGCAGAGGGTTTGGCATAAAACTCAGGACACCAAGTACTCAAAAAGGATCGGGTAATGTTGATTCTGCTTACATAAATGAAGTACCACACTTCTTCAGTCTATCTGCATGGTGATGCAGTCAGGATGTGCAAACTAGTAGCCTGTGGACATGCTCGGTTTGGCAAGAAAGAGATTTTAGAATTTGAATGTGAACATTTTTAAACAGAACATGTGTTCTGTACTTTACCAAAATGGTGCCAACTCCTGCTTTTGCTCATATATGCTACCTGCCAGCCCCTGAAGACATTTGCTTATGTAAATTTGACCTTAGCTAAGCAACTGTGGGTTAGGGATGTAAAACATTCCATTTCAGAGAAAGGAGACTCATGTCTCCTGTCACTCATACAAGGCTGTGCGTAAGGCACTGTGTGATCATTTAAAGTTCCAACACACCAAGCAGCTTAGAGTTAGTAAGCTTCTGTGATAGACGGGGTGGAAATTAGGGAGAGAAAATCTGAGTTCTAATCCTCACCTTGCTAAGAAAATCAGATGATCTACAATATGCCTACATCTCTCTGAACTTTCTGTTTCTTATCTGTACAATCAGGCCTTGGTCCAGATCTCTGAGAACTCTCATCGATAAGAAATTCAACTATTGTCCTAACACCTAGAATGTAGATCTCCATTAGAATAGCGCTTACACTTCATAGCAGCGACCAGAGCAATGGAAATGAAATCAAGACAGGCTTTTTCAAAACTGTTCTAAATTTGGGAGTCTCTGTTACCTTTGAAGGTCCCATGATAAACTGGCTAACATGCAGCTGTTTTAGACAACTCGAGGCGTCCTGATCAGTAAGTGTGAATGAATTACAAATGTGTAAAAGGGAAAAAAGAAGTTCGGTAGAAGATGGTTTGGGCTCTTTCTACACAAACTGTGTCCACCTGAGAGTAAAATAACTGGATGAAGAGTCAAAAGTCCAGTCAAAGTGTTTTGTCTTCATGGCACCAATGACCAGGTGCTTGATTTGTGGGGAAAGAGTCTTCTATTTAAAGGGGATTAGTCTGTCTTACTTTCTTACACTCCTACCATCCAAAGGTAGAGAAAGATGGGGCTTCTCTTCATGTTGACAGTCATGCCATCTTTTGTGGAAAAATGTGTATCATCAAGGTCAAGACAACCTGAACAGTTGGGTTTTGATACTGGTCTCAGGGAATCAAAGAAACAAGGATCCACACTTTAACGGTGCTTTACTGAACATACTACAAAAACAGCTCACCCAAAGGATACAGGATTTTGTAAACGATGCATGCCTGCCAGATCTTTCTGTAGCCATTGCCAACTCAATTATTCCCAACCAAATACGAGGCCTCAGGTAGACTTATTATCAATTGTTAATAGTAACAATATACAAAGTGGCGGATGATGAAAGTGTATAATTAAAAATTTTCTTTTTAATTCACGAAACTTTTGAGTAATTTTGTGTTGCTTCAACATGTTTGCTTTTGTATATATTTTCAATCTGATTTCTTTAAAACTAACTTCTTTCTATATTGTGTTTGGTATTGTTGCAATTTGGCGTAACTTGTAAAATGACTGGCACAAATTTTATGTTTGTTATTTTTATCTGGCTCATTATTACTGAGACTTCAGCACATCTACTTTAGGCGGCTCATGTGAGGTGCCGACAAAAATAGGTTAATTAAATAGTAATTGTGTGTCTCAGTTATATTAGCAAACATATTGCTGAAGCAAATGAAAAGAAAAGCAAATTAAAATACAAACGTGTTTATTCAGTGGTACTGTCGAAATAAATAGTTTAATTGGTTTTAAGTTCTCTTCATTCCCTGTTTGCCTGGCAATTACTTTCATTCATCTTTGATTATGGTATGTGATAGATTCACTTTGACATCATGTGATTTGCACTTATTTCTAACGGTAGGTGATAATTACTAACTAAAAATTTCTAACTTCCATCAATTTTTCATACACTTCTCCCCTGAGTCAGACCATTTAAAACATGAAGTGGTTTATAATGAAAGCCTAAATGTGGGCAATGTCTATTTTTTTTTCTTCTAAGGTCAAAGCCAACAGTAATGTCAAAATAAATACAGCAAAGAGATGGCGAGAAAGACCAAAATGATTAGTAACTGCAAACAAGAGAGACTATCTTCATAAAAACAGTAGAACCTGATATATTACCTCAAGATGTATTCTAGAAGCCAAAATATACACAGAGATAGTTTTAGAATTTGCATGGAAATTGCAAGAAACTGTATCTCTTGGGAACTGTGAATAATCAACATTTTTAACAATACTCCTGTCAAGGCTAATAAGAATGTGGAGAATGGGGCTCCTGAGGTCTCTTTTGGGCCACAACACAAGATTCGGTAAGTTTAATATAGTTCTGAGCTTCAGCAAATCAAGGGGCAAAATGAAAGTTATAGCAATAATTTCCCAACAGCTTGAGGCTTAATCAATATTTTTAATGCTTTGGAATCTTCAGCAGTAAGTGACTTGATGTGCATACAACTATTCATTGCTTCTTCGAGAAAGTATTCATATTTCCTATTCCTTGCCTCTCTCACTGAAAAACAGAGCTAAAAGCTAAGACAACTGTGACATTTCTCCAGCTGAGAACAAAATTTCAAAGGAATAGATGGATCAGAAATCACTTCGCAGGGCACCCACTGGAAAGACAATCTCAGCAACTTGACTGGACTTTCTTCTCTAAGCAAAAGTGATGGAGCCGGTAAGAAATTCATCAGGAAACATGGATCCACACAAGAAAGTGTGTGGCCGTATTTGTTTTCTAGGAAGTAGGCAGATTGCTTTTACAATGACCCACTGGGACCTGGATCACAAAATTAAAGTAGTCTGAAGAGAAAGAAGCCTGTTTTGAAAAGTATGTCACAGTGACATCAAAATGACCTATAAGCTGGATAAAAATGCAGTGTGCCTCAATATTTAACTACCAATAATGGCTCAGAAATTTGGAGTCACCATTAGCAAAAAATATCTATTTGTTTAGGGTATGCACACCTGTGTGTGTGTATGTGTGCAGAGAGAGGGAAGGGGAGGGGGAGAGGGACAAATTGTAGACAAGTGGCTTTGTAAGTGGTATTTCTCATTTATTTTTAGGGGTATTTATGCTTATTTTACTGGCCAGAGAACACATACTGAGTTTCTTATCATCTGAGAAACAACAGTTCTTTTCCTCAGAAGATTTGGATTTTTCTTCCAACCGAAACAGCAAGTTTTGAAAGACTAGTTTTTGATTGTCACAACCTGGGGAGGGGGTATGCAACTGGCCTCTGCTAAAGTTCCTGCCATGCACAGGGCAGTCCCCCTTCCTGAAATTGTCCAAATCTGTCAACAGTACCACATCTGCGAAACCATGACCCAAAGGAATCTTGATGGAGTCCTCATAGTTAGAATCCCTAAGAATTCAGAGTTGAGATTAAAAACGGACTGAGTTTAAATGGTAGTGCTCTAAATATAGCTGCAGTCGCAAATGGACTGTTTCGCCTTGGAAGTTACTTCAGAATTTCCAGTATGCTTTCACAAAAATGATAACAATCAGTACAACAAGCTAGTCCAAAAGCCGAGAAAATACTGTAATACCAAGTCTATTAGTGCAAACAAACGTGGGCCTTAGAACAAATGTCTAGTGGTATAATGACTCAGTATAAAAGATAAGTCAGAACAGGTACCCAAAACACCCTCTCCTCCCTTCTCTGCCTCTCACCAAACCACATGGAACTGAGAAAGATGAATCTCCATCCAGCTCCGTTACCCTCTCCTTCCCACCCCCACCACCACAGAAACCAGGGAACACAACTCTATGGCAAGTGGAGGTCCATGTAATTTCATAAATATTTATTTTTTTCCTTTCTGTCTCTGTGATTCTCCCTAAACAGATGGGTATCCTTTCCTATGTTTCCATTTCAGGAATGTGATCTTACTCTCAAAATAGATACACTATTAATAGAGAGTTGGGATTAAATAAAATATGCTTCAATTCATGGACTTGCCTCTAACTCAGTTGTTAGACCTCTTTGGTTTCCTGACTTCAACCATTTAATAAGCACCTACCCAACTCATTGTCCACTGAAATTATGGGGGAGAGAAATTGAATCTCTCAGCATCTGCTTTCTTTACAAATTCCATGCATTTATATTGTACACCCTACATCATCCCATCGGGCTCAGAAAAAGTTTAGTGCATTTCTCATCATCCACTAAGGTCATTATTATTTATCATCAGCTTTATCACTAATGTAGTGCCCTGTGGACTCTTCGGCTCTGGTGCTGAGCTCTTCTGTCAGCTCCAGGGAGGGCAGGCACTAGGTAGATGGCAGGCGCCTTTCATTTTATTCTTTGGCATCCCTTCCATCAACTGCAAAAAGCCTTGTTCAGGCTTTTACGTGAGGGAAGTTACAGCTCACCTTTGTTTCTTAAAGGGAAACTGTCTCCCCTTAAATCTGCCACAGATGGAACAAGATGAGAAAGAAGGTACCCAAAGGATGAAGACTGGCAGAAGCAGAGCTAAATCCAAAAAGTTCTGTGTTTGTTAAGATTGCCAGTGTCACTTTAGGAAAAAAGTGAAGTGGATGATTATAAGGGGCTTATCCTATTCTTATATTTTATGGAGCAAAAAAAGAGGAATAAGATGCCTGCTTTCCTTTCCACTTGCTTCAAGAAAATGAATTAAAAGGTTTTTTTTTTTTTCCCCAAAATGGATTGATTCCCAGATACACAGGAATAGACTTAACTTTAGAACACACGTAAATCAAAGATTAAGACAGAACTCAAGATTCTCTTTAGAAATTTTAAAAGCTCTTTTCAGGGAAACCTCTGTCTGGATTCCTATCCTTCTACCTTCTGTATCTCTATGATACAGAAACAACGCAAGCAAATGACAACAGTAGGGAAATCAAACCTTTAATTCTAGGAATCTAAAGTTTACAAAATCTACATGATGTATCCACATGATCATATGTAAATTTCAACTATGCATGTGCTCATATGCTAAGTGATATATTTATCTGAGACTTGGAAATTTCAAAACAGTTTGTAATTGTATTTTTTACAGGGTGGGGGTGGGGGGTATTACAGACTTATTCTGAGCAGTGAAGATTGAAAGATGACTTTTGTCCAGAGACACATTTTTTTTTTTTTTGCCATGGACTATCATTATTTTGAGTGTTAATTATGTGTCAGAAATTGCTATGCCCTTTACATGGATTATCTAATTTAATCTTCACCACAACCTTGTGAGTTATGTGTCTTTACTATTCCTGTTTCCTACATGAAGTCACTGAGAACCAGAGATTTGAGTAAGTTGTCTAAGGGATGACAGCTAATAGACGGCAGATTTTTTTTTTAACTTTGTTATGCAGAACATGTATTTTCCTTTGTTGACGATTTTTTTCTTTTCCAATTATGTTCATAACCAAAAACAGTCCTACGTGGGTTTGCCTACAGTAAACCAGTGGTTCTAAAGTTTGAAATTTTAAAACAACCTGATATAAAATAAAGCAAATGTATTCAATCTTAAAATTGTTGGGTAGAGTGGATCTAAAATAACATATAAAATGTAATAACTTTGGATAAAATTACAGAGCACTATTTTCAATTTGATCATCTAGATTTCCTTCTTTTTTTTTATTGAAAAATTTCAAAATGACAAGAAAGTTGAGAGAATGGTACATTGAATCCTCATGTTTTTGACCCAGAACTCATGTAAACATTTTGATGACTGCTTTCTGTTTTTACTACCTCTTCTCTCACCTTCCCTTCTTCCTTCTCTGTTATATTCTTTTTTTTTTTTTGCTGAATCATTTGAAAGTAAGTAGCAGACATCATAACACTTTATCCTTAAGTAACTTTAAGAATTGACCAATTTTTTTTTCAGTATAACTAAGGAAACACTGACAAATAAAAGTGCTAAATATTTAACATGTAAAATGTAATGATTCACCAAATACTGCTTTTTTGGGAGAACAATGACTCTCACCTACACCACTGCAAGAGGATTAAAGAAGCCAGGAAAATTAACAGTGATATAAAACTACCATTTACTATATAGTCTTCGTATAGGTGACACTGGATTCTTGGCGCATTGCATTAGGAGGAAGATATTGTCAGTCTGTCTTGTTATTGGTGGTATTAAGTTTGATCACTGAATCTTTTTTTAAACATAAAGGTATAATTTTACTTTTATAACTACTAAGTAGTGATGGAGAATACTCTGAAACTGTATGTCATTTTTTCTAACAGCTTTTCACCTGGTCATTTTCACATACACTGATGAATCTTGACTGAATCACTTTTATAACGATGGTTACAAAATACCTGGATTCTTAAACCTCGATCATTTGCCAATTTCTTTCATTAAAGGACCCCAGCCCACTCACTCTGCCCTCTCACTCATCAAGCTATTCATGAACTTTCATTATCAGTTCCAGAAAAAAATTAAGGTGGGAAGAAAAAATATCAAATTAACCACTTTTTTTTTGAGAGGAAAAGGGAAATGGTCAGGATAAACCCGGATATCACTTTTGTTCAGTGACGTCTTAAGTTGAATAATGAGACATCCCTCTTCACAGCTATAAATGCTAAAAATACTACACTTAACAGAGTAGGGGCACTTTCAACTTCTGCGGAATGCACTCTATATTAAGGAGCCAAAGAGTTCCTTTCAGACATCTTAAATTGTGCCATTTATTGATCTCTAAACCTTCTATGTTGCTACAGCATTTTTCACCTGGAAATGAATAAAAAATGAAAAGCCCTGGTTGAAATCCATTCTCCACACTGATGTCAGAGTGCCCTTTCCAAAATAGAAATCTAAACATTATCTTCCTATTTAAATCCTTCAACGAACCCTATCAATTCTCTGGCAAAACCTAAGCACTACCCATTCATACCACGTCCCCTCTCTAAAGACCTCCTTACCTCCCTGATTTATCAGTGTTTTCTATTCCATTCATCAACCAGGACTCTTTCTTGTTCCTTCCTTGAACACTTCTTGCTATTTTCTTCCCTCCTCACAAATGTATTCTCTCCTTATCTGTAATGTTTCTGCACCTCAAACCCTTTCACCAGGAAACATTTCTAATCTTTGAGAAGTAGTTCTAACTTTCAGACTTTATGAGTGAACACGCTGGAGTCAGACAGCCTAGTATCCTCAATTCTCCACTTACTGTGTGAGCTTGGGCAAGTTACTTAGCTTCTCTGTGCCTGACTTTCTATAAAATGATGATAATGGCAATAACTATCCTGTTACATAACTATTCAACCCTTTATCCCTCTATCCTATCCATCCATCAATCCAATAAGGACTATTTTAAGATGAAGCATTTCTGAATGCATTCTTCCTCCTCCCCACCCATCACTCCCATCCCCAGAATGGCACTGTTGTTTCTTTGTGTTCACATTGTCCTCAAGCATACTGCTTTGTAACGATCTGTTTATACATCAGTTTTGTCTACTAGAATATGACTGCCTCAAAAAAGATAGCATGTCCTGTTCAGTTTTGTTAACCTAGCATCTAGCTCAGTGGTAAAGCTCAATAGATGTTTAAAGAATGAATGAATGATTTTTTTGAACAGATGCTGCAGTTACAAAGCTAGGCAACAATATGGTTTTCACTAGATTCTTATATAATTTGACGATTTAGTAATGAGTATTAAAATGACAGCTATACTATCACACAGGACATCATATGAATGCGCCTCCTGGAATTATGCAAGAAAAGTTTCCCTGGGGGTTAGAGAATGAGCTGTAATACCTGTCAGGGACAGATGAGGCATAAAGCTAAAACTATACTGCAACATATGCGATCAGTATTTACTAAGCACCTACCAAAATCCATGTAGTAAGTATTCACATATATTTGTGATAACTAATATATAAGAATAAAAATAATAAATATAAATAAAATGGGAATATTCAGAAAACTGGCCACATTTTAGTATCCCATGATATAAATAATTTTTATCAGTATCAATATTGGTGGGAAGACAATGATGACATGAAACAGTGTTAGAGGAACACAATGAAATACATATGTAAGCAGAGGGAACATTAATTACCCTGACACAAGTTCCTATCTGGAGGGACAATGGTAGAGTAACACTCCTGGACTTACCCCAGGAGTTTGGAAGGGACAAAACATAAGGTTCTCAGTTTCCTCTTCTATTCTTACTTCGGAAACTCGTCCCTTCATAAAGGGTGTTTTCTGTTCTGTACTCTGGCCATGCAGTACAGAACTTGGCCCTTTAGGAAGGGATCCAGGAAAATAAAGTTGTCCAGGTGTGCAAGTAACTGGGTGAGTAAATCTGCTAAATTCAGGGGTAAATTATTAGCACTCAACTTGCCGACAAATCTATGCCATGGTTATAACTATACCAGCAATAAAGTTTATGTATCTATTTCTTTCAGTCTGATTGCTAAGTATGTTTCTCAAATGATCCTCAACATCGTAAGGAAAGAAGAGTATTTTCTTAAGCCTCTTCAAGTCTCCAAACAGGTTTTTCCTGGAATGTTTAAGAATGCCCAACACCCTGGGAAAAATTAAATGAATTAATCAGAAGCAACCAAGTATAATTAAACCAAAATTGCCTAAAAGCCCATCAGATGTCAGCAAGAACAAATGGCTTCCGTACTGCTAGAATCCTACAGTGCCAACATAATTTCAGATAACATGAAAAGTTGAATTTGTATCTAAGGGAAACATATGATTAGCTTTCCTTTGTTCTGTAACTACTACACAGAAAGTAGAATTTTCTTAGTCGTATGGTAACAACTGATATCTCCGAGGTAGAAAACTGCTTGTATTTTCTTAAACCTAACTTTTCTGAGCAAGCTTAAGCACGAATCTGACTCCCATTGTCATCTCGATGTTTAGGGACAGCAGACAAGTGACAAGATTTGCATTTCAGCCACACAATGTGAATCACCATCTGCTCCCTCTCTGTGCCCTGTTCCAGTGGCTGAACCCTGGATCCAATGTGAAGTCCTTCCTATTAAATTCCTTTTGAGGTTCAAGTTTGCTATTTTCTAGACCAAAAAGGTACTGTATACACCACTAAAATAAACAAATGTTTTCAGGAATTTATTCATCCAACAAGCATTTACTGAATAAGTCATATGATTAAGTGGCTGGAGATTTAATACAGGTCTAGACTTAATACTTGCTTTCCAGGAGTTTGAAGTCCAGCAGAGAAGTAGACAATACACAGATAAGCATTTTAAGAGAGTGTTTATTAAAGTCCTATGGGAATCCAAAAACAGAAAGATTCTTTCCTACTTGACACTTAAAAAAAACGCTTTTGGGAGGAAGTAGTGTGAGAAATGAGAACTTGAAGGATCTGTCAATTTTGGCCATTCTGAGATGGCTATTAAATGGTGATTATGATGTTTAAGGTAGGATTTTAAATAATCTTCTATTTTAATTGCTCTACAACAGAAAAGTCCCTTCTGTAGATAAATATCATCTTCCCATTTTGGACATTGTCTCTGATATCTAGATTCTGCTGAGGATTTAAAGGATCTTCTCGCTAGGAAAAAATTACATCCACAATTACAATTTTTCATAAAATACCAAGGAATTCACAGACTTTCAGTTAAGAAACCCTGCTTTAGATCAAGAGAATATTATTAGTGAAAATCATACTGCATATTAAGAGTATTTCATATTCTTTCAAGAACTTTTATATTATCAGAATATGAAGAAGCAATAAGGGCTATTATCATTGTCTCTGTTTTTCAAGTAAAAGTGAAATATAGATAAATCAAGCAACTCTTCTAATATTATGAGTTTCTTTGGGAGTTACTGGGATTAGGTCGGTATTTATTACAACACCGCCCTCATCTGTGGGAATCACACCTCTCTATTATTCATTTGAAACATCACTGTAGCCAAATCAGTTCAACTGCAAGTGGGAGGAAAATCAAAATCATAACAGTTCAGGTCAAAGAGAAATCTGTTTCTCACTCAAAGGGAAAATAATATTAACAAGCATTCCAGGCTGCTATAGCAGTTCCATAGTTGTCAGTTAAGGACCTACGCTTCTATGGTTTTCCTCCACTATTCTAGCTTATTACAATAATCAAGATAACCATGCAGTCCAAGGTAGCTACAAGAGCTCCAGCCATCAAGTCTGCTTTCCAGGCAGCAGAAAGAAGGAAGTGGAATGGAGGACAAGAAGTCTTGATTTCCAGCTGAAGCATCTCCCCTTGAAAAGACCTCTCAGAAGTCCTCCCAAATATTTCTGCTTGTATCTCACTGGACAAAACTTAGTTATGTGTAATAAAAATTATAATATTTTATCTGGGCACATTGATGCACCAAATAACACTGTTACTAAGGAACAAAGGAAGAATGGATATTATTTGGCCACCGGTAATCCCTTCCAAAATCACTACGCAACATTAAATACTCAAGCCAACAATAGAACTAAAGAGGCAGAAATCATTGGATGAGGATCATGAAAATGGGATTTCCAACTGATGAGAAGACATCAGCTAGATCTCTGTGTGGTCTGGGTCTCCTGATTTGTAAAATGAGGGAAGCTAGAGACTAGAACATCCCCAGGTATCCTCCAGCTTTGAGGCTTTGGGACAGCTAAAATGTTACCTCATCACCTTACATCCTCAAGAATGGCATTTTCTGACAAACTCTCCCCATGTCTAGGAATAGTCTAGCTTAGATTCTGCAAGGCTATTAGAGTAGCCCCACTGAATCAATTATTTTTAAGCAAATATTCTTTTTTTCAGAAAGGGAATAAAAGAAAAGAGAGCAAGATAGAAGTTCTCTTGAAGTATGGACACCAATTTTACCATCTTGCTACCAGTATTAAGCAAAACATCCTGTATATGATCTTCTTGATATGTGTGTGTGTGTGTGGGGGGGAAATCCACAATTAAAATGAAACATGTATGGTTATACTTTAAGAACTTTAAGATGCTAACAGTAAAATGTGCAGCTGTTTATAAGAACTACCATTTATGCAAGTAAAATATTCAATCAGTAAAAACAGTTCTTAATGCCCCCAGGGTAATCAATTTTTTTATGTTCATAGAATTAAATTTGTGTAACAATATAACCATCAAGTCTTTGTACAATCTTCCTACAAAACCTGATAGATTGAAATGACTACAGACAATACTGTTTGAACTATAAACTGCCACCACATTTCAGATTTGTTAATTAGGGTACTGGCATGAGGTTCTCTCTAAGCATTATCAAGGAAGACTGCTAATCCAAGCTTATCTGCCTCGTTCCTCTCCTTCATTTATTGCAGCTTCTTAAATGGAAGGAGCCAGAGTGTCATAAAAAGGAATTAAATAGAAAACTAAGTAGAAAATTTAATAATAAAGCTACATGACTAAGACTTTTCCTTTTCATTATTTCACCAAAGAGGGAAAAATATCTATTAAGGACAACATGGCCACCTATGTAGCTGTAAAATACAGAAAAGCATAATGGAGAAGAATGGCTGTGCCTACCTCTGAGATTATGAAAACAATCTACCTGGAAGCAGAAACTGCTCTCTCATTCTGCCAGCTTGGAGCACTGAACAAGGTTCCCTGTTCTCAGCTGGGCAAGACATTTCACTTCCAGTGTTTTCAGACTGCTTCAGAAGATGGGACAAAGTCCAGCTACCGACTCACTATACCAACCTATCCTCTCTGAAACTTGGGATGTGTTTACAAGGAAGGGCTCACCAATGCTGTAACAGAGGTGGTTTAATTTAAAGTGTGTAAAAATATCGGCAAAGCCTATGAGCCAGTCCTTGCATCAAAGTCTCAGTATAAAAATGGGCAGAAGACTTAAACAAGCAAATCTCCAATGAAAACATACAAATGGCCAATAGGCACATGAACAAATGTTCAATGTCGCTAATTATCAGAGAAATGCAAATCAAAACTACTGGTGTGACGTATCATCTCACACCAGTCAGAATGGTCATTATTCAAAAGCCCACAAATGATAAATGCTGGAGAGGGTGTGGGGAAAAGGGAACCCTCCCATACTGCTGGTAGGAATGTAGTTTGGTGTAGCTATTGTGGGAAACAGTATGGAGACTCCACAAAAGACTAAAAATAGACTTACCATATGATCCAGAAATCCCACTTCTGGGCATATCAGAGGGAACCTTAATGCTGAAAGATACATGCACTCCTATGTTCATAGCAGAACTATTTCCAATAGCCAAGAAATGGAAACAACCTAAATGTCCATGGACAGATGACTGGATAAAGAAGTTGTGGAATATATATGCTATGGACTACTACTCAGCCATAAGAAAGAATAAAATAATGTTACTTGCAGCAACATGGATGACCTAGAGATCATCATAATAAGTAAGCCAGAAAGGGAAAGAAAAAATACCAAATATCACTTATATGTGGAATCTAAAAAAAGAAAAGGACACAAATGAACTTATCTACAAAACAGAGACAGACTCATAGACATAGAAAACAAACTTCTGGTTATCAGAAGGCAAAGGGAGTAGGGAGAGATAAATTGGGAGTTTGGGATTTGCAGAGACTAAATACTATATACAAAATAGATAAACAACAGGGTCCTACTGTGTAGCAAAGAGAACTATATTCAATACCTTGTAATGGTCTATAATGAAAAAGAATATGGAAAAGAATATATGTATGTTCATGTATGACTGAAGCATTATGCTATACACTAGAAACTGACACAACATTGTAAACTGACTATACGTGTGTGTGTGTGTGTGTGTGTGTGTGTGTGTGTAAAGTCAAATAGTATTTCTGAAGTACCTATGGTATACAAGGCACTGTGCTAGGAAACCAGGAGGCAACATTTCCTGCCTCAGGGAGCTTTCAATCCACTTCTGTTTGTATAAACTTACAAGAGTTCCTAGAGATTTACCAAAAATAAAAATAAAAACAAAACAACATGATAGAGCCAAAAGTACCAAAGTTTCTGATTCACAAGTAGGTAATAACGTATCAAAAATACTTAAAACACTCCTTGTCTAAAAGTTTACAGTACAGATTTGCGAGACAAAATACAAACTTGTGAGTGATTCACAAATGACCACAGAAATGATCCCCGTGTAAAGCACTAGAGTGCAATAAAGCCACAGTAGGTGGTCTGCTTTGTGATGGAAGATTCATCCCCTCACTCTTCAAAACAGAGTGAATTTCCAGGCTTACCAAAAGGATTTGGATTTCGGGAATGCAGATGTCTTTTAAGGCATCTGCATCATACGGGCTACCAGAGGCCATAAATATTAAACCTATACCTAGAGGGATTTTAGACTCACAGGAAAAGACAGTTTGGATGAGATAGTTTATTTTTAGTAAAGTTTAAAAATTGTTATAGCCTATGAGAGTCTCTAACAATATAAGATAATACTATGTCTTTTATTATATATAGGCAACAGCATGTTTTCTCCTGATATTTTATTGTAAAAGTGTCTCCACATTCACAAAATGTTTTGAAAAGGACAGTAGTTACTGATATACCTATCATCTAGATTCAACAACAGTTAATATTTAACCACAAGTGTGTGTGTGTGTGTGTGTGTGTGTGTGTGTGTATTTTTTTTTTCCTTTTCATTTCATTTGTTGACTCATTGGTAAACAAGGCACCTGGTAAGGAGGACATGCTCACAGAAAGAGTTTTGAATTTGTTACTCTTCTAATTTAGTTCTTCAATTTTTAGCGCTAACTGTATTTTATTGGCAATGGTAAATGGATGCCTGCAGGGTGGATTTGGTGATATCACAGTAAGTTGTTCTCTGCAGACCCTTTCTGAGTATCTGCCGTGGGCAGCGTAGCGTGGACGGGCAAAGAACCCTTAGAAGGCTTCTTCTAGTCGTTCTCTAAATTGATTTCGGCGCTGGAGAAGTTTATTTCTTGCTTCGTGTGTAAGATCCTACCCACCCGAAAGCACTGAATTTTCCCCTTGTTTTTTCTTCAATAGCAAGTCTGTATGTACTACAGAAGGTAATGTCTTGGTATCCATGTCAGTGACGGGAGGGTTTATTTTGTCCTTAATTCATATCCATGTTTTAGTGTGAGATCTGTCTTCCTAAATACCATGTTCATCTACTAAGACATACAAAGGAGATATAATGACTTGTAACTGCAACATATATTCCAGGGTTGAAGCTATTTTCTCTGTGTTTCTATAGATAAAGTTGCTGGTACCCAAAAACAAAACTGTATAAAGGAGTTCTGTATCAGAGCACAGAGGATAAAGCAGGCATTTCTGTCATACCGGAATATATGTGTTTTTGAAACACCTAACTCTGTAAAATTATGCACTAAAAATACGGTTTACGGGGAAAACACCTTTGAGGTAGACCACTGAAAACCCATGCAACTTCATAACCAGCATGTTAACAAAGACAATTAAAGGCACCCCTACCTCAGAAATCACCTTAGATAACTGAGGCAGGTTGCTGAGTATGATCAGACTGCTCAGGTGAGAGCTAAACATACACAAAACCGTGAGAGGGGGCACCAGCGGGTTTCCTGCCCGGAGACCCCAAGGCTTATGGCCAGTTGTGCTGCTGCCAAGCGGCACCCAGGAGGAAGTGGAGCCCACCACAAGCAGAAAGTCCCCCAGATGGAAATGTGTCTTTCTAGGGAAAAAGTCCCTGCTGTAGATGATTAAGGCTTTTTTTCCCCCTCTTTTTCTTTTCTGTAGAGTGGAGAACGCTCTTGTCTAAGCAGCTGTTAACTGAGGGCTGTTTCTCTCCGGGCAAAGATAATAGTCCTAATCCTGCTATGTCAGCAACCCTTGCCTAGGAAAACAGCACAGGCTCAGTATGTCTTCCATGTCCCCCGACTTACCACTTGCCTATCGCTGTTTACAGACACAGGTGACACCGCAGAACAGGCTGTATACTTCTCACACAGACGCGCGTTCTTTTTACGATAAAAGTCAAACAGGTAAGGTGGGAGGAACCAATATTGTTTAGCATGTTCCTTGGTCCTCAGAGAGTATTCCCTAATGATCCTTAGAGAAAATGAAGAAAACAAATGTAGAAGGCTAGGAGAGAGGGAAACAGAAGGGAGAGGGAGGGGGGGAAAAGCCCATCATTTTCCAAAACAGCTGAAAATGTGGCTTATTCTAGGCACAAACATGATACCTATATAAATAGCTTCAAAACTGAGCAACATGTAGAAAAGGCACTCTTAAGAGAGTGACTGATATAAACAGTATTATTTTAGAGTGTGGAGGTTCTAAAATTAGTACATAATGCTTCCTACACTGGACACGTGAAGTTTACTCTTCAAACTCCTTCAGTTCCTCAGAACATGGTATTTCAGAAACTAAGAAATAACTTCTATGGTTCCCTTCATTTCAGCTGTAGGAAATGGGAAATTTCATCCGCAGGGAAGACCGGGTTTAGCATAAAGGGATGGGAAGATAAATGGTGGGTGTGGGAGTGTGTTCCCTCCTTCAGCAACCCCTCCCCCTCAATTTCATTAAAGTGAGGAGAACTGGATGTATGATGCAACTTCACTGTTTCATTGGTTACTCAAATCTTACTGGGGCTTGAGAACAGCCTTAATCACTATGGTGACTTCTACGAGATTCAATCTGATAATTCTAGAACACTTAAACATCTAATGTCTTTTGTTGAGAGGGCAAAAATAATTTTCAACAAGTTTCTAATCCTCCTAAGATTGGCAAAAGCTCCCAGATGATCCGTTAAATTGAGCTATTTCAATATTTCACCAAAAAGAAAATGAGTCAATCCATGCTAATGTGGAAAATATTTCAACATAAAAACTCACTGGGAAAAAAAAATGCAAAAACAAAGCAAGGCTGGATGCCAGGAAAATATTTGATGGAAATAAGCATGTCTCTGCAGAGCTATGCAAAGATGAATGATTTGGATTCTACTGTATTATTAATCATTCCTTTTTATCTATGATTCCAGACTATCTATTATTAAAAATGGAGCCTACATTCAATTTAAATAACATGATGTTAGTTGCTTTTCTCACTTGCAAGCATCCATTTCAACTGAAGGGAATGGTAGTGCACTAATGCATAAAGAAGTCTATGCATCACCGTCAAATCTACTGTACAGGCGTTCAAAGTTCAGACTTGTTTTGCACATTTTCGTATCAAACATGAACGTAGATTGTTAATTGCCAAGCCTTTGCATCTAAACATCTTAGATAATTACCAATAGTTGTGCTTGAAGGGTAAACGATCGTAAAATGTGCAGTTTGGCTAATGCCCCCAAAAGTAAATCTGTATTAGGGATAATTATAGATACTTTAATTGCTTTGGGGTGTTAATTGGTAAGGTACATAAAAGAGGGAAAAAGGGAGCAACTCAAAGTGTGTTTTTATCTGTGCCAACCCACAGGTTTGCTAAACCTGCTCTGATGTGCAGTTTTAAAATTTACTGAGTCATAATTTAATTTTACAAATTTATTTTCATGAACAAATATAATCTACTGGTACATGTCATTTGTTTTTGAAAAAATTAATTTGCTGCCAAATGCGTATATTGTTTCTTCCCAACTCTCTGTATGTGGCAAATCCCATAGTAGATTAGAAGCTGAAAAGAGAGTATAAAAGACAGTTTCTCATATATTCCTAAAATTAAAAAGACATAGGAGGAAAGAGACCAGTATCAATGCAACATCCAGCCAAAGGCTTTTAAACTTTCTTAAGTCATAGAATCTATAATATAAAAAAGGGAAAATTTTCATCAAATGCATAAAAGTTTTTAAGCGCTTACATGCATCTGCATTATAAATAAACACAGATACACCCACACTTTGTTTTAGTCTGAAGGAAGTCATCTATGGTAAAGAGTATCTGAAAATGCTGATAGTACCCTGGCAAGGCATTTGACTGTGAGCTCCTTAAAGACAAGCACTGTGTATCTTCACCTCTACATCCCCTGGCAGCAAATTATTGTTGTTGAGTGGATGGATAGATGGCTGCATGGATGGTTAGACAGTAGGCTGGCTGGATGGTAGGAAGGAAGAGAAGAAGGAGGTTAGTTGCTTTACAAAGATGTAGCTTTCCTTCTTGTTATGTTTTTAGGTCAAGTTTAAACAACACCCCATGGCTACCCTCACCAAGAAGTGGTGGTATTTGTAAAAGTCAGTGTGCTGGAGTAGAGACAAGCATACTTACAAATAAGTGGAGAAAGGAGTAAGGATCAGAAACAAAATGCTTATATAAACTAAAACTATTTTTAGAAATAGAAATTTCACCAATGAAAAAACACCAAATGGAACTCTAAAAAGAAGAAAGTGGGAAGATGATAGACATTTGGTTGTTGTCATTTCAACTAGGTTACAAATTTTTACCTGATTTATATGAAGAAAGGATCCCATACGTTAATTTCAAAAAGAAAAAAAAACCGGAATAATCTAAAAATGTTTTATATAATCTTGGAATTTCATGAATGATAGTTTGGAAAAAAACAAGGGCTGTGACTTTACATTCAGCTACCCTTCAAATGGTCAATTTTTACCCCCTCTGGTAAGATGGTTAACCTGCCATCTTTGATCACCGGGGATCAAAAATCAAACCTAATCCATTCCTTTAGAGATGGACCAAATCAAAGTGCTATTTGGAAAATAAAAAGTTATGGCAACATCAACAACACAGCCAGCCAAACTGCCGCTCGGACAAAACAAATACTCATCAGGTACACGTTTTCATTTTTCAGTTGAGTTTCTGGTGCTTTATAATTTTTTTAAAAAAAATGTATCTAACACTGATTTTTGGTATAAAATTGCAGACCTAAATATATATTCTATTTGTCCACAAGAATTGAGTTAGAGTCTATGCTCATTGTATTAGTGATGCTGATTAGTGAGATGAACAAACACTTTTTAATCATCCTATCAAATCATTCAGAAATCTAAACATTTCCCTAATTCGATTATAATGTTCTAATCTGATGTTTAATACCTGCCAGAGGTTCCTCTTCGATTCGAGTACACGCTGAGACTCCTAAGACTCTCACAAGCCACATGTGACATCACATGGTCCAGGAGCACAGGCTGCCAGCAGGGCAGCAACAGTTCCTTTCTGTAAATGTCCTCACGACAGTTCACCCAGGGCCTTCTTGGAGCCATCTGTACCCCAGGTGATAGCTTTAGGTGTGAGGAGACGAGTGTCACGTTGGTCGAGTGCTGGAGTCCTCCTGCTTTAAAAGCCTCAGGTCCCCCAGGAGCCAGCATCTCTTTCAACAATGGCTTCCAGGGGCCCCATAAGGAATACACAGTTTGTGAGAGTCACTGCAATCCAGGGGAGCCCAGGGCATTACACCCCAGTCTAGTATCAGAGGCTATTTATAGTTCTTCTTAATGCAGATACAACTGACAAGCCACCAGTTATTCGTACCCCAAATAATTCTACCTGGTGATAGAACAGGATTTACTGTTATATCACGTTAGCAGGTCAACAGACCTGGAGTAATGGAAGCTGAAATGTGAATGTCAAAGGGAAAGGAATTTTGTTACATACTCAGGTGAGTGTCTTGATAGCAGTCACTTCAAATATGTTCTTCTACAGGTTAAGAATTCAAAGGCCAAAACCTACACACTGACAGCTACCATCATCAAATGTTATGCAACCGATGGCAGATTTGTAGACATTCCATTTCCCCATTCAATTACCAACCATTAGATACAAAGGAAACCTGATCCAAACTCAAATCATCTAGAACCATTATGAGACAGACTGCTCTGGATGAGATGCTAGTTGTCTTGCACTGATGGATATCTGCAAAGTATGTGACACAAGCTAATCTGGTGTGGAAGCACGCAGTGGGTTTTACCTAGAGGTAGTCGCTTTTAGAAACCAGACAAAGTTAAATTTTGAAAGCACTAGTTTGTTAAGTTAAATGAGAAGGGTTAACATCAACTTGTTTCCTGGGTCGAAAAGGTAAGAAGCAAAGGAAATGCCAACAGGAGGTAAAAGTATTTGACTATTAGTTTTAATCTTTTCAAGAAGGAAAACAAAATCTATGTTCTTTTTGGATATTTAAAGGAAGAGACAAAACAAATATGCTGAAATGGTTGGAGCTTTCCAGTTATAGACCGTTGCCAAAGTAACAGGGAGATGGAAAGAATAATCAAGGACTGAATTCCTGCTGCGACTTGGGGGAAACTTGAAGGAGAGAAGATACAGCTAACATAAGCTTCCTTTATTGGTATGGAGAAAAAAAAATAAGCCACTTGATAAAGCTGTGATCAGGATATGATACAGTAAAAACAAATGATCAAATAGAATGAAGAGATAAGGAAGAAAAGATAACTATGTATCAGGGAACTAAAATTTTTCCTTCCTAATTTTTAAAAACTAACTTGAGAGCCACTTTTATCGCAAAAGCATGTGCCCTGAAGGAGCAGGGAGGTGGACTTCTAACTCCTTGATCCTCAGATCTACATGCGTCTCAGACTAACTTATCTCCTGTGTGTATCACCCTCTGAAATTAGAAAACATCAATTATATACCTTTCTGACTTTGTGCCAATGCAATTTCCTTCATCTTTATAATAAAAGGGTTTTGAGTCAATGCATCATCTTTTATATTTTCCATAAACACATGGTGACTTCCTTCTCCCCCTCTTCAGATTATTGAACATAAAAGGGAAACAATATCCAAAAGCACACTTCAGGTCAGAGTATTTTCTCTAAGACATCTGACTGTTGATAATCCTCTTCCCTATCAATGCCCAAGCAATTATTTCAAAGCAATTTAAAAATAGATTATATGTTTCAGCAAAATCTCCTGTTTGTTTTCTGTCCTCCTAATACCCCTTTATTAAACAGCTGTTCCTACTGAGTTTACTGCCTTCTTGCTCGAATGGCCATGGCCAGTGATACCTCAGCGTTTTCACACAGCTCATTCGATGGAGCACAGTTTAAAACACAGGGATGGAAATTAGTCCTTCTCAGAGGATTAAAGCCAAAATAAACTCATCTTACTATTGGTTGAATCATTGGTGATTCCTCCTCAAAAGGATAAGCTACGTATCTTTTTGCTTTTGCATTTTCATTTGATAGAGTTCAAGAACTATATCCTAAGGCATTTTAAAGGCAGATCATAGGGTGTAAGTGTTGAAAGTATGGGCCCTGAGTTCTGACTGCTTCCTAACTGGGTCTGTCACTCGCTGCTTAACGAAGGCTCACCAGGACTCAGGTCTGCATGTGTAAAATGGGATAAAAATATTCTCTATTTGTAGGGTTCTTTTAAGTATTAAATGGGATAATGTGTATAGAGCACTTTGCCCAAAAAGCTTATGACACTGAAAGCACTGGATTTAATCATCATATATAATATCATTATAAATATAATCATTATTATCATTTCCGTCAACATCACATGAACACAAAGCATGGACTATCCAGATAGGCACCCTTCCAGCATCTACCAAAAACATTTATATCTGAAGCCTCCATTTTGACCTAAATCTCTTCCTAGATTTTCTTGGATTCTCTTTCTAACAGGCAAACACATTTTTTAAAAAAAGAGTAATAATAACTACTTTAGAAGCCAGCTGCTTATACCTCTTTGCCTCCTGGAGGAAGCCAGCTTGTGCCAGACTTCACATTTATTTTTGTTAAATTTCATCTTATTGTACCAGCCCAGCTTTTCAGGCTGTCAAAACAATTCCAAATTTTGGTTCTGGCTTCTATTAGTTATCCCTCCTAGCTATGTCATTCACAAATGTGAAAGCGTGTCTTCATCTAAAACAGTTGATAAAACATTGATGAAGCCCAGCCAAGTGCAGGGCCCTATGTCACACCCCCAGAATCTTTCACTTTAGGGAAGATGGAAAATAAAGACTATTAAAAGTAATTTAAAAACAAAAAAGACATTAACTGTCATTGACAAGCCTGAATATTATTTTTAGTTTTTTAAAACAGTTTACTGAAGTATAATTTACACACCAAACGTACCTGTCTTAAGTGTACAAGTCAATGGTTTTTAGGATATTACAGAATTGCCTAATCACCACAATGTTAATTTTAGAACATTTCCATCACCCCAGAGAGATCTTTGTGCTAGGGTGCAGCCAATCCGCATGCCCATCTCCAGTCCCAGGCAACCAAGAGTACACTTTCGTCTCCCTATATTGGCCTTTTTTGCACATCCCATTTAAGTGGACTCATACATTTGAGTCCTTTCTCTTAGCATGTTTCTGAGGTTCATTCATGTTGCAGGAGGTGTTAGTAGCCTGTAACTTTTTACTGCTGAATCATCTACCATCTTATGGATAGACTATGCAAACATTTTAACACAGTAATTGTAGGTGGTAGATGCCACATAACAGCATCCCCTATGGTGAAGATGAAGGATCTGAGGCTTGGAGAAACTGAGAGATTTACTCAAAGACTAAGTTTGCAGTGGAAAGGTCAAAATCTGAACCCAGACAGGCTGACTCCACGCCAATATCCTTAACATACCCTCCCTACCCTTTCAGAAGGATTATCAAGCATTTGAGAAAGCACGTGCCCATAGCATCAGCTAAACTACTCATCATTATCCACATTTTCCACAAGGATGCCATTCAAATTGCTGCCCCATATCTTGCTGAATGACAGCTGTCCTGTCCTAAAGCTGTCCTTCAGTGTACCAGTCATGAATATAAGGGAGATTAATTTTTTGTGACTTATTTGGAGTAAATCCAAACTGATTCTCAAGTCATTTAATACCTGGGCTTTCCAAATAGTGATTTTGAAAGGATTAGGAAAGTACTCTAAAAATTCAATTACAAATTATTTTTCATAGAGGTATAGTTGATGTGCAATATTACATAAGTGTACAATATGGTGATTTACAATTTTTAAAGGTTATATTCCATTTCTAGTTATTATAAAATATCAGCTTATTCCCTGTATCGTACAATATATCCTTGTAGCTTATTTATTTTACACATAATAGTTTATATCCCTTAATCCTCTAAGTCCATATTACCCCTCTCCCCTTCCTTCTCCCCATGAGTATGTTGTCTGTATCTGGGAGTCTGTTTCTTTTTTGTTATATTCACTAGTTTGCTTTATTTTTCAGATTCCACATAAAGTGGTATCATACCGTACATGTCTTTCTCTGACTTACTTCACTTAGCATAATGCCTTCCAAGTGCATTCATGTTGGTGCAAATGGCAGAATTTCAAATTAGTTTTCAAGAACACCTTTAAATGTGTGTTACAGACAATATTTCAGAATTTTACAGGTAACTACTTGAATTATTAAAAAAAAAAAGACAATTCTTCTTTATAGCATACAAGTTAAGAGCAGGAAACCCAGATAAATGGACTGTCTAGATTTAAATAGTAGTGCAATTTTGGACAACTTATTTAAACTCTCTGTGACTCAGTTTTCCAATCTTTGAAATGGAGATAAAAATAATACCTACATCATAACCCTGTTCTGAGGAGTAAATGAATTAATACCTGCAAAACTCTCAGAGCGGTACTCAGCACAAAATAAATACTAAAGAAATAACTTTAGGTATTATTATTATTATTAATAATTTTGCATTATTATTTTTATTATGAGGCAGAGAAGTACATCCTGAACCACAAATAGCTTTAATCATGGCTTTTAAGTAAGTAAACAAAAACAGATATCAATAAAAAAAGAAATGCATTGGGAGACTGGTTGAAGGGCATGTATACGGGAGGCGGTGCACATCTGTGGACTTTCACTTGTCATGTTTTGAAATGAAAGGGAATGTAAAATGCAGAGAGAAAAAAAGTAAGTATACTACTTCCATCAAAGCTAAACTATGAATGCATGCTTTACTCGTGTTCTTGGGGTCATGAGATCCTATTCCACGTTGAGTGATGTGACACTAAGGTCATACCTTTACTCCCATGAGTAGGAAAACCTAACAACTCAAGCCTATAAAGGGGTCTTCACTTCATATTAACTTCGGTGTACAAGAGGTTAGTGATTTAGTTTAAGCAACTGAATAAAATAAATGGTATCTTTTTCTTCTTTGAACTCACTTCTTTGTCAACACAATAATGGTAATCTGAAAGAACACTATAGTGTTTTAATAATAAAAACTGTATTTCCCACCATATACTCATTAAAAAAAATACATTGTCCATTTTGTACCTGTTAAATTAAAAAAAGAATTTAAAATGCTGACAATACCCCCAACCTCATGGGAAAATATTTAGCAAAATGTTTCAACTACCATAAATGCTAAAGATTTTTATACTTAAGCAATTTAGCCTATGTTAAAATATCTGTTTCTAAATAAGAAAATCTGCTTGCAGGAAAATATTAAATGCATTGCTATTTAAAATAGAAAACACTGAAAACAATCTAACTGTCCAAAAAGTAATAGGGGAATTTCTAAGTAAATTAGATTGCTGTTACCGGATAGAATACTGTGCAGCCATTAAAAATAATTACACAGTCCATGTTGGATATCTATGATGAAATATTAATGTTAAAACTAAAAATAGAAACTATCTGAGGTAAGGAAGCAACTGTCAAATTACGTATTCACGTAGTCAAGGGTTGGAAGGCAACACAGAAAAATGAAAACAGTTGATGTGTTCTAATTATATTAGATAATGGGTTTCTCACGTGGGTTGACATAAAGCAGACTTGTATTCAGTGCAGCTTCCTTCTCCATAATGGAATGTGAGGTTGATGGTTATTTTTCCTTAGAGTTCCTGCTATGATGATGATGGTGGTGGTGGTGGTGGTGGTGGTGGTGGTGGTGGTGGTGGTGGTCATTACTGCCACTGTCATCGGCACCATTATTGCATGGTTTAGGGTTAAATAGGTTTAACATTAACACATCCTTCAGAGTAAATTTCTTAAGGCCAATCTCTGAGGAAGTTAATTTCCAGTCTTATGATGGAAGTCAAATGAAAAAAAGGAACACTTCGATTCATGGAACACTATAAATACGTTTTTTCTAGGCGGTGTGTCTATTTCAAATAAACATTTAAATTAATCCATCATGAGTCAAAAGATGGCTATGTGTGAACTCTGTATTTTCTGCTCAATCCTGTTGTGAACCTAAAACTGCTCTAAAAGAATAAAGTCTATTAGAAAACAAAAAGTTTATTGAGTTCTTGCAAACCGGGCACTAACCCACATGCCTGAACATAAGACTAAGCAAGAAATGTGGGTTGAGAGTCTGGCGGTGATAGAGACACACACAATGACAATATACGGGATGAGATTCTAGGCTAAGGGAAGCCCTGTGTATAAAGAAGAGCATAGACCTAATTAAGGCTGGTGAGTTGGGAAGGGAGAAAGTAAGACATCCCAGGATAAATCCCCAGAGAAAGGATCCTCAGCATATGAAACCAGAACAGGAAGGAGGAGTGAGTTAAATAAGAGGGACTTGGTAAAATGAGAGCTCAGTTACCCAGTAACTTTCTGGCTTGTGAGAAAGGACCCCAGGGCACTTATCTTTATAGCACTGCTGCCCAACTGAACTGTCTATGATGATGCAAATATTCTAAGACCTGTGCTGTCTAGTAGGGTAGCCACCAGCCAAGAGAGACCACTGAGCATCTGAAATAAGGACAGTGTGATTTAGGAACTGAAATTTTAATTTCAATTGATTTTAATTAATTTAAATTTAAACAGTGACAGGCGGCAAGCAGCTACATTATTGGAGAGCATAGCTTTGGGGTAACTAAAATGTTTATTATGGCCAGGGCAAAGGGTGTGGGATAGGAAAGAGGGAGGGAAGTGGCCAGAGGCAAGGCAAGTAGAGTCCAGACAACATGGGGACATGTGCGCCATGTCCTGTGGTGTGCGCCACCTCAGCCTGGTAAGTAGGGGGAGACCACGTGAGTGGAAGCAGTTGTCCAGGGAGGCCAGTCAACAAGGTACTTACAGACTGAGACACCCACCGCCTCTTCTCCCTGCTAATGAAGCCCTGAATCCTGCAGATGGAAACAAGTAAAGCTGACCTACTTAATCCCCTGAAGTGTGGGGAGTCACAGTGGGGTGTGGAAGGGAGGAAAGGAAAGGCATTTTGTTTGTATTTTTTGTCTATACATTTCCTAGAACTCTATGCAGGTGGAACTTTTCATTTCTCTTACACTGATGTCCAGAATGAAAAAGAATGCACTGCTTTGAGCCTCTGGTCTCCTGGCCAATCCTGTTATGTAATGTCAACCTATAATCAAGAATAATGCAGTGGTTTCATAATCAAGTTTGCACTTCAGAAAAGTTTTTTGAAAATGGAACTGAGGAAGCCAGACTAGAGGCAAGGAGATCAGTGAGTATGTACCATAGTAAATTAGGAGAGAAATACTGGAAATTTTAACAAGGTAGCAATACACAGAAGACCCTCTGTATCTGTAGGTGCAACGTCCTCGATTTCAAAAACCATGGATAATGTACTATGTTTAAGATACTGCTGGTTGAATCCACAGATGCAGATTCTGCAGATAATGAGGGCAGACAACTGGACTTGAGCATTCATGGATTTTGAAACCTGCAGCAGGTCCTAGAACCAACCAACCACAGACACTGAGGAACCACTGTATAAGCGATGAACCCAACAGCTGCAGTCAAGAATCTGCCAGAAAGTGTAACAGACAGACCTGGGACTGACTGCATATGGGCAGAGGGGTATAGGGAATGTTCAGCAGTGATGCCTTGTTCAGTGTGACCAGAGTGGAAGGTGGTGCCATCGGTGGAGATGCAGAATTTGGGAAATGCACTAGGTTAAGAGGATAGCTAGTTCTAGCATCATTGGATCCTGACTTTGCTAGTTACTAGCTAGGTAGGTGACTTTATTCAAGTCACTTAACTTCTTAGGGTCCACCCTGCAAAAAGGTCAGAGGAGATGACTGGTGAGATCTGTTCCACATGATTTTAGGAGTGTATTTCCAAAGACACCTTTTCATTATCAAACACGTGTATCAAAGATGACTTGTTCTTCAAACAATACTAATTATCAAAAATAGTATTACTATATCTCTTCACTTGATCTCAATTTTGACTGTGGATGGGACTTCATGAATCCATTTGTTGGTAATTAGATATGCTGATTATGTAGCCAAGCTACAGACTTACACAGATGTCCTGGAGTACACCTTTATGACACTACATAACATTATTTCCTATAATAAATCATAGAGGCAGAAATGAGAAATTATAAAGCACATCTTATTGTCAAAGTCCTCCCTTGGTGATAATTTTTCTTATACAAATTCTGTTATTTATTCATCCTTGTTTTTCCACAAGTAGTGATAATAGTGTCTACTTTGATCAAAATACATTTGAAATCAAATAGAATTGTCCCAAATCAATTTTAACACAGATACTTGTGAGTCCAAGGTACTCAGAAGATTGTTACCTTTAGATTCAACATGAGCCACATTCTTCATCATTTATCTTTAAAGGACAAGTTTTAGGAATGACCTTGAGAAAGTAGGAAGCACACACACACACAAACACGGATGTACAGATGTGCTCTTCAAGTGGGGAGGACGGGAATGACAGTGGAGTGGTTACTACTTTTTTATTTAGAAACTTTCTAGCTTGACCTCCCAAGGCCTAAAATTCTTCACTGAAGTTGTTCAGAATGAGCTCTCCAGAAACAGAAAATGTAACAATGAAGGAAGCCATGCTTTTCCCCCACCATAAGAAGGATATCAAGCCAGATGACTAACTAGGCACAAGGATATAAAATACAGTTGTCAATAATTCTGTCAATGTGAGCTCTCTGGACTTGAATTTCCAACTTTACCACTTAATAATGGTCAGTTTTCGGCCAATCACCTAGCTTTTTTAAGCCTCCACATCTGTAAATGGGAATTATAAGCAGAATCAATCTTACCACAGTATTGTGAATATTATCTATCTATGTAAATATCTATCATACTATTTATGAACTAACAGATTTAGTCACATATTTCATAGTTTTCAGTCAATTGCAGTCATTATTTATTATTGCTCACACCGTTGCATTTTAGGTAGGTGGGGAGCCCTGCAAGTTGGCTCTTCGTCCTTTGTTATTATCCCATTTGAGTTTGATAGCTTCCTTGTTTTCAGGTTTGGCAAGAGACCTGGGTTATTTTGTACATTACTTGGAAGTCAAGAACACTGGCTTTGTTCACTAATACATCCCAGGTGCCTTAACATGTGCTCAATAAACATTTTTGAATGAATGAATTAGACAGCATGTAACACATTTTAAATAACTAAAGAAATGTCACATGTGTAACGTGTCAAAATTACTCAAAAACACATTTTGTGTCACAACTAGGGTTTTAAACTAGACTTTCAAATATGTATTGATTGCATCTGGCTTGGCCTAGAATGAGGCGTTTATAAGTGTTCTTAGAAGGGAAAATCCAAGACTCTTATACAAGATGCAGGCAAGGTTAATGAAAAGTTCATTGGCAAACAACTTTGACACCATGCCCTACTAATGCTTAGAATGCATTCATGAGAGATGTCTTAGTTGGCCTTGCTGGAACATGCCCTGATCGCCTCATTTTCGAATATTGTGAACTAATACATCTTTTGAGGGACAGATGGCTTCCAGTTCAACAAAGTCTGATGATTTATAGGTTTCACTTTTATGGAGGACAATCACAAGATTAAGCAAGCATTATTCCTAGAATTAACTATTTCAGAAAGGAAATGCTAATTTTTCCTCATTAAAAAGAGAGAACACAGATGTCACTCACTTGCAAGAAAAAATATTACTCTAGCTCTAGAACATGCCATTGTGTTAGGCAACATAAAGTGGGAAGTGGGCAGCAGAACACTAGCCCTCTACTACCTTCCCTTTGTCCTCATGACAGACAGATTGATGTGTCTTTCTCTAAATATATCCGGTCAATTAACATATGCACAGTCTCCACCTCTCCTCCCCCAGTTTTTTCAATGAGGACTTTTTTTCATTCCTTCCTGAATAAATCTGTCAGTCTCTAGGAACAAATTCTCGTTCTGTCAATAACAAAAGTTAGCTCTTCGGAAAGCACAATCGCTGTCTGGGACGTTGCGGGAAACTTCCACTGACTTCTCTGTAAGGCGAGGGAACTGGATAACCTCTTCAAAGTCAAATGTTCTGTGGCTTTTTAGTCTTTGGTTCACAATTGTTGGTATCTCGTATGAATTCCTATAGCTCTTGGAAGTCACACTGGTGCCACATTCTTTTAATGAAAACGAATTCAACCAATACTGTATAGAGAATCCTACTGGGTAAGATGACTTCCATATACACATGCTGTCCCTTCCCCAGCGAAAGTGTCAGCACCCTGAGGGCAAAGACTGTATTTTTATCCTCCTTGCGTTTTTCACAAAGCATCCTACCCCAAACCTTACACAAATCAAGTGCTTCCTAAACACCACTCCACTGATTTGCTGATGGGCTTATTATTAAACTTTTCTCAGTTCCCCTTGGGAGGCTCTACAAATAGGCATGACTGCAAATGTCCTCCATTCCTAAAAAGAGAGCCGGAACTGGTCCGTTGTTAATCCAGGCACAGGTGGGCAAGAAGGAACATTGTGTCTTATGCATAAAGCTGTGAGAGTGGAGTCCAGAAGAACATAACAGGAAGAAATAAGTCATGGGGCTGCAAAGCCCGCTGGCCTTTCATGGAAGCAGAACAAATGTATTGGGGAGAAGTCATAAGATTAAGACAAGATCAGAAATGAGAGTAGACGACGTGAGGTTCAGAGGCGCATTTACAACCCACTCTAGAAGGAGCAAGAGTTTGGAGAAGAAATAAGCATCAGAAAGAAATAAACTGTACAGTTTCATCTGCAGAGAAACTACGTTGCTGGAACATGAAAAATTACTACCCAATAACCATGTTTGCTAAAAATAAGCAATATACAACATAAAAGAAATTCCACTGTACTTTGAAAAGCAATCCCACTCCAAGGCTAATGATAAAAGAAGTGTTCATACATTGAGGTGGGGGGCAGTCATTCTGTCTTATACATGAGTTAACTGGAATTGTATACTAACTAAAACAGCCTGTTTGTGGCCGATCAAACATACATTGTACATCTGCCTTGATTATTAAAGAAAAGGGCATATTGACCAGAAGTAAAGAATGACCACGTGAAAAATAAAGGTTACGTGCCCCTCTTCCGGGGACATCAATGCTGGCAGCCCCTTGACGAGAACCTCCAAGTGCCAAGGCCATACTTTGCTTGCTGGTCTGTTTTCTTTTAACCGTGAAGAAATGTCTCCCTGATGTATTTAATGTTCTTGGTTCTGACAAGATATAAAACTTGTGATGAAAACTCTGCTTCTCCGGAGCAGTTTCGCAGAGAAATCTGTGGAGCTGGCTTCTGGGATAGTCCTCATTTTGGCTCAAATAAAACTCCTTTCTATTTTTACTATTGATGCTTTATTGATTACTTTCCTCGACATTACACATTGATCCTAGTGAACGGATGTATAAAAACATTTCTCTCAATGATTCTCAGTCAAAAACTTCATCTCAGATATAAACACATACACCTTGTACTTCCTTCAACTAGGTGGACAAGCAGACTTTAGATAAGGAAACTCACACAGTGAAAACTTATTTAATTTTCCCACTAAGACATAAGGAGGAAGAGTCTCACATGGGTCAGGAATTTCAATACTGGACTTTTCTCCTGGGCCCATAAGCCAACAGATGTGCAACAACAGATCAAGAGAAGGGAAGGTCTATTTTTGCATTCACTCAGACTATACTTCCAGCAACTATAAACCTAGTGAAAAACTGGCTGAAAATGGGAATTACCTCCAAACAGCAGACTGTGTATTCTGATAACTCCCCAAAAGAGGCTCCAGCCAGGCCCAGTGTTAGAATATTTCTCTAATTCTATGACAGATCTATATGAGAAAAAGCAAAAGACTGTTGGAAATTATCTGGTGTGTCTTTCCTGTTCAAAATTATCCTAAAAATTTTAGACCCTAAAAGAAGCACAGTCCATAAAATGGGGAATAGATTAAGTAAGAAATAAGGCATTGCATTTGTTTATGACCATTGTCAGAATTAACGTGAGACGGAATGAGAACCCATTCAGAAAACCAAGTGATCCCTCGCAGGGTTTCCCTGACTTAGTCACTTAGTGAATTAAATCGCTCACTGTTTTCTTGGTGAGAGTAGTTCCTACTTTAAAAGTAGAAAATTAGAAATAATCACCGTATTTAAGAGGCAAAGAAACAAGTAAACGGTTATTACAGAACACACTGGATGACAAGGCATTTTTCAATGTAACAGAAAGAGTAAAACTAAGTTAACTTATTGGGATTCATAGAAAACTGTCACAGTACGGAGAGACGGGGGTGGCTAGTCAGCTAACCGGCAGCCCATCCTTTCCTGTGACAATAGAACTCTGTTTCTCTGCAGGGCAGCCATGAACTCAGCGCACTATGACTGGGCTGGCTCAGTCACAGAAATCTTACTTCTCCTTGCCAGATATTCATGTACCTGGACTCCCTGAAGCTAGGAACAGCCATTGAGCTGGTTTTAACTAATGAGCTTTAAGGAAAGTCTTACATGGGAAGGACGCTTTCAGTAAAATATTCCTTTTTTAATAAAAAATAGTAGGAATAAAACAAAATTTTTTAATAAAAAAAAAGTGAGCAAAAGCCTAATGGTGCTTTCCCTTCTCATTTTTTTCATGCTTTTAATACTGATAATATTGCTGGAGTAAGAACAGTCATCTTCAGACCATAAACTGAGACGCATGAGAACGAAAGGCCAAGACACTTACAAGGGCAAAGAGGAGAGAAAGAACCTGCCTAGGTCACTGCTGACATCAGCGAGCCTCTGAGCTAGCCCTGAACCCACCTAACAGACAGTCTTCCAACTAAGTGGGAACAGTGTACTGTTTAAGGCAAATATTCTGCAGCCTAACACATTTCTAAACGAGCTAGTCCTCTCTGCAGAATCTAGTCCCAAGAGCCCACCATACACGTCTGCATTTCCTAAACACATCCTGTCTCTGAGGTAACACCCCAGTGGCCCGCTCTAAGAATCTGCTCATCTCACATGTGTGGCGATTTCCTTTTCTTTTTTCTTTGTATAGAAAAGTTGTCACAGACCGAAACTCAAATATGCCCTCTGCTCTAGAAATACACTCATAACATGCAACATGAAACACACAGTTTCATGGGGCGTAGGGAGCTCCCTGAAAACCATCCAAGAATTTCTGGTATGGTCTTCAGAGACGATCCAGATAGGAGAATCCTGGATTCGATTTCTTATTACTTTACTCTTAATGTTGCTTTTTGATTAATTTCATTTTATAAGGAAGACAAAATGCCAACATCAGTCTTATTTACAGAACAGTCTTTGTGCTCGTTTCTTATGAAGGAAGGGACCGAGTTAACAAGAAGCAGCGAAGTGGGGGAAGTATATCTCTGGAGGAAGACTCAGGAGAGCCAGGGTCTGGGCAGGACTCTGCATTTGCAGAGTGACCAAGGTCATTTTGAATGTCAGATCCCTCATCTGTAAAATTCCAACTCTTTTGAAAGTATAACGTGTCACTGGGTGCTGATTGGATGGCAGATTAAAGGCAGAGTTTTCATTAGCAAGAGGAACCAGGAATCTCCAAGGCCAAGTTCACGTTTCTCTGTCATATTTGGTCAAACAAGACGATTCTGTGCTACTCTTCTGTTCTATTTAAAAGGTTTATTCATGTATTATGTAGTTACTGATAATGATGATAACATTTATTATGTACTGTAATACCTCCATTTATCAGACATTCTACCTGGAACTTTACATATATTATTTTATATTACTAGCACATTTGAGGAAACAGTGGCTCAGAGACACGGAGTAACTTATAAAGAGCCACACAAACATAAGTAGAAAGGCTGGCATAGGGACATAAGCCTATCCGACAATGGAAACCACTCTCTGGATATTATGTTAAAATGCACCTCATGCACAGAACTCAATTTTACTATGACCTAGCTAAAAAGTATGTTGGAGATGGTTGGGATCTAAAGTTGTAAGTGTCCCACGGCAAATATAATTAGCATTCACAGTTTCCCAGGCTTTGCACCTAAAGGCCAAGTTACAGAAAGGGCCAATGGAGATGCCAGCTGGAGACTAAATTTAGGATTCAGAAAGTAAATGTATTAGTAAAACTGTGCAAGTTTAGACATCTTATCAATATTCATACCCTTGGTATTTTTGGTAGCCAGGGCCTGACCAGGATTTTTTTTTTTTTTTCTTTTTGGTCAAAAATAGCTTAACTTGAGCCTACCATCTGATGGAAAATATGTATTAGTAATACTGTAAGACTTTTTAAATGAGGCAAGACTGGCATCTACTCCATATGTGAATACTAAAATTAGATCAGTGACTGAGAGCTTTGGCAGCTGGAAATGGAACAAGAATTTTTTTTTTTTTAAAGTGAGAAATGAAGATTTAGGGCTTTGTTAAAAGAACAAAGAAATCCGTGATGAACGTTAACAGCTGGAATGAAATAGTTAACTCTTCCTGCTATTAAAACAATTGACACATAAGTGCCATTTTGTTCACAAAACATGTTCATTTTTGGTACAGCCTTGCATTAAGTAAATTATTTAATTTTGAGACAGAACACATTTCAAAACAATCCAACATTCATACAGAAACAATCGTCAAAATCCATGTACAATGCCTTTTAAAATGACCAGTCACCGTTGCGACAGGCAATGTCAAAGGCAATGCTCAGAGATACCATAACAACAGGAATCTTTCTGCTATAGCAGCAAACACATGGTTACTAGTTGAAAGAAGGAATCATTCCAGACATTCAAAATTTTTAGTCTAAAAAGTACTGCCATCCCCTCCCTCCCACAAAAATTTCTTCATTTATTTTGAATTTTCAGTTTCGTTACTTAATGCCTTGAAGGGTTCCTCACTCTATGTAAGACCTGTAGATCCCAGTAAAAGGTAAAAATACAAGTTAAGACAGCATGGAATCATTAGGTTTTATTTCACATGTGCATACTTTTGCTCCAAGAAAACAGTCTTAGGTGTTCATGATTTTTAGGATTTATTTGTTTCACAAGCAATTTATCCTCTGTATCAACTACTCGAGGTGAAATTCTCTTATAATTCTCTCTAATGGCCTTAATATTTCAATAGAGTGATGCATCCTAATATAAATGCCCATTCTGAATGATCAGGATCCACCTGCAGTAACTACCGCAGTGAGATTAGCGATGCCATCCTATGGTCTGGTGGCTTCATGCCGTGTTGGTTTAGTGCACTGAAGTGCGTGGAATAGACTGAGTTCCTTGGTTTATCGGACAGACAGCCGATTACAAAGTACTTGCTCAGTTGATGCTTCTGACATTTCTCGTAACTCAATCTGAACACATGCACCAAGTTGCTTTCATACAGTAACAGTGACACCCTCCTTCCAAAACTTACCAACTGTGAATTGCAAACTCCACTTTAGGTGAAATATTTCACATCAAATGTTAAATAAATTACATAAGTAAACTATAAACCTACAGAACTTGATGTCAGAAAAGAATGCAGATGCTATCTGACCCACCCCAGACCCTGAGAGTTTTCAAGTTTCAAGAAATAACAAAAGTTTCAAGTTTAACACCTGCATGGCTCTCCTATTAATTTCTGTTTTTTAAGAAACCAAAGCAAACATCATTTACATTTTCAGATCTTCGCTAAAACTAAAATGAAAGGAAATAAACTGCAAAGGAGTTACTGTTTTAAATCAATGAACAGCTTATCTTTCTGGATGCCTGATCACTGCAGTCCTCACTGAGAATCATTCCCACAGATCACTAAAATAATCTCACGAGTAGCAGGTGTTGAGTAAAAACCACCAGCCACTTTTTATCGTAACACATAGGTTTAACAGTAAAATACACACAACATAAAATGTACCTGTTAACCATTTCTAAGTACAAAATTCAGAGGCATTAAGTCACATTGTTGTGCAAACATTACCACCATCCATTTCTGGAACTTTTTCATCATCCCGAACAGGAACTCCTGACCCATTATGTAGTATACATTTGTTTAAGGAAGACAAGTAAGAAAAAACATTTCTTCTTATCCTAATCTGCTCCACAATCTAAATTACAGGGTTTCACGGTTATTAAGGCCTCAATAGGGAAGTCATTTCTAGGTGGTTTACATGTTGGAGGAGGAGACTGAATGTTGCCACAAAACAGCCATCAGTCTGGGGATTCTCTGCTGTCTTGAGAAGGGACCCAGAAATGGAACACAGGATCCTAGGACAGAGTTCTCAAATTGATCCACAGTCCTAGGATCCTTGATAAAATGCAGTTTCCAGTTCCAACGTGAGCCCCAGTAGCTCAGAGCCTCTTTGGGAGTTGTGTAGAGTTGCTAGACAGTGTCATTTTCCACAGTCCCCAGGGGATGGCAATGCACTTCAAAGTTTGATACACACCACGTGACTGTTCGTAGTTCTCTCTCTAGTCACTGTGTCCCTCCGCCCTGCCCTCCCACACATCCCCCAGCCACCTCCACCCACGCACGATACCCCTTATGCCTTCCCTTTATTCCTGAGCATTCCCTTAAGTCACTGTCTGATGAGAGAAGAAATGGTTCAGCTAACAGGAGTTATGAAAGTTTTAGTCTCAATACAAACCCAAAAGACTAGCTCCAAATGCAACATTTCCCACAATAACATTTAGAAATAATTGATCAAAGGAAGAACTAACTATGAATTCTCTTGCTTACCATGTTGGCAATCCTGACAAAAAAAGAGTAGGGCATGTATATTACATAGCTTTCTCCAGGGGTGAGTTCTATTTAGCATAATTCACACATAATCAACTGCTTGAGGTGCACAAAGAAGTAAAATTTCTGACTTCCTGAATATCTCACAAAGTAAACTTTGAAATTAC
The DNA here is from genome assembly GCF_048773025.1 of Camelus bactrianus. Taxonomy (NCBI): domain Eukaryota; kingdom Metazoa; phylum Chordata; class Mammalia; order Artiodactyla; family Camelidae; genus Camelus; species Camelus bactrianus. The sequence continues at coordinate 11,765,277 of NC_133555.1, forward strand.
CAAAGTATAGAACTTTATGACAATGCTATATTTTCCCAGTGATCTTGTGTGTTGAAAACCTTAGGGTTTTCATTCGGAAATATACCTCCAGAATATTAAAGTAGCCCACACAGGTTTTCTGTGAATAATTACAACCTCCCTTCTCTATGATGCATGTCATATTGTGTAAGACCTCCCTAGCATTCATGCTACATTTTCCTTACCAGATGATGAGCTATGAGAAGGCCATGTGCTATGTAGCTTACATAGTCTTTGGGCAAAAACACACTCGATGATGAAAGAAGAGAAACCCTAAGATCTGGGACAAGAAGACTTCTCATCAAATAGTACTCAAGTCTCTCACTTTAACCAACCCAGCCACAAGACAAAATAAGGCAGAAACCACAATAAAAACACAGGTATCAAATCGTTACTATTAGCAGCCAGGCTTGATTCTAAACTTGCTCATTTCCATAAATCCACAAAATTCAGTGCTTACTCAATTGCCTGATTTTTGTGTTTAATAGGAGATGTAGTTTCCTTTAATTTTTTTTTAGCGTTATTTCTCAGTTGACTTCATTTAAAGTTGAAGGCTATTCTTAAAGGAATGCTAGTGGCAGGCAACTGCCTTTTGGAGGAAGAAGAATGGACACATATATTGTGCAAATTAATTATTTATATATGTGTATGTGTATCTCAGATAAACGTTCCAATTACAAAACGCCTTTATGTAGCAAAAAAATGTTGGAAGTTAATAAAACTAAGCAAAATATACAGCACAATGCATCCCTCAGTTTTGACCTTCACTGGAGATCTTTCATTTCCTCTCTCACATTAGACAAGTTACTTAATTATAGAAGCTATTTCAGGAATAATTAAGAACCCCCCTTTCAGAAGCAGCGAAGTAGTTTATGTGGTCATCTGTAGAAGGTTATAACTTGAATGTATTATTTCTTGGATAGTTAACCTTTTGAGTAAGCAAGAAAAAAAATGATGGTATCCATTTCATTTACGATTATGCAATAGCACCCACTATTTATTAAATGTCAAGAAAGAGTATGCCTGCCTTTTCCAGTTACATGGGCTGTCCACCCCCTAAATCCAGCTTACCATTTGGAAATTTACATTGATATACAAGCAGGGGGTTGGTTTCTAAATTTAATTTGAGTTCTAATATTATAATAGGGCATTTCTTTGAAAAACAGCAATATAGGGGACAGTGAATTACAATGTTCAGTTTACAATCTAAAGGACAAGATTAAACTAACATATCTAAGGTGTTAGTAGATGACCTAGGATGGTCAGGGCAAAGCACTAATGAAGTTGTCACAGTGGTTCAGTGTAGGTTAGAAACAGTTAACTCCACGTAGAAAGCATACTTGGTGTAAATGGTCTGAGAAGTATAAAACAGCTATCTCCAGTTAGAGGAGCAGAGTTTTATCGAAGACTGGACAGGAGAGTGAGCTTGGAAAATGAAGCCTACCACAGGTGTTCTTCTGGTTCTAGCTCATAAAAATCAGCTCTGGGGAGTGTGTGTCCCTCTAGTCAGGCACATGGCATGTCCTACAGTAGTACCAAACATCAAGAAGCAGAGTTAAACAAGAAGCAGTTTATTCCTATTTTTAAAATGTCTTTCAAATAAATCAAACAGTATGATTTTATATAACAAAAAGTTGTCCCATCTTCTTAAAGTTTATCCTGCAGCCTAACTAAGAATGGTTTGCCTTCCTCTGACATTAATAAGATGAATCGGTAGATGCTCACACCAGTTTTTATTCCAGCTGAAGCACACAGGAGCTGAATTTTGGTTTTATTTTCTATGATGTGTTTTGATTTGACACGCATATTCTCACTTTAAAGTCTGATCAGTTACCTTGAAATGCATTTTTTTTTAAAACATTGTCAGCCTGTTTAATAGACATAGCCTTTGACTTCTCCAGTTATATCTTCGTCCTCTGCCTTTCCACATTTGTATTCTGACAGGATGCTTTATTTGTCATCATCTCTGATGACAACTAAAGGTACAGAGACATGTGAGGCTAGCAATATCATACCTTAAGAGCACAGAGCAAGGGAATGGCTCCCAAATATAGCTGAGTCTCAGAAACCGTGATGTGGTTGGTACAACCTGAGATGTGCTATAACCATAAAATGCATCCTAGATTTCAAAGACTAAGTTTGGAGAAAAATGACGATCTCATTAATAATTTTTACACTGTTTCCATATTGAAATGCTCCTATTTGAGATATACGGGTTAAATAAAATAGGTGATTAATATTAACTTCCCTTGCTTAATATTTTTCTTTTTTCTAATGTAGTTACTAAAATGTTTCACATTGGATATATATGAGTGTCTGGCATTACAAATCTGTTGGACACCAGTGCTACAGACAGGGAGGAAGTCTGGGGTCTGGCTATGTATCGATAACTATGCAGATACATGCAAGTAAATTTACAAGGACACTGCAGAGACCCGGAAGTGCGAGGAGATAAGAGGAGTCATATAGCTGGTATGTAAGTGTGCTAAGTGATTACATGAATGCTCCTATTTGATAACCAGAATAGTTCTATTATCTCATTTTACAAATGAGAAAGCTGAGAAGTGAAATAATATTCCCAAAGTAACATAGCCGTATGCGGTAGAACCAGGAGTCAAATGCAGTTCTGCCTGACTCTAGAACCCGGGTTTTTTACGCGAAAAAGAAAAATCTCAGTCTATAAAGTCTATTTCTGGCACCACCAGATAAGACCTCTGTGTTCTGTCATACTATTCAATCCACCTACCATCCAATCCTTTATCCCTATCTGCCTACCCACATCCACCTCACTTATCAAGATGCAGCTCTAGTTCACACACGTATGCCAGACTCAGAGATTTCTGTCCCCAGTACCACCAACCTAAGGGTTTGTGGATTTTTATTTGTATCAGGTACGTTAATTCCACCTGACTTACCGGTTTCATGAAGGCAGAGACTGCATCTCATTTCTTTTGTGGTTTCCACAAAAGCCAGCCAGAGTAAACAGACCCAAACAGGCTGCTAAAGGAAAACACAGTAAAGGAGGAATGCCAGGTGGACAGGGAGTCCTATGTTTGATTACCTGGATGATAATAAAAAATGTAAAATCTTGGTAGGAATCATCACTCCTTTTGCTTGGAATGTATGTCCCTGCCTATTTAAGTAACTTACACACTGGACTTGTGCCCAATCCTGATTAGCCAGTAACCAAATATAAGATTTGCACAGTTGAAGATTTTTGGATGAAATTCATGGGTAATTACACTTGGAAACTCTTGTGAGAAACGTACAATGTAGGTATAAAAATATTTTTATTCCTCTTTTTCATTGTGTCCAAACTTGCTACCCTAAACTGTAACTGAGCTGCATGACTGATAAAAAGCATACTAAATCTGCACATTAGGTTTGAGTCAACGAAAAGGAGATGTCCAAAACATCGGCTTTTTTCCCTCTCCAAAATTAACATGCTGAATAACAATGGGGCTACTTTTCTTGACTGAAGCCAAAATCATCACTAGTCATCAGAGTGCCACATTCATCATCTTCTCCCACTGCGCCATCATTCTTTAATCCAAAATCTAGGCACACCGATTTGTGCTTCCATTGTAGTAGTGGATGGTCCCCGTAGGTTCTTGCCGGGCACAATGCTAGCTTGTATTCTTATGAGATACCCAATAAACTATAATATCCCAACCCAGGATTTCCGTCACGATAAAAGACACACTCGACTAACCACACACACTGGAGGCTACTGTCTCTTTTCCTACTTTGGGAGGTTGCATTATACTGTATGCCTTGTGGCAGGTCAGGTGGGTAGCATAGGGAAAGCGTACTCTAGTACCAAGAGCAGTGAGTATCACACTATTGGCATTTTACAGCAAATCATTCTCTGTTGTGAGCAGGCTGTCCTGTGCCCTGTGGGATGTTTAGCAACATCCCTGGCCTCTACCCGCTAGATTCCAGGAATACCCTCTCCAAAGATATCTCCGGGCATTACAAATATCTCCGGAGGGGAAAGGGAAACCCTCTCCTCACTGAGAACCACGGGGTTAGAACAAAGACTATGGCACCAGACTGGCTGGGTTAGGATTCCAGCTCCTTAACCGTGCAGTGGTGTGACCTCAAGCAACTGAGTTAGTCTCAAAATGCCTAAGTTTCCTGAGAAGTAAAATGGGGATAATGCTAGTACTTTGCTCAACATCGCTGTGGTGATTACACACATGAACCTAAAATAAAGCATGAGCAGAGCGCCTGGAAGGTGTAATTAGCTCTGTGATATATATTTCACTGCTGCTGCTGCTTTTGGCAGTTGTTATTATTATCCTTTTTAAGTGAAGACATAAGATTTAGTCTTAAGTCTGTATCTAAACAGTATGCCCATTTGGCAAGTCACCCAACAACCTGGGTTTCAGTTTTCTCATGAATCAACTACAGGGTAGACCAAATATTTGTTAGCGATGCAGCACAGTACAGTGGCTAAGAGTCCAGGTTCTAGATCAGACAGCTTGCGTAGGAGCCCTGGATCTACCACTTAGTAGGTCTTTGGCCACAGAAAGATCATTGAACATGTCTAAAGTTCATGCTCTGATTCCATAAAACCTGGAAAATAAAGCTCCAATCCCATAGCATCCATGTGAGAATAAACTGAGATGATGTAGACAACATCTTAGTAGAATAATCAGTAACAACATAAATACTCAACATGTTACACAATTAATCTTTAAATGTGGTATATGCACACAGTGGAATATTATTCAGCCATAAAGATGAAGGAAACCTTGTCATTTGCAACAAAATGGATGGATCTTGAGAGCATTACGCTAAGTGAAGTAAGTCAGACAGGAAAAGACAAACACTGTAGAAATATGTGGAATTTTAAAAATACCCAAACTCGTAGAAACAGAGAACAGATTGGTTGTTGACAGGGGCAGGGCATAGGGGTGGAGGTGGGGAAACAGGTGAAAGTAGTCAAAGGGTACAGACTTCCAGTTAGGAGGAAGTTCTGGGGATGTAATGTAAAGCATGATGACTGTAGTTAACAATACTGCATTGTATATCTGAAAGTTGCCAAAAAGTAGATTTTAAAAGTTCTCACTACAAAAAATAAATAAATAAATAAAAGAAACTATATGAAGCAATGGATGTGTGAATTAAACTTATCCTGGTAATCATTCTGCACTATACACATATATAAAGCCACTATGTTTTACACCTTAGACTTACACAATGCTTTATGTCAATTATAACTCAATAAAGCCGAGGGAATAGAAAAAAAAACAAATTACATATGACTATAAAGGTGAGGGGAAATAAGTCATTAAAAAGAATAGCCTCAGTGGAGTACGTGGAAAAGAAAAATGAAACTAATTCTTTGTATTTACCTAACTTTCGTTCCTATTAAGTCCAGAGTGCCCTGGAGTAAATGCACTAGCCTTTTTACCTGGATACCCCAAGAGGCAAAGGATAATGATCTCTGAATACAGGCTTTGAGAATCCTCAGAATATGATTAAGGTGGGCTACTCTCCTTTTAAGATAGACCATCATAAGACTATATAGATGAATCCCACTCATTACGCAGAAGGCATGGGTTAAGTTAGACAAGGATGTTCTCTGATCAGGGCCATAAGGAAGCAGGATTCTCAGTTTAATGCCTACTGACTCTACAACAGGAAGCCGTATGAAGCACTCTCTTCCTCTGACCCACTGCTTTATTTCTAGCAACTAGCATAGTGTCGGACACACAGTGGGTACACCATAACATTCAGTGACTGATGACTGCAGAACCAGTGTTCCAACCCCTGCGAGAGTCTTGGGTAGAGATGCTAAGCATATGTAGTAGTGTGAGCTAAAGGACAAGGTTTACCGTAAGTCCCTTTGAAGGGGGAATATCCTCATCGGTAACCCTTAGAAGTGAGTTAACTCCAATCTTTAGAGGCCAGAGCTAACCATGAATCATTTGTCACTTAAGTTGGGCAAAATCATCAGTTTCACCAACTCCAAGAAACATCAAGAGAATGAAGACGAGTCAGCAGTCACGGGCAGCAGAGATCTTCCCTCTTAATATTTGAGCCACAAGGGGTTGCATTTGTAGCTAAATTCCAGATTTCACTCTATTCATAGTGGCACCAAACACGCATGGGACCATGATAATAATGTCCAGGAGTTCCAGAATATATAATATTGATCTCTTGTGACCTGACAGGAGAGTTTCAAAATGGAAAATATCTAAATGGTTCAGGGGATGATTTCTGGAATAGTGTCACTTAGAAGGTGATTTTAAACTTGAGGAACCATGACCCCAATGTTCATATTAGCACTATTTACAACAGTCAAGACATGGAAACAACCTGAATGTCCATCGATAGATGACAGGATAAAGAAGTTGTGGTATATTTATACAATAGAATACTACTCAGCCATACAAAAGAATAAAATATGCCAATTGCAGCAAATTGGATGGGCCTGGAGAATGTCATTCTAAGTGAAGTAAGCCAGAAAGAGAAAGAAAAATAATATATGATATCACTTACATGTGGAATCTAAAAGAAAAAAGACAAATGAACTTATTTACAAAACAGAAACAGACTCACAGGCATAGAAAACAAACTTATGGTTCCAGGGTGAGGGGTGGGGGGGACAGAGTGGGAAGGGATAAATTGGGTTTGAGATTTTCTGATACTATTATATATAAAATAGATAAACAAGAAGTTTATACTATATAGCACAGGGAACTATATTCAATATCTTATAGCAACTTACAGTGAAAAAGAATATGAAAATGAATATATGTATGATCCTATATGACTGAAGCATTGTGCTGTACACCAGAAATTGATCCAACATTGTAAACTGACTCTACTTCAATAAAAATGTAAAACAAGACAGAGTCAGTGTCGAGGTGGGAATACCAGAAAAGATCATACCAAGTGACAGTGGTGATAAACTCTACACTGGAGAAGAAGTCTAGGGTACTTCTATTGTGAGATGTTTTAGAGAAAAAATGTGGCCATGGCTCACACAGAGCTGGATGGCTAGACCAGTTACATCTCATGTGACAGCTCTGATCCACCAACAGTGGCTTTCTCGAGGGCTCTGTTGAGAAATATGATAAACTCATTTCCAGGTTTAACAGGGTTTCAGAGAAGCAGTAACCCCAGGAGCTATCCTAGACTCTCCCAAGATCTACTCATATTGGTTAGGTAGGACTAAAACCCTTATTTTGAATGCAAATCTGCCTTGCAGTAATCTTTGCTCCTATCTGTCCTCAGGAATCACAAAATTGCATTGTAAATGTTTACTTATTTAATAAATGAACATTGCTCTTCTTGGAAACAAAAGGGGAGTGGTAATAATTAAACTATGTATTTGCTATATTTGGCTCAGACACTGAAGTCAACGCATAAAAATCAGATCATCTCCTTACAGTAATTTGCTGCCCCGTGGATCCAATGGTTGAGGTTATGCAGCCAGAAAGGACAGGAACCCAGTTAGCCTTCTGTAACGGCCAAGATGGTCTAATAAAAGACCTTCATTTTCAGAGCTCGGAGCTGTTTTTAGCACCATCTCTGGAAGGCCACTCCTTTTTCATCTGCCTGCCCCCCTGCCATAAACATCACAAATTAACCTGAAAGGGCAAGACCAAGATGAAAAGCCCATCTGGCCAAATCCTGAGAGGATCCCTGCATCCATGCAGGTTTTATTGTGCAATCTGAAATACTACCAATAAGTTGTTGAGAATATGTTTTGCTTTGGAGCTGCACTGCAGATGGGATGGTGACAGGGTGGCAACTGCAATGCAGACGGGCGGCATCTTTGAGGGATTTCCAAAACCCCTGTGCATTTTTCCACTTTTCTGGTTCTTTTAACTGTCTTCAGAAGCTCATGGTATGTGTCTATAGCGGGATAATCCTAAATGAACGCTTCCTTTAAGAGATAGATACGACTTGTAAAATTAGCGAAGAAAGAACGGTTACAGAAGTACCATTGTGCATTTGCATCCACAAGGGAACAATCCTCATGTGTGACTGTTCCTGGGAAAGTGTTCACAGCACTTTTGGTATCAACAAGGGGGCAGGTCACCATTTAGGCAGTGACTGAGAGAGCACGACTAACATAGGTACTGTGTGTGTGTAATTTTCATAACCACAGGGTGTCTGTTGATCAGACTGCAAATGTAAAGGGGAAATCTGATGCTGCTACTTACCTTAACTTCGGCTAAGAAAGAATGCTGTGTACACACACACACACACACACACACACACACATACACACAAAGGGCAGTACACAAGGCACACTGGGTAAAAAGGAAGAATTACCCAGTCTAACAGGTGAAAGAACCAATATCACATAAGTCACTAACACAAAGAAAATGTGCTTAGGGAGTTTTGATAGCAAGACCAATACCCAGCACTACAGTCGTGAGGCCAGAAATTTATGAGAACTGCCGTTACCTCATTTGCATTTTCTCCCTATCACAAAATCCATTTAAACACGAAGCCTAAAAGAGTATCTGCCCACACAAAATAATCGTAATAAAAATAAGATCATTTATTTTGCTCACCTTTATACCTGTATAAAGTAATCACAGACAGTTATGGGCACTGGCTTGGTAGGAAAAAAATCCATTCTTGAAAAGCTCATTAGTAAATTGCCCAGTTTTAATGAGTACGCCCACCCCCAAAATGATCACTACCAACATCCTCTAAGAGGGAATACATAGATAGTGCCTAATTAATATCTTTAGACTTAGTGAAGACATCAAAACTCAAGTATATAACCTGATAATTAGATATTTCTATTCTAATACAAAGAGTTTATTGAAAATGATAAAAGAGAAAGTTTAGCTTGACTTACATTATAGGTCCGTTATACACAAGAAAGACATGTCCTTCAGGGTTAGGCAAAACACATTTCAGGCTTTAAAAACACATTTCATTTTATTGGTTAATATTAACTTATATTGGTATCAAAATGGAGTCATATATTATAACTTTACCATTTGGTTTAACTTATAGCAGCTTAGTGAGATTAAAATGTGGTCAAATGCTATTCATGTAGGCACATCTCTCAGACAATAAATTATACTGAGCAAGAGATTGTGCAATTCAATACTCAAACTGAGAATTGCATAGAACCTCTGGTTTCAAATGCTATCATTAAATTTGATAAACGTCTTTCCACCCTTCTACATTGCATCTCTGCAAATGAAACCCTGGTTCTACTAGTAGAACCCTGTTACTCTGAATAACTCCGTAACTGGTAGGAGATGTCTGAGCAGGAATCTTTCAGAAATAAATGCAAAGTAGATACGTTTCTATGTGTAGCTTAAGGTGTTCAATATCTCCCAGCTGATAATGATAAATACACTGATTAATATAAATGAAAAATTCCCAGGTTGGTCAAGTGGTAGAGTTCTTCGCATTGCCTAGAGAGTGATCACTAACAAACGGGATACCAAGCTTTGGATGTAAACTTACCTTGAGAGAATGGCATTGGGCCGAACGTGCTTGATGAATTACACAGAAATAAGGAAAGTTCTAGATCTATGTCAAGAAAATCAACTGCAAATGCCAGCATGGCAGAATGGAGTTCTGACTTGACAACAGGTCATATGAAAAGTGTCTGGGAGTTTTAGTCCACCACAAAATCAGTAGTAGCTTCTGGTTTTGTAGATACCTTAAATTAGCTAAAACAGAGCCTTGGGGAAATGAATGAGACTGTGAACACTACCAATGTCAGAACATACCTGGAATGTGTATTTGGAAATATACATAATGTCTTTTCCCAGAAAAAAAGTCATAATAAAAATTTTATGTATTTATTTACTGTTTGGATTTTTCTTCATGCATATGCTTTGTGATTTTATTGGCTTTTCTTAATGGCAACAGATATTCTGGGCTGCAAAGCAGGAGCTTGTTTTTCACTTTGTTATTTATAATTTTATTATTAGTAAGCACAACTAATAAATATTATTTTTAAAAAACTAATGCCTAGTAACCTTTCAAATATAACCAAAATATCAATAATGGTAGTGATGATAACAACAGGAAAAAGAAACCACTCCTGGAATATTATCACCAATATTGGATTCTGCATTTTAAGAGGAAACTTAACAAACCAGAGTCTGCCCAGGGGAGACAGGAAAGGGTGGGATCAGAGAAGGTACAGCTGAAGTGGTTGTAGGTGTTAAGTTTGAAGCTGATAAGATCCAAGAGAGAAAAAGTACTGTGTACAGACTCTGGAACTTGGGTGCTTAGTCTTTGAGTCCCGGCGCAAGCAGGGTGTGACCCAGTGCAGGTATGTTCACCTCTCTGTGACAGTTTCCTCAACTGTAAAGCAGGTTTAACAGCAGTATTCACCTCACAAGTTTCTGAGAATTCAAAGAATGCCGATGTGTAAAACACTAAGTTCAGTGACCCAGCACAAAGCGAAAGCTCCAAAATACACAGCTCCCAAGAAATCGAGAGCAGTTACTCAAACAAATACATGCACATGAACAGTCATAGCTGCACGATTCATAGCAGGCAAAACATAGAAATAACCCAACCATCTATCAATTGATGAAGGGATGAATAAATTATGGTATAATGAATTATACCAATGAATTATTCGGTCATTAAAAAAAAATGAAGTACTGATAAATGCTACAACATGGATGAATTGCCAAAACAGGGTGTTAAGTGAAAGCAGACAGACACAAAAGGTCACATACTGTATGGTTCCATTTATATGAAATATCTAGAACAGGTAAATCAACAGAGACAAAAATCAGACTAATAACTGACAGGGGCTGGGGTAGGTACGGTAAGAGGAAAGATTGGGCAGTTTTATACTGAGTTTTATTTTAAGGTGATGAAAATATTTTAGAATGAGATAGAGGTGTCTTTTAGAACACTGTGAACAGACTGAATGCCAGGAAATTGTTCATTCAAAAATGGTTAATTCCAAATTATGTGAATTTCACCTTGATAAATATTTAGATGATATTTATAGTAATATAGAAAAGGGTAAACTTGTTGATATGTTACTCGTCCCCCTCCACTGTGGATGAGGAACTCACTCCCTCATAAGACAACCTATTTCAGGTTCAGGGAGTTTGGACGTCAGGAAAGATCAACGTGCTCAATGGACTTCAGCCTGTTTTTCAGTTCTAACTGCTATCGGCTGTGCAAAGTCGGCAAGTTACCTAGTCTCTATTGTAAAACAGGGAAACAAATGCCTACAAGATCAGTCTATAATGCACATTAAATAAAAGTAATCCACATTGTGTCTAGTACAATGCCCAGCACACAGTAGGTGCTTGCCGGGAACAAATACACCCTGAACTTACTAGATCTAAGTGGATGAAGATTTGGCAGGGGGATTATGGGAGAGAAGGAAGAGGGGCAAGTTTAGAAGGTTCAAAGTTTCTAGTGGCTAGGTTTTGTCACTGATTAAGTATCAACAGTGAACTCCGCAGTTAACTCTGCTGACCTGTGCACCAACGGCCCTCTCCCCAAACCGGACTCTACTTCTCCCTCCGGGGACACACAGTAATGCAATTCCTGCCCAAAAGGACACCCTTCAACAATGACACTTGGAAGACGCAAGAAACAGAGACACACCTGGCTTAGCACACAATGTATTCAATCACTGAATTTAATTTTCCGTACATTTTGGAGGTGTCCTCCCTCTCTCGCTGACAAAATAGTAAAACCTTGTAAGTAAAAATGTCCTCCTCTCCTCACCTACTACCAGAGCAGTTAAAATACAGATTCCCGAAGAGATTTCTGGTTTTGGAAAGTCAAGTGTGGAAGCAAGGATGTCTCTCCTTAAAAAAAAGAGAACAAGGAAGGAATGGAGGGCCCCTTCTCCCTGTTCTGCCTCTCTTCTCTGTCCTCTCTGGATGATGACCATCTCGGGGGGCCGACATTCACCCAGAGCGTCTGTAACAGTCCATTACACCTGTTGTCCTAGCCTGGAGAACAATCGATAAGCCCAAATGAAGAGTAATGGTTGATGATCCTTCCTCACTGATATTACTGTTGCCTACTGCTTCCCACATATTCTTCTGCCACTGCCCTTGCTGTATTCGGCTGCACCCTTTCCTGGAAGAACTCACACGTCCATCCCTGACTTTACGTGAGCCTCAGGCACATTCTCTTCTGAGCAATCCAGCTCTGATTAGTTGCTTCCACACCATATTTACTGGCTTTATTTTTGTTTCTGAGACGAAGTGTGCTTGACACTGAGTGAGTGAGCCACTACTTTCAGTAATTTATCATCAAATACACTCAAGACTCTCCTCCGTTCTCTATTTCCAGACGGCTTAACGACATCTCTTAAGGACTGGCCCACCACTTACACTCCTGAGTGTAACAGTTATCTCTGAATCTCAGTCTAGGATAAAGGTGCTCCAAAAAGTTTTTTTAAATGTCCACAAATCCAGCCATAAAATATTTCCTAAGCATCAAATTAGTATGAAAGTTATGTTAGAGACATAAGATCATTAATGGAGTAGAAAACATATACATAGGTTTTGGAATTAGAAAGACCTAGACTTGATTCTAGCTCTGCGGATTTCTTGCCATATGACAACAGAGAAATTGACTTCTCTGAGCCTCAGATTCCTTACTTATGATACAGGACTGACTATATCCAGCTTCTTGGAGTGTTACAGGATATAGAAACACATGTATATAAATCACTTAAATATTTTCCACATTTTCTATATTTACCCTATTAAAGTATGGTTTTCATTTCCAAGTAACTTTCTGGTTTCAATTGGGGTTTATAAATATATTTTCATATAATTTGATTGTTTCAGGTCAAATCAGCCTAATGATGCTGCATAACTAACCAAACTATAATTCACCTTGTTTATTGTAGTTTTGGCTATTTTATAATACTAACCTTCAAGTCAAACATATTTATCTAGTTCTCTCATGCATTATGAATAAAATCTGAATTTATTTCTCTCTCCAGTTCATGGTCAAATAAATGTACTAAAAACCTTTCAGGACCAACATCCCTTAGATTTTTCATTTTTGTTTTCTTAATAGTACAGTGAAAAGAACATAAAGTACACAAATGTCATCCTAGTTTTCTGCCTCTGGAAAGCTATGTGATTATGAACAAGGTATTTCATTCTACTGAGCCTTATTTGTACCTCACTTTTAAAATGCACTTGATTATATTCTGCCTCCCTACTTTAGTTCTTTTAAAATGAGCTTTCATATATTTGAAAGTGCTTCATACACACTAAAACTAACAACAAGCAGCTATCATTAATTTTTCAGAATTTTTTGCTATTTTCTTGATTATTCCTTTGATTTTTTAGTGGCAAATAAGTGAACATCTTTCTCCTAAAAATTTTTTAAGTAGTATTTATATTTAGGATTGACATGAAAGTTCACTGTAGGCAACAAACTAATTTGAAAAGTTCCAGACATTTTTTGATTCTATAACTTGATGGTTCTGACTCGATTGCCTTTTTTTTTTCTTGTTGAGTTAATCACATAATTACAAACTAGCAGATTATTTTATGCAAGAAGACTGTTCCACAAATTAGGTCACTGTCATTTATCATTACCATTTCTTTTCAAAACATATCAAATCGTACAGTCTGTTAACACTCGCTTTAGTGTGTATCATTTTATTTCCCTCAAATGAACATTATGAATAATGGCAAAGACCTAATCAGGAAAAAAATTAAAAATTCATTGTAAAGTACAACCATGAATATATGCAATGATCAAAGCCAGTATAAGAACAACAACAAAGGGTGATGTTTTAGTGCTCTTAGAGAACAGGGGAATAGGCTTACAGGGGGTCATGCCTCTTTTATATGCTGAGACTTCAGGGGATGAAGAAATAAGCTGTTTGAGTAGAGACTGTTTCTTATATACTCCTTCATGCCAGTCCCTTTCCCCTCCTAACTGCTTCAAGTTCATGAATAAACATGATTGATTCCAAGGGGTAGAAGCTTGACAATCATGTAAGCTAAATACCAACTGAGTGAAAAACATCAGCTTGAAATACAGATGCATTTAAGTTTTAGGAACCTCTGTCCATACCCCCTTCACCTAAACAACAACAACAAAATGCTCTGGGCTAGAGGGAAATGATACTGTAATTAGATGAGGATCAATTGGCACTTTGTAATTACTAGGCTGAAATCATGCCAGACTAAGTCCCTTCGCCAACAGAATTAAAGCCACAGAAGTTATATAAGGACAGGGCTATCAGAGCAGAAGGTGGCAGCCCAGAGCCTGGGTGAAGTCACATGACACATGCACAAAGGAGCGCTTGGCACTCCCACAAGAACTAACTTTGTACAGGGCTGGAGATCAGTAGGATGGCTGGGAACATCTGCACATCCACCTCATTTTACAGAGAAGGACACTCGTGCCAGGGCAAGAAAAGTGACTTTTCCAGCTCAAACAGCTAATCAATAGCAGAGTCCAGACCTAAGCTTCTGGCTCCTGTTCTCACTTTGCTTTCTACACAGTCCTGCCTCCTCTTGTCGCTGTGGGATGGGTTTTTCTTTCCTAGTCTCTGTGAATGTCACCTGAAGATGTGCCTGATTTGTAGGACCTAAAATTAAGAATTTGACTAATGATAACTAAGACAACTCAGATGAGAATCAACAGTATTTCTCTCCCTTCATAAGCATGACTTATATGAAACTGAGATTTAACTCTTGTCCAGAATTCCTGTTTTGGACCCGTAAGGGAAGGAGATCAATTGGTTAAAATTTACAAAATTATGTAGCACACTGCTGCAGTGACTCTAAAAAGTGAACAGATTTGTCTATTAATTTAAAGGACTTACTGGAGCTGGGAAGGCATGTTACATATATAATCATGATTCAGTAATAAAAGAACAAAAAAATAGAATATTTCATCATAACAAAAAACTCAGGAAAACATGTGCACAAAAGAAAACACGCTGCATCAAAATGGGTTATTTTACAATCATTGTGAGAATATATACATTTATATGGTTACAGTCAGCTAATAATTGTGGTTATAATTATGACCAAATCAACATTGATAAAAGTAGAAAATTAGTATATAATAAATATATTTAAGAGAGATACAGAAATACACATAAATAGTTTGATTAAAGGAAGCCTACTGACTTCAACCCTCTGGGGTTAATTTTAAATACAGACCCTAACGTCAAAACTGTTTTTATATTCAGAATACCTCATTTCTGCTTATTTCAAATCATCATGAAAATAAAACATATGAAGCTTGCTGGTGATGCCCCAGATTGTATAATCCTACCAAAGACGTTAACAGAAGCTCTAAAAATCTAATTAAATTTTAGAGTGCTAGTAATGTCGCCATAAGGCCCATGCAAGCTATTATCTACATTAATAAAAATTAAATTCAGACTATATCCTTTTCTGAATAATAATATACCTGGTTTCAAGGTCATTCTTACTTCCTTACTTAAGAATCTGTCTTCTCTATTCTCATAAATAAAACTGAGTCGTTATGAAGGGAAAAACCAAATGCCTTCCCTTTTATCCATCGTTCTTCTCTCAGGCCATGTAAGAGGGATCTCACAGCCTTCCCACCTTGGGTTGGGGGGCAGAGTTCATAGCATGGCGTCTCTCCACCTTTCCTCACTTGCCCCTGCCAGGAAAGGAAGGTCTCTGTAATCTCTATCCTGTGCTCTCTCTTGAACAACCGGTGTGCTGGGCCACCCACCATATGCTAAGCAGAGAGGACAACCCACCACATACATGGATGCAGCTGGGTCTTTTCTCTCTTGCTTCAACATCAGAGCCTGCAACAGGTTTGGGTGAAGTCAAGGTAGACCCTTCCTGGGACGATTACCTTAATTCAAAGGTGGGAAAGAGAGGACCTTGGTCCAGGCCAAATTCACTGGTTCCATTTTAGCAGAGAACCTGTACACTGGGAGTTATTCAGCCTCCATTAATCAAACCTTGAATGGTACTTGTCAGTTTAGTTCCCTTTTCAACTGGTGAGAGCTGAGACAGGAGGCAGGGTGTGACTGACAAGACCTTCACACCTCCAAGGAATGCCACTGCCAAATCACTGTGTTAAATTGGTCAGCAAACTACCATTCTACTGTGCATATCAATAATCAACACTGCCTCCACAACTTTTAAAAAAGCAAACACATCTTTTCTCTCTACCCCTCATACACACACCTGACTGCTATCTTGATATATGAAGAAAATATGTATTATTTTAAATGAATTATAGAGGAAGTGCCTAGAAACAAATCCTTCCCCCTCCCAATTCATTCTCTAAGGAGTCAGGTATTTTCTTTGTTTTTTTCCTCTTTTGACTACATATCATGGTCTTACAGTCCGTCATTTATCTCAGATCTCAGTGTACAGTTTTTCTCCATCTGCTTGGTCTCTGGGCTTGCTAATGGGATCTCTGAATCCATTACTGCAGACTCACTCCCTGATCACTGCTCCCTACAGACGGATCTACCTAGCCATCGTCAATAAAACCATTTTTCAAAAAATGATTTTGAAAATAACAACGCCTTTCTCTATTATTTTTCCCTCTTTGAAATCTGACATGTCTCAAACATCACCCTAGCTTGGGGAAATGTGTAAAGGTTTCAGGTTTTTCCTTCACTCCCAACATCACCTTTGATCAGAGAATTATATAGGTAACATGTGTTCTCTCAAAACTGTGATCTTTTGTTTGGAAGTGATAATTAGAGTGATATTTGGGGAAAAAACAAAATAATAACATGGTCTAGATTGGGAATTTAAAGTAAAATCTTCGGGAGACAGGAAGGCAGCTTTGCACGGGTTGGTATTGATGATAAAATGGTACCCTACACTCCCATGGTACTTCCTCAGTCACATGATGCTCTCATATACCTTCTCATATACGTGTAATCTGCACACCAAGCACAAATTAGATTTGATCACTGTCGGTTAATAGATGAGCACATCTGGGCTGCTGGACCGCCAGAGCAGACTTAATGGAGGAAGTAATACATTCTATATCCTGTCAGAGCTGCTGCTCGGTGGTATCTGCTGAGTGGATAACTGTGATACAGCTGCCACAACTATGGGAAGCAGAGAAATGTGTGTGTTGTTTGTCCAATATCCATGCAGAGAAGTGTCACTTCCATCTCTGTGTGTCTCTGTGAGAGGAGAGGTGGTCAGTGTAGGAACTCTGATTCATGACCCAGAGTCATCAGTTCTCCATGCCCCGGTCAGAAGTTCAGAGATCTTTTGGTGTTTAATTTAGATGCCAGAGATAAAGAAGATAGCCTTCCAATTCAGTTGTGTTTCTATAACCTGTGACTGAAGAAGTCCTGTCATTATACACATCTCCCTACCCCTTCCAGTGGGAGAGAATGGTGCCCCAGTGACCTCAGGTATTTCCCCTTCTACCTGTTTACTCATCTTTCCCTTTCCTGAGAGATGAATATACTTACCCACTTTAACTCAACGTTCTGGTTCATGGTTCTCTGGTTATTCAGATTCTGATTAATGACACCATCTACTGATCACTGTGTTATCTGCCCTGTACTTCTGAGTAACTCCTCTTACATAGCCCCGAGCTTCTATCTCACCAGTAGGCTCTGCTCCCTGCTCTGAGCTTGGCTATACTCACCCCCTCCAGAGGACCACAGGACCATCTGATGATCTTACTGTCAGTGCCCATGCTCCCACGAGCCATAATTCTTCCTGCATTTTCAGGAAAATTTTTCTCTCAGTCAATTATTTTGGAGGAAGTATATTGCTGGGGTTAAGGGCATTTGCTTTTGTTTCAAACAGTCCTGGATCTAAGTCTTGATTCTATCTTCCATGAGCTAAGTATCCTTCAGTAAGCCACTTACCTATATCAAACCTATCTCTCTTCATTGTTAAAATTAAGATAATAATAGTATTGACTCTTAATTTGGATTTTGAAGGATTGATAATGCATTTGAAGGACATATGACAAAACCCAACATATAAATTAATTCAAATATATTTTTTGAGTGTACAGATTATAAATATACGATAATCATATATGTATGACTATATATTTCAAAATAAATATATTACTCTATATATGACAGTGAAGTATCTCTCTTATATTCTAGTAGGCCTTGAGATACAGACAAACAAAGAAAAAAGGGGTTGTGGATATTACATTATAATAGTAGAGACAGACAACAAATAAGCACATAAAATAATGTCTCATATACATAAAATACATTAAAATATGAGAAGTTAATCATGAACACTGATTTTTTTTTAGGCCATTTGAGGAGTTACTACTTCTGCTACACTGATATCGACTAAATGACTGATAGAAAAATAATTATTAAATCTTTATTGTAACACTAACTTTTAAAGACACTAGATAATTAGAATATGACAAAATTTATGATTGGTGAATAACGTTTCAACCCACCAGGCATGTACTTAGCTTCTAGTATATTCAGAGCAATACACTGAGGCTCTTTGGGTGGGGGAGGAAGGGGTGTTAGGTAACTTACACCTAAGAACAACTAATATGCAAATAAATGTTAAGTAGAGACATGTAATGTAATGACTGGGGGACAAATGGAAGTAAAAGTCATTATTACAGAAGGCTGTTAGCTCTGGAAAGACAACTGCATCAAGAGTATGAAACCCCACCAATATTTTCTTGAACTGAAAGATAAATTATGAATTGTTAGTTTACTACATAAGCAAAAGTACAAAATTTGGGCTTCATTATGAACCAATGAAGAACCATCGACAACAAGAGTGTGTTACAAAAAGGCCTTGGTATAGGAAGTAAATTTTAGGAGCAAGAGATTAAAGGCAGGGAGAACAATTAGGAGGTGATTACACTAGCCCAGGAGATAAATTACAGAGTCTGAAACTCAGACAGTGGCGGGGGCAGCACAGAAAAATATACCGAAGGGACAACGTTTTTGCAAATTTAAGCTTCAAGGGTTTTCAAGACGTTGGTAAGAGAACAACACACCACGCTCTTACTTCTAAACAAAAAACCATCACTGTAATGATCTGAAACGTAAAACAGCCTAAAACAAAATTTTGAGAGGCATAAATATCTAAATTCCTTACATATTTTTGGATAACCACATACACATATGCGTTTAGACTTAACGCAGGTAAATACACACACACACAAGTATTCCTACATACATAACAAATAGCAAGGTTCTCATCATCACTGTTTTGCAAATATTATTGCCCTGTTTAGAAAGATACATGGCTCTTACAGCAGTAGTTATTTCCTCCTGTTTACTGACTAGCAGACGCACAGTACACACACAGGGACAGTGGTATGCCTTCACTGGCTTGACTATGGGGAGCCAGCTTCTCATATGTGTTTTAATAAAGCTGCCACATGTTCTTTTAGTGTCACCAGCCCTTCCAAGTAAAGTAACATTTCGGATACGGAAGCCAGCCATGATTAGCACATGTAGTCATTTAACTGAATCTGCCATTGTTTTTAGTATCTTATGCATCTCCTTATAAATGAAACAGTAGCAGTGACTTCCTCATACAATAATTATGCATAAGGGCCCATGTAATAAAAAATACACTAGAGTTCTGGGTAATCTGAGCCAGCCAACCTGAATTTGAATCCTGGATCCATGTCCTACTGAGGTAAGTCATTTTGGGAAAGTTATTGAAATTCCTTGTCTAAACTTTCTCTTTTATCAAAGTAAATGACAAGTATGTACAAATGTATATAATATACATGTGATATCTATGTTCTGCTTCTGTATATATGCATAGAAAGAGAACACAAAAATCTTAGAATAATCCTTGTTACATTTTAAGCACTAAGTAATTATGTTACTATTTTCTTTATTATTATCATTTTTATTATTACTATGACTACTAGAGTTTTCTTATGAACTTAGGCAAGTCAAAGACAACATGATAACCTGTTATTTTCCATAAGCAAGAAACATACCAAGATTTCAGGTGGCCTCTTTCACTGAGGATCTTTCTCCAGGTTGCTTGACAAAGGCTCGGTGACACTGCATTGACAATAATTGGAGAAGTAAGGGCTATAAATGCCAACTCTGCTACGACAAAGTCTCTGCCTTCCAGAGACGTACAATTTAGAAAGGGAAAGACAAATTCTCCAAATAAAGAACAATACAGCAATAAACGCTGAGAGAAGATAACTGTTCCTCCCCATGTATGCAGTGGTGTTAAAGGACTGGGTTCAGGAATCAGGCAGAACTGGTCTAAATCTCAAGCCCACCCTTAGGAGATACCTGGCCTTGGGCTCAATACTTAACTCCCCTGAACCTCAGCATTGCAGCAGTTATAACATTTTACGGCTGAGGCTCTGAAGCCAGTCTTTTACTCACTGGCTGTGTGACCTTGGACAAGTGTCTTAACCTCTCAGGGACTCCTCATTTGCAAAATGGTGTTAGTATTAGCTACATTTAATGGGTTGTGATGATGCTTGAATGAACTTCTAGAGATAAAGCCTACGTTGAAATGAGCACATAGTAAGAACTCAAATACACATGAGTGTGACTGATACTGAAACAGGACTTTTCCCGACCTGGAATTTCTAGAGGAGTCCCCACATTTCCAAGAACAGAAAGAAACCCTTTCATTCTGAATCTAGTTGCTAGATCATTGTGAACAATTTACAAATGTTGACGCCCCCCAGAGGATTTATGAATGTTAGCAACATTGCTAAGAACTGCTCTTCTGCAGATTTCCTCATAGACAGCTGTCCACCCAGGCCTAAACTAGGGGTAAACGGAGCGCTTACCCCAGCTTAAGTCAAGTGATGGAGACTCACAAAGGGTGGATGCATCTGACTCAGCATCTAAGAGCCTGGATTCAAACCCCAATTCTGTCTCCTGTTTGCTTGGTGACTGAGGGCAAGCCATTGCCTTCTCTGAGGCTCAGGAGTCCATCTAGAACCAGGACAGAAATGCTTTTGTTACTGTTGGTGGTCCTCCCCCGGTAAGTCCTTCCTTGTCTATGATACAACAGTCTAACCTATGACCTTAGAAATTAAGGAAATTAGAATGAAAGGAAAGAAAGATGGTATTTCTTTCATTAGACTACACTAAACTTGGCTCTCTGAAAATTACAACAAGGAAAGCTCCCTCAACCTGCCCTCACAGCTCAAGATGTGTGTAGCTCTGTCATTTTCAGAACGAAAAATATGATGAGCACTCAAGCCACAAGATGCTGATAGCATGAAGCAAAACAAGCTGATGTGACTCATCTAAGTACCATCCCGAAGTAAACTCGGTGTGTTTATTTATAGCAGGCGGTGTTTTACACTCAGAGAGACAAGCCCCAAATCAGATTCTGAATTTAATTCAAGGGCCAAGGGGGAAGGTATGAATGGGCTACAGGATACTGTACTGGAAGATGAGAGTTTACTGAATTTGAGTGAAAGGAATCAGGGAGAGAATGAGAAAATAATTGGTATGAATAAAACCAGCCCTTTAAGAAAGATGCCAGTTGAATGGGACAGCGGCGACAAAAAAAGACAAAAAAAAAAAAAAAAATCCTCTAAAGCCCTGGAGGCTACAGGAGAGAAAAACAGATCCTGCATTCAGGTCACATTGACATCGCATTGGTTTATCTTCTCACCAGTGCGGCATGGCTCCTTGTAGCATGTGTACGGCAGTCAAGGTTTGTACGCTAGTAAAAACAGGAGTGTGCACGGCAGAAAAAAGGGTCTGTTCTCTCTCTAAAATGTGAAAATGCACAGGACAAAAGACCTTGTACTAAAAAAATGTCTCCCCCTTCTCGAGCTAATGCCACCCGTTCCTATGGTGTCTTCTAGGTCACAGGGCATTTTGAGATTTGGATCTCCAAGCACAGCTGGCAGATTAGGGAATTATGGATTTAAGAACTCAGCGAAAATAAAAAGAGGAGTAAAATTTTCATTCATTTATCTATCTTATCTGGTCACTAAACAGCTAGTTGAGTGAGTCCTACATAGTAGGGTCTCTGCTGGGTGCCAGAGAAAGCAGAACGAGCCAGCTATAGTCAAGAATTGTACAAGCAGAGGACGGAGAGACATCCAAACAACATGGGCAACCCCAATTTTTGTGCAAAGCCTGGAACTGATATTTGGGACATCCCTGAGTATGAATAAAGGAGGAAGTGGTGGAGAGGGAAGCTCCAGTCAAATATGCTGCCTGGAAAACACATAGCAGGAAAAGGGTGCTGGCTTTAGGATGAACAGGATCAAGGAACAGAGGTTAAGTGTTAGAATTATGCAAAAAAAAAAAAAAAAAGCAAACAAAAATTACATTAGTATTAGTATCAGTATTTTTATGAAGAATCTAGCCACAATTTCCAAGTCTTTCTTTGAGCTTGTATTTGAAAATTCTATGATTACTTTTAGGAAATAATTAAGAAAAGGAGAATTATAAAACCTAAGAACAGACCTCTTGCTTAGCTATGTAAAAGACAAAAACAAAAACAAAAAAATTCAGGCATCACACTGATATCTTCTGGCAAAAAAAAACTATAGATTTAAATATTATTTTTAAAGGAGGGTTACCTAGATACAACTTTTGCTGTGTTCCACCACTGTATCATTTCATTTGAGCATATTAGCATCTATATGGACCTGTTATAGAAATTGGTCATAACTCTTACTTTTTAAAATCTAAATTTAGTATCTATAAATCACACAGTTTTCCAAGATACTCCAATGCTACAAATTAAACATCTCTTAGAAGTTACAAATAAGTTCCAATTTTCACTTTTTTAAAATCTCAGTTTCTTATGTGTAGACAATCATGGGAAAGATTTGTTAAATGATACTCTCATAATGTCCTTGATTTTGCTTCTTTTTTTCCAGACTGATCAAGTACCACAAATGGCTGTCATTTTTATACTTTCAAGTAGGAGCACCTGGATTTGATGGGACCCCCTTGTTAAAGAGGATTTGCAAGGATGCTCAGGTCTCCTCTGCCCGGCAAGGAGGCTGTCACCAAGCCCGCAAGCATATACTGGGCTCCAGAGTCCTGCTGAAGGAGGATTAACCAGGTTGTGATCATTCTGTCTATCCTATCCCATTGTTTTAGGAGAGTTCATGTCTGATCCTCTGATATTTGAGCTACAGAATCTGGCTTAACATTATCCTTTGGGATTAGTTATCAGATGGAAATACAAGTAAGCTTAAGTGGACAATCACATTCAC
This sequence comes from Camelus bactrianus, assembly GCF_048773025.1. Lineage (NCBI taxonomy): Eukaryota > Metazoa > Chordata > Mammalia > Artiodactyla > Camelidae > Camelus > Camelus bactrianus. The sequence continues at coordinate 11,788,419 of NC_133555.1, forward strand.
GATCTCAGGCCAATCAGAATTTTTTAACCTAGGCAGAGGAGGAAAAAGGGTGTAGCATTCAAGGCATGAGGCAGAGAAAATTCTAATTATCTGGATGTAATACATTTTAAACTTGCTTTTATAGAAGGATCCAAATGCAACACCAACTAGCGATATACAGAACTCTGATATTAGAAAAGCAAAGCAAAACGAACTAGCAAAAAGTTGTTTTCAAATAGGCTCACTTAAAAAGAGCAGCAGTGTTGTAGAGCCATTTGTTCACTGGTCTGAGCAGGCATTTGTCCATCCAACATTTACTAAGTGCTAGGCGTCGAGGCTGAAGCAGTCACCGCTGATCATGCTCACACGGCAGGCATGGTCTGACTAATGAGATGCGATGTAAAATCCTACCATGATTTTCTACTGAACGCACAAACCAAAAGGTGAAGGGATGTTGGCCAACAAGGCTGATGGGGTCTGTCCCCTGTCATTCTTCACAGTTTTGTTTCCACCACTTTCCCTCATTCCCCAAACCCAGTGTCAGGGCCTTCTTCCTCTTCCTCCAGCAGAGTCACTGAGCGCCCCCGCTCAGGGGAACCCCCTCCTGCTGAAGAACTCTTCCCACTGACCTTCCCAGGGCGGGCAGCTGCTTGCCACTCAGTTCTTGGCTCCACCGACCTCATCTGCTCACAGAGGCCTTTCCTAACCAGCCTAGCTAATCTTGCCACAGCCCCTCCTCCCAGGCCAGGCCCCCGGTTTACTCCTATTTATTTTATCTTCGTAGCCTTTCTTATTATCAAATATTATAATGCACATTGCTTAAGTCTGCATCTTTCGTACTAGAATATATGCTGCACAATACAGTGGTTTTTATCCACTTTACTCAGAGAGTATACTCACTGAGGTAATGGTACCTGATATAAAGTAGTCATTGGAAAAATACTTGACCCCCCTCCCCCCCCAAAAGCAAGCATACAAATACGTATAAAATTACAAGGGCATGAAGGAGAGATAAATGGTTCTACTGGAGTATAAAATAAGGTGATTAGAGCTATCCTGGAAGAGACTAAAAAGAGTTTCCTGAGGAAATGATATTCAAACTTAATCACACATGTTTATCGGATAAGCTATGTAAATCAATTTGGCCCTTCAGTGCCTAAAGCCCAGAAGGAAATAAGATAAACTACAAATGAATCAACTTATACAGAAATTAAACTGGTTAGTGAAATTGAAATTGACTGCTTAACTAAAGGAGAGAAAAAACCACCACATGGAACCACACCCCAGGGTGAGCAGCCACGGATTCTTGTCCCTCCAACAGATGAACGGGTCTGAGATGCTGGTCCCTAAGCAGAACACAGGTCCTCCCGCAGGCCAGAGACCAGCCTCCTTGAGTGGATCAGGTGAACACTTAAATACATATTTAAGACTGAGCTCAGTGATCTATGTCTGAAATTACTTCGGAATGATCTCAAAAGGATAGAAATAGTCTCTCTTACTGAACTATTTCGATTTTTCAATGATGTGTCTTCTTTGCTGTAGAAACACAATACAGACTTTAAAAGAGGCTGCATGCCCTTAAGAACTCATGCTAAGATGCTAGGGGGCGAGTCACCCTCGTGGTTTAATGGGAGAGAAAACCACTGAAAGAGAAAAGGGTGGGTGAGTAAGTGTGGGAGAAAGATGAGAAGGCAACTCAATTGTCCTGCAAGAAGCCAGAGGCCCTGCCTGACAAACAAGTCTACACCATTCATGTCCTGCATCACTTTCAACTCAGCTGCGTAGGTCCCTAGGAACCAGAATGGAACCAACATCAATTATACTTAAGAGGCAATTTGTTCAAAAGCAACTATTTCCTGCAATGTCTTCCTTCAAAACTATCCCCCTCTTACAGAATTCTCCTAAGTAAATTACTTTTCCGTAAGGACGCTCTTACTACTGTATAAATTACTTCTCTTAAGTATTTTATTAAAAAGAGTCAGAAGTGTTTCCTCCCCTCGAGGATATGTTTCTTCAAAGGGCAGATACCTAGCTGGGAATTAAACCCGGAAAAAAGAAACAAGTGCACTCTCCTTAACCATTTCAAAAATGGTAACTTAACAATCATATCAGTCACACTGGGATGGTTTATGCTAGGTATCAATTTGACTGGAAGAAGGCAGGACCAGAGAGCGGTAAAGCATTATTTGTGAGTGTGTCTGTGAGGGTGTTTTTGGAAGAGGTTAGCATTCGAATCGGGAGACTGAGTAAAGAAGAGGGCCCTCACTAGTGTGGGTGAGCTCACTCAAGGCCCTCCTGGAGGCCCTGATAAAACAAAAAGGTGGAAAAAGGAGGGATTCACCACTCTTGGTTCCTGCATGCCTGCCTGCTTGAGTAGGGTCACTTCACCTCATCTCATCTCTTCCAGCCTGGACTGTGATTGAAACCATCTGCTCCCCTGGTCCTCAGGCCTTCTGACTGAATTACACCACTGGCTTTCCTGGGACTCCAGTTTGCAGACAGCAGAATGTGGGATTTTTCAGCCCTTAAAATCACATCAGTCTATTTGTCAAAACAAATTTTCCTCCCTCTCTCTTCCTCTCTGTATCTGTGTGTATGCGTGCGTGCGTGCGTGCGTGCGTGCATGCATGTGTGTGTGTGTGTGTGTGTGTGTTTTCCCATAGGCTGTTTCTCCTAATACACCTAGAAGTAAGCTTCTGAATCTTACCTATCACAGGAACAGGAGTAGTGGATAAATTACTATTTAGATGACACTATTTAAACTACCCAAGTAGTTTAAAGTCCATGTAATAGAATGAAACTAACCAAGCTAGATATTACTAAGGCCCTAAATTATAGATGCATTTCCTTTTTGGACTAATCCATAAAACTTCTAAGATAAAGTATCCCTATGTGTTGGAGGACGGGGAGGGGGAGGCGGTTTCAAGTAAATGACAAGTTTATGGTAATTCATTATTTAAGAGATGTGAGATAAAAAAAATTAGAGAAAACAAACCAAAAAAGTCTTGCAATTCTGCTTCTGTTCAAAACAATGTCTTGAAATTCAGCAAGATGATTTGTAGATAGCCAGATAATCCTCAATATTAGCTAAGGCACGGATTTTCTTCATCCTATACTTAGAAACAATCCATTTTATCTCTTGGGTTATATCTGCTTAAATCTTAATGGTCCATAAGGTACTGTGTATTTTTTTGGTTAGGGTTTTGCAGTTCCAGATGATTGTAAAAAGGCAACTAGGTGATGAATTTCATTCTGGATCTTGAGTTAGATTTAACAAAAGTTAGAGACAGAGGCAAAAATAATGATAATAATCATGAAAAATGACAGAGGAACTGTACACTTTCACAAGGTTGCAGAAAGATCTGACTTAAAGATACACTAAATTTTTATCTTACAGAACTTACTTCAATATGTAATTTCACTATCAATAGATTTTTCTTTTCCTACATAGGCAAATTCCCTAATATTTCTTTAAAAGGCATGTTAAGTTCTAGTTCATAGCACATCAGCCTTTGGAAAGAGGAAATAAGTTAGAGATGAGGTGGGAAATCACTGTTCTGCTAAGAGCCAATTACAAATAAAGGTTAATCAGAAATAAAAATAAAACATTATTTAAAAGAGCATATTTTCATAGTCTTCTATTTATATCAAAAATACACTTTACATGAAGCTTCTCTTTAAACTGAGACCCACCTATTTGGTATATTGCTCACTTGCAGGCAGTTTCTCAATGACTATACTGCTCCCTGCTGCTGTCCTGTGTTGCCAAGGCCCCTGCACAAAATATGATGGGGAGGATTTGGAGATAAGCCTTCCCACCTCCCTTCCTATAGGCAATTACTAGCAATTAGTCACACTGCAGAGCTAAATCACTCTCTCTGCACCTGCAAAACTATGTCTGAATGTCACAGCTGACTCCACTGCAGGACTCAAAATTAAATTTAAACTGAAAATCTAGCCTAATACCTTATTTATTATCTGCTACTCTCAGGAATAGGGCACGTGGAAGAAAAGGACTCCAAAGGTAATATTTTATCTTCAGTTTGTTAGAACATTTCCCCTTGAATAAGAGTGTCTTTTAGGGACAGATAATACAGGGAAATACAGTTGTATTTCTCTTGAGCCCTATTTTAAGCAAAGTAATTCAATCAGATCACACAGGCTTGGGATGCCTAAATAAGACACCTTTTCTCCCTTGAACATGGTACTTTTGAATCACATATATTAATATGTGCTTATGAATGCATATCATATTCAACTCATCTCAATAACGGGCTTCTTGGGGGCTTCCCTCAAATTTATTCAAATGGCTCACTCACTTAGTAAATCACTGAATATAAAACACAATAACTGATTTTGACTTCAACAGTAATACTTTATAAATGAATTGAAGACCACTCAAGTGAATGGTGCCTGGAATACAATAGGCACATTGTATCGCAAGGCACCAGTTCCAATCCTGTATCAATTGTTAATCAAGTAGAGTCCTGACCTAGTCTCTTAACCTCCTTTTATTTCTGCTGGATGGAAAAATGAATTAAAAGATTTCAGAATGTTTGGCCTTGTAATACATAGACATCCAATTATTCAAAGACACACACTCTATTCTCAAATGCACTCATATACATACATCAGTTGGTTCCTTAAGCATAACTGTTCTGATTAATTTGGACATGTTAAAAGTGAACTCAGGAGCTACAGTTCTTGAGAACTCTGGATGATTCACCAATTGTCTGCTCACAAGTCACCAAAAGTGGATCTAATGAAACAATAGCACACGAGGACATAAGGTCTCACACAGTGGAATTTAAAGATGTATGAGTCATTTTCAAGAATTTCACCATCAGTTAATGGATCTGAGGTCTGCGGGACTCAATTCTTCAGCAAGTACCTTTGCCAAGAGGAAACTCAAAAGTGAGGTGGACAGTGGACAAAGATGACTGGATGCCAAATATGTCTCTGCTAATACAATATTTATGGTAAGAAAAGAAAACTGCTGTTCACGTTTGGAAAATTTCTGTGCACTTCTCTTAGCTTTGGTTTGTTAATCTCATTTATTTATTGCTAGAGGCTTTTGCAAACGCTAGTTTTGACACTACTAAAGGCTAAAACTAAAAAAAGTTACTTCTAAAGAATTTTCTTCAAAAGGAACTGCTTTTAAAATAGACTGTTGTTCTCAACAGCAGGTGAACTTGAGGGTCTCAGTGCTTGTCTTCGAGTTGAGTGCCTCAGGCGCTGGAAATGGAGGATCAGAACCAGGCTCTATGAGAAACGATGCTTCTGCACATCACATGTCCTTGTTTTACTGTTTTTCTCTTCTCCATAATCCCACCCACTCCTTTTCGCTTTTCACTGCAATTCAAACTTGTCATCTTCCTCCATTTTGGAATGTCATACATACACTCCAAAACTTTTTTTTTTTTAATTCTTATTTTTTATTGCAGTGTTTTAATGAAGAAATGTCAGATGACTACAAGTTAAGGCAGCACATATTTCCTCTATAGTTCTTCCAATGATCCTTAACATTTTATCAGCCCTCACAGGAGGAAATTCAAATGGGAGGCGCACTCAGATTTTTTTTTTAATCTCGTTATTATAATACTAAGTAATGAAGACAGTGAATAAGAAAGGTGCTGGTTTACCAGACTGAAGAGAACAATGATTCTCAAGCTTCAGTGTACATCAGAATGACCTGGAGAGTCTGTTCAAATAGACTGATGGGTTCCATCCCCAGTTTCTGATTCAGTAGGTCTAGGGCAGGGCTGGGACAGCTGCATTTCCATGAAGTTTTCAGATATGCTGGTTTACACTTGCTGTTTCAGTGTTCCATCTAGTAAATGGCCCCTTTCTCTCTAAAAAGTGGGATTGAAGGTTCAGTAGATGCTTCTCTGTGAAGCACAATTTGAGAGACCCTGATGCAGAGGTATACCAAATCAGTAAATTGCCAGTCTACATACCCCACTTAAAACACTGCCCCCCCAGTGAGAGCCAGAGCTGCAGACACTGCTTCGGCTGCCATTACTACACTCATTTGTCCGCCACTACCTGTCATGACTGCAACTGCTCAGCCAGCCAGGGATGGACCACCCCACTCTGAGCTGAGTGTTTTCTGAGATGTGCATTATTTACTGACCTGACAACCTCACTTTCTGTCTTTTAGTTCTTATTTTGACAAATAATTTCAAAAGGAAAGTGTGAATAAAGGACATTGTTTGTTAAAATTTTTAGAACTTCTTGTTAGGATTTTCTTTCTTTTCTTCAACTGCTTTTAAGTGAATGGGCCTCTGGAACACAATATATGGATTCAGAAATTTGGGTTTTGATGGTTACCAATGATAGATGTTAAATTTTACAATACAAAGAGCTTACATAAAATGTGCATTTATGGCAGTGAAAAACTCATTCATCATATTGTAAAAAAAGAATTCAAGTAATTGAGTCTTTTAACAGACATTATTTTACTGCATTTTATTTTAAGAAACATGAATGAAGTACGTTTTTTTACAGAGACTATTCTTCTAAAAAGTACAGCAGTTATTTATTTGCATCTAGTTTTTCTTATGCTCAAGTGAGTTCCAAGAGGAAGAAGACTATGAAATTATCAATTAAACAGATTTAATTATTAGAGTCTCCCTTTTCCTCACTAGAATTGAGACTGGGGAATGCACAACTCTTAAATATGTCTGAGCACTTTGGTAATTAACAGGTTCCGTTCATATGAAAATAGGTAGAGATCAGAGAAAAAGTTAAAGATGAAGAAACATTTAACACAGTATGTCACAAAGCAAACATTCTACCTAACTCCATTTGAAGGGTCACATAGATAAACTTCCTCTCTTTAAGGTTTAAAGTAGGTGAAAATTAATCTTAGCAACCCTTTCTTCTACCACCTGATGAAAACGGAACTTAACATCAAGATCTATAAACTCTAAGTCCCCATTTTATCCTTCACACACACACACAAAAACCAGTCTTAAAAATCATTTAGCCAATTCCAAAGAGAAGGAAAGTATAGTTCTAAGGAGCACTCTCAGTTTAATGAACGTGTTTTATTTACAAAATGATGATTTATGGCCATATCTATTAACCAAAAGGGAAAATATATGAAGCTGCTTAAAATATATATGAGACACTAAACTATGTAGCAGAGACTGAAAATTTCAGTGTTTGTGTGTGAGTGTGTGTGTGTGATGTCCATATATATCTCAGCCACAAGAGTTGAAGACACTATATTTTGCAGTTATAAATAAGTCCCATGAAGCTCTGAGATAACAAAGGATTCCTTTGCAATGCCTTGTGTCCAAATTCACAGCATCAGAGGCCAACAGAAAGTGATTTCTAGAAAAATTCAATAAGGTAATAAAAAGCTTAGGAAACACTTAAGAGTAAATGCTAAAATGACACGTTGTCCCCTACACAGAAACGCTGCTCGCTGCCTCATCAGATTAGAAAGGTCACACTCCAGGACTTTGGTCGCGTGTTACCTCCTCTGAGTTTTTTATCTCCAATGCCACCCACCACCCTTTCCTTCACATTTACCTGGAGCTCTCTGCTTATACCATTGATGGTGCTTCACACATTTTCTTCCTCTGTTCACTGTGAGAAATTACAAACTAAAGATCATATTTATTTTAAATCAGTGAATCGGTCTGAACTGAGCTTCTGCCTGCCTCATAATATGTATACATTCAACAAAATGTTGGTTGACTAAATGACTGTTGAAATATTCAGCTGAAAACACTGGCCAAAGGATGAAGTAATAATTGGCTCCTGCTCCCGCTCTCTCAAGGCAATTCAATTCAATTCTAACTAATTTAATTCAACTTCACTCAACAGGCATTTAGGAAGGGTCTAGCCTTTGCCTGTAATAGAGATATAAATGGTTTTTTGACCTGCATTATCTCTTCGATTGCCTTAACGCTTTACTTTGCCAATAAAGGCACAGTTTACGTTGACAACCAGGAATTAATTACAGTGGGCTGGAAATCATAGCAGTGATCCAAGTTTTCTGGGAGCAAAACAAGAATAAATAGATAAAAAATGTGTTCTCCAGAATTCTGTAGATTGTACATAAGCATATATTTATGTACCAGTCTTTTAAGTAACCTACTAGTCTTTCTTTAGTGGTCTTGAAAGAGAAACAATTATTGAATGTCATGAATTAACTTTTCTCCTATAGATCTAGAATAGTATCAGAACAGCAGGAGTACTCCTTGGGAGAAATGAGAAAACAGTCATTCACATTATTTCCTGTGTTTTAGTGGTTTTGTGTCTAACCCCTAAAAAGACAGGCTGCCATTGTCTCTATTAGAGATTGCATGCAGATATATATGGATGTAGTTTTTCATAACTTATTTCACTGAATTAGTAATTAATTAAAGGAACTAGTGGTTTTTAGCAGTATACACAACCATGGGATTAAGGCAGGGGATTCACTTTAGTATTGAGCTCTTTGATTTGAATCATTTAGATAACTGGCTTAACTCTCCATATGACCCCTCTTGGACAATCCCTGAAACAGATTCCAGGAGACATTAACTGTTGAAAAAGGCTCTTCCTAGAGATGGTTTAGGAGAGGGTCCTTCTCCTTTGTCTCAGGATTTAACAGAGCTCCACACAAAACAATGACTGTTCTAATGTTCCCAACTGGTAAGATTCCTTGAGTATAAAGAGGGCTTTCTGTTAGGAGACAGAAGGCAGAAATTACATAGAAGTAAACAGGAATGGTGCTTCAAATGAATTTAGCATCACCTTTGTGGAGGAAAAGGATGGTAAGTCTTTGAGTCAATCACTAAATTGGCTTCAAGGAGGGGAAAAAACCTTGTGTAGTGATGGAGAACTTCAGTTGTTCAGACCTTCACTACAAAGTATATTCAACAAGGAGATGATTTGATTAGATCACTGTTAGAATTCCTGCCACAGCTAAGATTCAACGATTGCAAGATAAAGAGAGCCAGGCTGGGTAATTACAAAACAGACTGCCATCTTCCACTGTCTCAATAAAAGTTGTGCTTTTAGTAGTTCCAGGTAGTGCTTCCTCCCAGGAAACGCACACACCTGGGGCTGGCATCCCAGTTCAATTGCACCTTGTTTCTGGCCCTTGAAAATGTCAAATTCTTCCCGAGCTCAAGACTTTTACACATCCCTCTCCCTTCATTCTCTCCATAACTGACTTTATCTAACACTAAGTCTCAGCTTTGTGCCACCACTTCATGAAGACTTCCCCTGAATATACCAAGTAGACCTTCTCTACCCCAATAATTTCATCCACAGCATAAATCTCTATCTGTGACTTATTAAGTATGTGTCTTTTTTCTTCCCAATAGAATATAAGCTTATAGGGTGAGAGCCATATTTCCTTCTCCCAACGACTGGGATACACAAGGTGCTCCATATATATTTTATTGGATACAGAATGCAAGAGCCTATGGATGGAGAGAGGAAAGGAAAGAGTTCAGATGACATTTGGGAATGGCCTGGGGAATGACAGATGCTCAGTTACTCAAATAATGCCCCCAAAAGTGAGCAGAAGCTCAACTGGATGAGGTCTCAGAAGTGCATCAGAAATGAGCACACGAAGATGCACTGGCTTCAATAATACCTGGCTCATTGCTTGTGCAGTGAGAGTTACTGCCTGATTTTTCTGGATGGTTTGCCATTTGCAAAGCATTACAGATTAAGTATAGCCAACCAGGTAGACTGGACAATCTTGCCTATTTCTTAAGAGATACTCTATTCTGTACTCTACATGTTTACTCACCTAACTCTTTCTTTAGTGTTTTCACTGTTTTGACTTCATAAATAGCCTCCTCGCTTAGCTAAGCCTGATTCAGGCTTCAGATGTTGGTGCAAAAATGCCCTCCTCAGGAAACCTTCACTGACCACATAATTATAACCATTTCTAAGTCCCTGTACTTTCCCTCCATAATAATAAATGTGTATGTGTATATATTTATATGCATTTTTTTATTTCTTTAAAAGTTTTTTTTAACATTTTTTATTGAGTTATAATCATTTCACAATGTTCTGTCAAATTCCAGTGTAGAGCACAATTTTTCAGTTATACATGAACATATATATATTCACTATCACATTTTTTTTCTCTGTGAGCTACCATTAGATCTTGTATCTATTTCCCTGTGCTATATAGTATAATCTTGTTTATCTATTCTACATTCTGGAGATCAAGCCTTTGTCAGTTTCATTTGCAAAAATTTTCTCCCATTCCGTGTATGTATTTTTAAAGTAAATTTTTATATCCCTGAGCTCAAGGCCAATGTGCCTCTTTGTTCTCCACTATATTCCCATTAACTATAGGGACTTGTACACAGAATGAGTACCATAAACAGTTGTTGACTGAATTAACTGGGTAATCATGACTCATTTCACTGTTTCATGGATTTTCTTCATTAAAAAAAAAATCAATTTGAAACAATTACACAAAATTCAGTTTCACGCATGATTTTTGTAAAATAAAGTAGAGATGTTTGTATCAGAATCCCATTTTCAATGTTCCACATCCCATTTTCCTCCACAGAGAAAGAGAATTCACTTTCAACACATATTTTCTGCATCTACATACATATAAAGAAATGGACATACTTTTCTTTCTATTTGTTAAACAAAGAGTATCATCATGCGCATATTATTCTACACATTTCTTTTCTCATAGATTTGCATATCCCTTCTTATCAGCACATACTGACCTGCCTTATAATTTTAATAGGTTTATCTTTACCACTGTTGGTGGGGACCGTAACTTTTAGAACTCTTCCCCTATATACAGACACTTCTACCATTTCTAATTTTCACGTATGACCCAGGTGCAACTAATACCCCTTAATACACTTATTATTATACACATGTTTAATGTTTTTGGATGACAGAATCTTAGATCAAACACCCACCCTTGCCCCCATGTGAGTGTTTTCTTTTTTTCCTAAAGGTGCATCACATCCTGGATGGAATGCCCATTTTACTTCACAAGATTATCAAAGTTTGAAAGTTGGATATGCGAAGATCTTGGCATCATGATTCAATTCTAATTTTCATCAGCAACTTGGAAAACTCACAAGTTGTTTAGATGAGTCTGTATCATAATTTGAGCACATCTGTCTTGTTCAGCTAACTTGTACCCCAGGGTGATGTAAAAAAAGCTCAACCAGAAGAAATACAAACGTTGAAATAAAAACACATGTACAATAAAGCAAATGTGCACAGCCCTTTCCAAAACCTGATTAGGATTGTCTCCTGACACAACCACTATGAGTAAATCATTTCTAAACATAATGCACCCCTTGATCAGGCAAACTAACTGAACAGATTTTTTAAATTTGCACCCCATAATAACTGAATAGCCAACAAAAATATCACTCATAAATATGGTGTATTCCAATGATAAGAACCTAAATTATTCCTTCTATGAGATTTTTGACAGGATGCCAAAATCAAATGGTAAGAAAAATATTAAGTGTTTTTCTCACTCTAATGTAGGAAGGACAATAAATCTGGCACCAACTGACCAGTGTACTCAACACAATTTATGAACAGTCAAACTACCCAGTAGGAAGTTTTATAATAGAAAGAATATTTTTAAAAGAAGAAAAAAAAAAAAGACTTTTGGTACAGATAAAGCAGCAAAAAACCCCTGAAATATCCATGGAGCAATCTAATGACTATCAAAGTCACTAGAACTTCAGTTTTAAGTAGTCGAATACTGGATTTATATCAGCAAAACCAGAACAAATTTTTAATTAACATTTCTCTTTTGCAGAAAAATCAAAGGTACATTTTAGCCACATTTGTTTGTTTGTTTTTGGCAAACAGTATTCCACGGAGGCAGTTTGGAGGAAAGGAAAGTTTCTACAGCACCTCTCAGAAATCAGAGCGAGTGTTTGAATGAGCATGATCAATGTTCATTAAGTGAGCTAAACTGACAGGTACACAAAGTGGCACCACATGGTTGTGCATCTGAGCTTTCTATAATGAATAAATGGAGCGTGTGATCCCCAAGGCAGCTGCACCAGCCATAACTTTGTATTTGACACTTGACTGCCCTTAGGAGTCTGTTTGTCAAAAATCGTCCATTTGGAAAAAGCAAAAAAAAAGTAAAGAAAGGCAAAAACTTGTGAGGCTTTCTAGAGGGCGGTTACACACAAGCTTCTCGAGAACATCACTTCAGGAGTCAGACTGTTCTGCCATGAATCAATTATTTATTTTATTGGTTATCAGCTTATTACTGTTAGAGTTCATTCAAAGTTCATTCCACTAGAAATAATGGCATCACCTTACATGCTAAAATCCAAAGCTCCTGTGAAAAGGTGGGCAATGCTGCTTTCCCACTTTGGCATAGGAATTCAGATTTGGCACCAGAGATGCAGGACAGGTTGGGGACAGGGATAAAAGATACTTAGCTCCTGGACAACACAGCACTCACTAATTTGCATGAAATCTTCTATCTCATGACCTGATGGTTCCTCTACCTCTACAAATGATCAAGCATCCCTTTGAAACCATGTCACTGTCAGACACTAGGGAAAAAAAAAAGATAGGATGTTAACAGATCTTTCTCTACATCAAATAATCTCCACACCGTGACAATAAGATGAAGCCATCCGTCCAAAAATCCTGAATTGTTATGAGAATGTACAGAAGCTCATGAAATGCTCAAATAATTCCTGCATCTCATTTCAAATCAGAAATACCAACCATTTATAGGGAATAAACAACAGGCAGTGGAAACCAACTTGCAGAACAATAGCTTTAGCTTGTAAGGGCTTGATCCAAATCTTTGATTACCTTCCTGATCCTGTCTCTCAGGAACCCAAATAGTGTTCATTATTATGACATTAAGAATCTGTCATTGAGAAGATGTTTTTGTTTTTTAGGGACAATGAAGAAGACAACATTTGTTTGGAGGTGAAAGAAGGAACCTTGGCTCCCATCAAATTCAGATCGCCCACTTTATAAAAAGGCACAGAATTACAGAACAGAAACCCAAGGCCCTGTTGTCACTGTTTCTACCCTGGTGAGGCCCAGAGCGGGGAGCACTTGGAGTCGGGGGTGGGCGCTCAGGATCAAGGGCAGAGAAGCTCAATGGATACACAAATGGGCCTAAAAATCTGGTCTGCATTCCTCCATTTTTTGTTCCCCTGGACAGTGTTCCTCATGTGCAATACCCCTCCCCACATCTGTGGAACTTTCTCTCTGGTGAGAGCCACCTGGTGACTGCCTTTGTAACCCACTGTCGGAGTACAGAAACGTTACATTGCCCATAGCCGTTAGTTACAGAGGCCGCATTAGACAGTGGCTAGAAGCACAAAATCAAACACGTACACAGTGTTCACATGGCAAGTTTTATAAAGAACATCTCCAAGTCCAGCTGTGCTTTCGGCTTCTGGCTAAGCAAATTACATAATCTCTCTGTGACTAAGGTTTCTCATTGGTAAAATGAGAATAACAGCTCTATCTCAAAAAATGGCCATGACCAGTATGTCAGATCATGACTGTAAAATGCTTAGCATTTTGCCTAACCAAGTAAGCGTTCCATACACAGTAGCTATATTGTAAATGAATTCAGTCTCTGCCCAATCTTCCATGTACAAACACTAAACTTCAGGGAGGACACATGTCATTCAGCAGAATGCTCAATCAGAATGTGAAAAGGGGCTTCAAGTACCAATTGTCTGGTGCTGCCCATTACAGCACAATAGAAAAAGGAAATTAACATCAACATACAAAACCCTCTTAAAGACACCCTAAAGCTCACTCCCTACTGCCTCCTGACAGCAAGGCATTGATTGTTACAGGATGTCGATTATTAGGGTGATGGGACTGGAATGTGTAAAACTACCATGAAGTAAGGGCTGGTTCTAAAAACCCTTTCAGGATGGCTTGCTCTTGCCAGCTGGGTGTGGGATGTGTCTTAGTTTGGGTTCTTCCAGAATCTGACTCTGACACAAGTATTACAATAAAACAAGTTTATTTAGGAAGCGCAGGTAACGCAAGAAAGAAAGTGAGAACATTTTACAGAGGAGTAAAAACATCCAATAAATAATATTTTTGCAATACCCCTCCCCACTCACGTCTGTGGAAGTTTCTCTCTGCTTTCACCACAGCTAATATTGTGCAAATATTGCAGGGTTATCCTGCCTGAGGGGCAAGGGAGCTAGGGTACTTACCCAACATCATTCGAGAGTCACTAGTGGAGGGGCTACTTCCAGGGGATGTTAGTTCTCAGCATTTAAAGCTCGGTTGATACATAGGGGCAGTGCCATTTCCCAGAGTTCCAGGAAAAGAGACCTTAGGAAAAGGGCTGTAGGCAATAGCGGTTGGAAGTCCTCAGGAACATAATTAAGGATCTCAGGCAAACAGACAGGGTGCTGACAGCACCAGATACAGGAGGTCAACATGTCTACTTATACCATTTGGTGCATCAGCAACAAATCCCAGCTAATTCCCTCAGACTCTACATGCCAGATTATCTTCCAGACATCATGTTGTCCAGTGACCATGACTTTCAGCAGAATCAATACCTCAGAACTATTCAACCTTTAACTAAAAATTAAAGTCACCAAGTGCAATCATTAGAAACAGTCAATGTTTTGAAACCATAAAGAAAATATTTGAGCTGATGTGTGGGCTTATGTCTGTGTATATGTGTGAGGGAAAGTGGAATAAGTAGATCCCAGAAATCACTCTCTTTTGGATACACATGATTACTCCTTTAAAGATCCGGCAAAGTCATTTAATACAAGAAGGCGTTTGCTTATCCATAAGTTTCCTTAACATATCCTTTGCTCCTCATCATCTTCTGTATGACAATTTATTATGCTTGTTAGTAGAAGTTTTAAAAATTGCTTCAAAAGTACATTTCAGATTTAGTCACACCATGTTATTTGACATAAAAGTGCTTTATCTTTTAGTTGCAGACTTTTCTATCTACTATGTTATATTATGGCATCCATATTACATTTCCCTAAAATGCCAGCATTTTTTGAATCATTGAGCTGGAAGGGACTTAAGAAGTTCAGTTTATTCTGTCTCCTAACTGGAAACAAGTAAGTGCTGGATATATCCTGAACACATGAGGATCTCTGGAAACACCATTACCCCCATCACTTTCTTTATTTCCTTGTAGGACATTCCAAATTCCTTTTAAACTCTATTTATCCCCAAAAATTATAATACCTTCACAAAGTTAAAAATTTTAAGATACAGAGAGCTGTAGTAGAGTAAAATGTAGATGATAATCTTTCAAGCTTTTCAGCCAATGGGAATTTTGGGTACATAATTCATGTCAGGAGGTTATTTGTTAAATGACTGATTACTGTAATAATGCAATATTAACTATTATTCAAAGCAGCTTATTTGTTCCATTATTGGGCAATTCAATTTGCAGAAACTCCTTTTAAAATTTGAACCATATTGGCTATTTAATGTCTACCTATTAATCCTAGTCCTGAATCCTAGAACAAGCTTAAATCTATTTTTACCACAAAATCTTGAAAAAAAGTCTTTTATCTCTCTGGGCCTCGGTGACCTTGTCCTGCAGTAAGAGTCACACTTTTTTTTACCCTATACATCTAAGGCTTCTTCCGCCTCCTGAAATTCTCTAAACTCTGTGATACAAACATCATGCACTTTAAATTACTCCTTTCCTTCACAATGCAAGCCAACACTGATTAAAAGAGATATTGATTACGTTCCTCAATTCAACGTTCCAGAAATCATTTTATGTGTTATTTCTTTTTAATATAGTACATCCTGCCCTCTACATAGCAGAAATGCTGAATGACTTCCTCTTGCTGAAACCCCTTATGTGCATTACAAAAGTGGCATCATTTCCCCGATTCTTTATTTCAGCTTCATCAATAGTTATTAGACACATAAATGCAATTGCCAAATTATAGCTTTATGCTGATACTGGGCCATGTTAAATAGCGTGTAACAGGACAGGAAGTAAACGTTTGCTACTGGGGGAAATTCTATTGTACCTAATGGTTTAGCAGCAATTTTAGCACTCGGGCTGTAAGCAGTTTGATGTTGTGAACTGCGTATCTTAGTTAGCATTTGTAAATACTCTCAATATATTATTTTCAAGAGGTTGTTCTAATCTCTTTTTATTAGTTCGTTTTTTTTTTACAATCACTCCCCGAGGGGTCTCTTGGCAAGTAATTAATATGAGGGATGAGAGAAGAGCAGCAGTTCACAGCCTTGCTCAAAACCCCAGGGGGAGAGTGAAACAGTTCAGGGCAAACTCAGTACTTCTGAATCCAAAGCTTGACTCAGACCATGGATTGAGGTTTCTGTTTTTGAAACCAACTCAAAATGTTGTTGTTAATGTCCTTGGGTTGGTTCACGAGGCAGTAGATAGTGTATTCAATTGAAGGAACTGGATTCTACTCCTGAATGTGCCACCAACTGTCTCTCTGACTAAGAACCAAACAACCACAGGACTGAAATAGCCCTGAGAGGACCACCCACCGCACCACTCCTCCCAGGGGACTTATCCTTACACATTTGCTAACTTACATTTGCTTTAACACTAAAAAGAGAGGAGAAGAGGAGAAATAGAGAATACGCTTTATGGAAACCAAATGCACCTCTGTCTGGTCCAGGGCATATAGATACCCCAACGGAGTGGGCAACAGGACACCTCATAGGTAGCTGGAGCCTTTATAACCTGTCTGCCAGCCCTCCGCTGAGAAGGGTACTGATAAACTGTGTGACTTTGGATAAAAGCAGCAACTCTGAAGCAGGAATAAGTCAGGACACCAGAAACCCCTTGATTCATTTACAGCACAAGTTACACAGGCTTTTGAGAATCAACAGTAGCAAGTAGAAACTCAAATGAGGACGCACTAGAGTCCACAAATGTAAAGCCCACAGAGGGTGCACACCAGCCCTGCTGCCGGCAGCCCCTAACTTTGATACATTAATACTCTCATCTGTTAATGCAAAGATGGCTCAACTATCATTCAAGGGCATTTATGGGCAACAGATATTTCACCCATGCCATACAAAGCAGATGTTCCTACTACCTCCATTTTAAAGATGCAAACTCTCAAGGCTACATGAAGCTAAATGAAGTCAATTTCCCCAAGGCCACAACATCAGTACATGGCGGAGCCAGAATAGAAGGCGACATAATCCAGAAACTCGAATCTTAATGATCCTATTCTCTTTGGAGGATTCAGGTGGTCCATGTTAGGAATGACCTCATGAGGGAATCAGAGTCTAACCTACAAAGTCCTCTTTTATTATATAAAATCATTATCTGCTTGGTATATTTTTAATTTCTCTCTCCACTAGAATGTTCACTCTGTAAGGACAGGACACTGCATGTAACCTAATGCTTATCTCATAGCCGTTGAGTGACTAAATAATTCTCAACTCCAGTTCACCTTCTGTTTGGAATCCACCCAGTAGTTAAGAGCATCATAGTAATATGAACATAGGTTATAAAGTGGGTTCTTAAGCTTCCAGAGTTGGTAGTGAAGGAGAATGTGGTGAAATCCAGACCTCTAATGAGACAAGGCCAACGTGAATTAAAGAAAGCATTCAAAGAGGAGGTGAAAATAAGCTAGGCCAACAGTAACCACATATGAATGAAGAATCAGAGATTTGAGAAGCTTATGAAATTCATAGCCATGTTATTAGTACAAGGATGAAAAAGAAAAAAGCAAAGAAATTTAGTCTAGGGGACCATCAAAGCAAAACACTGGTTAGACAGAAAAGTACAGCCAGCAAAATTTACCTCCCTTCTTATTCTTACTATGGGACTAAAACTAATGTGACGTGTTTAATCCATTTCTTCTTTCTTATAAAATGACCCATCATATTCTTGTCCTTGCACATGTTATGAGTTTATAAAAGTGCCTAACAATTTCCTACACCTAGTTAAGCCCAATGAAACTCTGTGCTATTACAAAGCTGATCCATGAACTGCAGCTCTATAAAATTCATATAGATTTCCAGGAGGTTGGGCAATTATGGTTCTTTCATTCAGAGAGCAAGAGTTTGATGTGGGCAAAACATTATGGGGCCTTTACAAGCCAACACAATCAATACTTTTACAAAATGCGGTTGCTCCTGGACGGGTCATTCATGCTGAGAAGCATACGGACAGAGGCTACAAAACTACAGAAGAACACACTTAACACCATGGTGTATGAGTAGGTGGCCCTCTTTTAAGTCAACAGAGAAGTCAGAATAGCTCACCTACAGGATACAAACAGGGCTGCTCTTAAGTCAGTTACCAATACAGAAAGTGATTAAACCTACACTTGCATTATACTTATTATATTAGAAATAAAGGTTTGGATGAGAACTGCTTCCTAATGCTGGGATACCTGAAGAGTTTTCCAACCAAATTCACTCAACACGTATCTTTTTCCTCTTGTTATGTGTTTTTCTTTTAAGGTACAAATAGATGATTGTTGGTTTTAGATAAGATCCTTGAACCTATATTCCTAAATCTAACCCATTCCAAGTGTTCTTTGTTGTGCTATTTTGGGCAGGTCTTATTAAGGTAATGATGGCTTTATAAAAATAATTTTTTTAAGATTTCCTTCTTTCTTCATACTCCAGCAAAAACTAAATTTAGAAAATCTGTTTTTTGAAGGTGTAGGCGTGACAATTTCTTGGAAAGTAGTTTTTGAAAAACGTCACTGATTTCTTTTATAAGTTACTGGTTTGTTTAGGTTTTCTTTTTAAGTCCACTATGAGAATACTCCTAATCATATAAATAATGTATAATCACTATAAAAATGACACAATTCCATAGAAATGTTTTAACCATTTGAATTCTCACCCAATAATATTTTAGTGAAAATCATTACATGTATTTTTAAATGCACATAGGCCATTTGTGTACCATATCCCTTTATAGTAGCCTTTGTATTTCACTGCCCTTTTAAAATCTTACAAGCTTGTTTCATTCACTGAGAAATATTTATGTGAGACATAAGTGCAAGGTCCTATGCTAACTGATAAAGGAGAAACCAATTAACACCTAAAATGTGCTCCCCAAAGAAGTTACATTCTCATGGTTGGGATGAAATGTCTATGTAAATAATGTAAGTACCATCTCTGGTAACTGAAAGGCATGGACCTTTGGCACCCATCAACCATCTTACATTGGTAGAAAAATCTGAAATCCCACAATCAGGAAGGTCTTACCATCTTCCAGCCATATCTCCATGCCATCCACCCTTCATATGCTGGAGGTACTGTCCCTAGCGCTCACAGTGAGAGGGAGACTGAGGTCTCTGTCATCCTTTCCACCCAATTAGCAGCACCAATACAGATCCTGGATGCCAACGTAGGGATTAGGCAGAACACTGAGCTGTCAGCACTAAAAATGTGAAATCTTTGACTAAAAAAAAAATCCACAACTGTGGCTGCCAATAGTAGGTACTTAGAAACAGCAATTTAATTTAATATTTATAGATTCAGGGCTTTATACATAAATCTTTATAGAAACATATTTAAAATTTTATTTTTAAAAGATAAAGACTTAAGATGACACACCTGTATGTTCAACAAGTTTGATGTTTATCTTGTTTTTTCACACCTAAAGCATTCTCCTAATATAAGAAGGCTTGGTGTTTCAAAGGGTGAAATGTGAGTTTTCTTTTGTTATTCTTAGAGTAATGTTCTGGATGCTGAAAGGAAGCAGTTGAAATGATTCAATCAAGACCACTGTTGAAGTAATTTAAACTGGAGTGGCTCATTATTTGTAGTCAAGAAGCAATTTCTCTACAGTTGTTATCATTCACTTTGGCTCAGCTAAAGTAGAGATACAAGAGCCAGAGTGAAGGAAAATACTTAGCCTTTCGGCAACTTCAGTTACAGAAAATAGTCAATCGGTTAATTCACATACTACAATTTTACTATGTGAATGTATATAGGATCATACGGAATCTTGTACATATTTTGAATAAAATGACTTGCCTATGTGGAACAAATGAAGTAAGAGCTAACATTTAGTTTCTTATCTACTCTGAAGGTATAGTCTAACTAAATCATCACAACTTTATGATGTAGGTTCCAATATCATCGTTATTACAAATGAATAAAGTAAGAGCCGGTGAATTTTAGTAAATTGCTTCAAGTCACTCAACAGCAAGCAGGATATCGAGGCTTCAAACTCACCTTAATTCTAAAGCTTTCTATCTTAACTACTATGCAATTCTGCCTTGTCTTAAATTACAAGTGTATACTTATGATGCATAAATGCAGTGAAAAAAATCTATTACCAAGGTATCATAATTCTTTAATAATTCAGTTAAACAGAGTCAAATATTGCTTTATAGTGATGAGATAGTTCAGTGTTCTTATTATAACACAAAAGGCCTGTGGCTCAGGCGTTGCAGCAATGGAGTGCCATTTCTGGACACTAAAAACAAATATATAATTATAGATATATTTTACATCTTTATTTATATACATAAAGAGAGAAATGAGTATTATGCCAATCTAGAGTAAAAATGAATAAAATGTGTAATATTAAAAATATAATACACGAATAATAATATGAAAATTCAAAATAAGGGTAAATGCATAAATTAATATGGAAAGAGAAGACTAAGAACGGAATGATCCAGTGCATGTAATGAAAACATCGGGGTGTGGAGATGAGGAGAGGTCTACGGAGGAGGAACACAGATGTCGGGAAAGCATTGTCTGTGGAGGGTCTCGGATGAACTGCACTGAGTGAGTATTTACTAAACGCTGATGCTCTCTCTAAACTTGAATACATGAAAAAATGCAAGATGTCCTCCATACTTGAACAGGTCAATTACTCTGAAGTCAAAGTTCTTTGAATGCCAGAGAAAACACTATCCTCCCACCTCGGTTCACTAAGAATGGTCTCTTAAATCTTACAGAGTCTCAGAAGAGCCCATGGACTTGATTCTTTCATAGCTTAGAGACTTACATTTTTATGCTGATTCAAAAATGGTTACTTGCTTCATGCTGCAAAGAAGACTAGAAGCAGAAAATCAGGAGTAGTATGGAGGCATAGTATGGAGCAGAGAGTTGGGTTAAGATAAGGATATATGGTAGAAGCCTGAGCAGAAAGCAGTGGAGTATTAAGACAGCACCATGCAATAATCAGTTTGCAATTGATTCATAAAGATGATCATATACTCAGCTGGGAAGATATAAAAGTGTGTAGTATACTTTAGAGATTTTTTTCTGATATAAAATAATTTTAAACAGTTCTGATACTTGAAAAGGGGATTCTTTTTTTAATCTGTATGTATGTAGTTATTGAAGTATAGTCAGTTTACAATGCTGTGTCAATTTCTAGTGTACAGAACAATGCTTCAGTCATACATGAACATACATGTATTCTTTTTCATTATTGAATACAGTTCAATATGTACAAGCTATTGAATATAGTTCCCTGTGGTATACAGTACAAAATTGTTGTTCATTTATTTTATATATATATTAGTCAGTATCTGCAAATCTCAAACTCCCAATTTATCCCTTCCTACCCGCTTTGCCCTCTGGTAACCATAAGTTTGTTTTCTATGTCTGTGAGTCTCTTTTGGTTTTATAAACAAGTTTGTTTGTCTCCTTTTTTTTTTAGATTCCACATATAAGTGATATTATATGGCATTTTTCTTTCTCTTTCTGGCTTACTTAGAATGACAACCTCCAGGTCCATCGATGTTGCTCCAAATGGCATTATTTTATTTTATTTTTTTATGGCTGAGTAGTATCCTAGCCCCTTCCCCTTGATGCTTTGTTAAAAAGGTACGATTACATTTGCATTTTCATTGTAACGCTAAAACTACAACTTGAGATTTCCTAAACAGTTAATGAAAACATATCTCTAAGAAGAACCCAAAAACTTGAAGTACAAATATTAATTCATCAAACATTGCTGAGTACCCCGTAGATGCCAAAATATGCAAGATTCTCAGAAACCAGGCAAAATTCAATCAAGCGGTTCCCACTGGAGAAGTAGGCAGGGTCGAATATAAAAAGAAGTATAAGAAAGGAAGATGGATGGTCCCGAGAAGAAGAAATTCTGGCTGGTGATACAACTATGTCATGGAGCTATAAATAGGATAACTGAATCATTTGCCTTAAAGCCTGTGCTTGCTAGATAATGTCTGAGATTTCAAGAACATACAAACGGTATTTTTCTAAGAATAACTTTCATAGCAGGAGGATTAGAAGAGTAAATCACTACCCAATATGGGTGTATCCAACTAACGAGAGAATTGAGGACAAATATACATGTAAATGTGCATCAGACGTGTCCGTCACCAGGAGAGTGGATCAAGAGCTGGGATACTTTCATACAAGGGGATAACAGACAGCAATGAAAGGAGGGCACATGTAGTACATGAAACAACATGTATGAGTCTCAAAGATATTACGTGGAGCTAAACAAGCCGGATACAGAAAAGGGCATCCTTTTCTGATTCCATGTATATGAAACTTAAGAACAGGAAAAACTAGTCTACAGTGACAGAAGTCAGAAGACCAATTGCCTGAGGGTAGAGAGGTATTGACTGGGAAGAGGTGAAAGAAAACTTTTCCCAGTTAATGAAAATAGTCTCTATCTTGATCTGGGTGATGGTTACATGAGCACGTACACTGAGCTACATACTGAAGACTGACGTTTTTTACAGCGTGTAAATTATATATAAACTGAAAAGGAGAGAATATGCTTCAAGACGCAACCACCACAGAATCAAAGGAAAAGAGGCACAAAACAATGAAATTTACATGACATACACAGGGTAAAGGAATTCAAAATTTTTTCCCAGTGACTTATTTCTCTATCCTAGAGGAAAGAGAGGGAAGATGGAGACAGTGAAGGAGAAGAAAGAAAAAAAGGAGAAAGAAAAGAATTAGTCCAGTGAATGACAGAACAGAACCCTGCAAAACTTCCAGTATGAAAAATAAACTTTCCTTTTGAACAGCTACTCCATATACTAAACCAGGCAATCACCGAAGGCTGAAGCTTCTAAATCTTTATATCAACAGTTTACCTTCTCCTCAACAAATGCATTTCATTAGAATTTTATTAATTAGATTTCAGACACTTCTGTGGGTTGTATTAAATAAGCAGCTCAGTCCTGAAGAAGCAAGTATGTGTCATGCATGCCAGTTATATATATATATATATATATATATATATAAAATATATAAACATTTATTTATATATATATAAACATTTTTTACCAGTTTTCAAGTTGACTGAATAACCAATGAAAGGGAAGAGACTGACTATATTAATGCCATCATTTTAAATGTAAAGTCCAGTCGAAATACAGACATTGTACTTGGTGGGCTGGTGCTTACTCTGAACAAACAAGATTACAAAAGAAAAGCAAAACAAAACTGTACAGTCTTGAGGAATAGTTCTGGCACTTTAATAATACCACATATTAGAAAAAATAACTTAGTTTTGCTTGTCCAAGATACCAGTCAGGCTGATGTACTACTAGCTTTTAAAGCAGAGGGAGCTAATTCACCCCTAAGCTTATTCACGTAAATAAGCTCCTGTAGTCTTTCATTTTTGGTATGTCACTAAAGGACATGTATTCTAAAGCAATAACATTGAATATATACCTGGAATCAATTTTCAGTGTTAATACATTCTTCAGAACCCTAGAGACTGGGTCCTGACTTTCCAGAGCAGTTTTATTTTGGCCACCAGCAATGAAATTGGCTACATGATATATGAGGTTATGAGACAGAATATGAAAATAGGAGAATAAAAAAGTTATCTTCAAATATCCTCTGAGAGGATAAAAATGGAAGATTACCATTTTACAACTGTCAAAAGAAAGGATTAATTTTAAATCATTTTCTATTTCCACTGCCTGGTGTGGTAAAGTTGGATGAATAAAAGGCCATTGTCTTTATTCATTAATTTCAAGAGATTGTTAGAAGATGGAAATCTTTTGGAATTATTATGCCTCTGTAACAATCTTTATCTAAAAACTATGACTCAGAGAATACTCTGTTCTCTTCTAACTGTAAATGTTGTTAGAAGGATGAATTAGAGACTTGCTGTCAACACACGTTTTCAGTGTCTGCCCCACAAAGTTCCTTTGAGGGTCTTTTGTCTGCCTTCACTTGCCAAGATACCACTTTATCAAAAGAACTTGACTGCAATCATTTCTCAGGGTATACAAATATCAAATCATTATACTGTACACCTGAAACTAATAAAATATTATATGTTAATTATATGTCAATTTAAGGTAAATAACTTGATTTAAATCAGATAAAGAGAAATGGTTCAATGTACTTCACTGATTTCTGAAGTTTCTCCTTGTAAGCCAACATGAGCTAGATTAATGACTGTAAATACAGGTACAAAATGACTCAACTATGGTATAGCTAACTTTCCCAAACACTGAAATCTGTGTCAATGATCCAGTGGATTCCCTTCATGATGCAGTGATAGCTAGATACCAATGAATCATACCAGGGAACTGTTTTCTGCAGAAACAGTAAGTTCAGAGGTCAAGATAGCAAAAAGACAATGTCTCTATACAAATGCACATATATATACATTTAAAAATAAGATGAAAATACTTTTGTAAATATTAAAAAATATAGAATATATATTAAAGTGCAAATTGCAAGCATATATACATAATATTACCAACATACAGTTGACCCTTGAACAACACAAGTTTGAACTGCACGGGTCCAGTTACATGCCTATTTTATTTTCAATAAATACATTGAAAAAAATTTTGGAGATTTGCAACATTCAGAAAAAAGTTGCAGACAAACCGTGAAGCCCAGAAATACTGAAAAGATTAAGAAAAAGTTAGGCATGTCATAAATGCATAAACTAGGTGTAGATCTACATATAACATACAAAATAGGCATTAAAAGTCAAGTGTTTATGTTATTAATAAGGCTTCCAGTCAACAGCAGGCTATCAGCAGTTAAGTTTTGGGGGAGTCAAAAGTTATATGCAGATTTTCAACTGCAGTTGGGTGGGTGTTGGTGCCCCGAAACTCCACACTGTTAGAAGGTCAACTGTGTATCATACCTACAGATAATATAAGCGCATATTTCTTTGAAACAGAGACTAGGTATCATTCTACATGCTTGATTGTATCTTTGAAATTCATATTGAAATACAGCCTAACCATTCTTAGAGAAATGAAAGAAACTGCAATGGGATCTGAAAATAAATGTTGACTACAAAGTTATGGCTTCTGTAGTTATGAGCTGATTTCCTATATATATGAAACTATCCCATGCACCTATTTTATAATAATATTAAAAAGATACCTGGAAATTTTCAGAACTTTTTGAAAAGGTGCAAATGTTTTATTAAAAAAACCTACAAGATGAGTATGCTTTAATTCTCTGGAATTCATAACATTTTACAAGACAATCCTAAAGCTCTAATTTTGTTCCCCTTAAATGCTGGGTGTGTAAACACAACTGTGGTTCATCTTCCTTAAATGATACAGATGTGAAAGATACTCTCGTAAAATGCAGACCTCATCTGACTCATTAGCTGAAAAGGAGATACTATCATACAAAACCTACCAAATGTGTCCAAAGACAAATCGCAAAGTAAGCCTTGCAAATAAACTCCAAACTTAATATTTTGAAAGTTATGAGAACTTGAGTAAGTTATCAACAGGCATGTCCTCAGTTTCCCCATCTGTACAATGAGAAAACGGTTCTATAATGGAGTCTAATATACTTTCTATGTCAAACCATGACATATACTATTATCACATCCTATTCTGTGATGAAGCTGTATTCACTTCCTAATAATGAACACATTTGTCCTACAAAAGAGTACTTATAACACATATGGATACGTCAGTATTGTTATTATCTCTCACTTTTCCACAGGGTCTTTCTGAAGGAAGACTTGGGATCTTCTGCCTTATCAATTTATTAAAATGAACCACTTGCCCAAATAAACACACTGAAGGCGCCCTTCATCCACTCTATTTATTACATAAACCACGACTAAGTTTCCGAGAGTGGCTCTCGGCGTCATTCCATTAGCAAATTGCTGGCCTGACTCCCTAAATGAGAACTATAAATTATACCTCTTACTACTATTTTTCCTAAAGTACATTTTCCTAATATTTAATTTATAAATCATTTCCCAGATGTATTAGTAATAAATGGTTGCAGGCG
Source organism: Camelus bactrianus (assembly GCF_048773025.1). NCBI lineage: Eukaryota > Metazoa > Chordata > Mammalia > Artiodactyla > Camelidae > Camelus > Camelus bactrianus. The sequence goes on from NC_133555.1 coordinate 11,814,561, forward strand.
GCAGACAGGTTCCCAACAAGAGAGCATCATGCTTGCTGTTTACTGGGAGGCCTCATTAAAAAGGCATCAAGAGAAAGCAAAATAAAAACAACCTTGTGAACCTTGGTAATTGGTCTCAAGGGATATGTAATTCTGAGGATATCAATACAGGATTGCCCCAGTACCACATCCCTCTTAGATTGTACAAAAAAATGCTCATTTGCTGATAGAAAGTTTGTATGAGACAGTAGCTTACGGTCAGAATGAAAGCCAAGCAAAAATAACTGCTCCTTAATTTCAGATATTTTCTCCCTAAGGCAGTATTTTAATAGAATAACCAGTCTAATCCTCTTGAACTACCATGCTGCTCAGAAATGAAGTAATTGTAAACAAATACGTCACAACTGTTCATCATGTATGTAGAAGTACATGGATATGTTCATATATCATGTACATAATACACACACGTATTAAAGTGGCATGGTCACTGTTTCAGTTAACAATTCAGACGTATCACAAATGGATTATTCTGTGGAGATTTATTAATCCTTTTATTTACCACTTTTTAAAATACTGGCTTTTCTTAAAGCAAGACATCCCCCTGTAAGGAGCGGGACAACTTTTCAGCATTTGTTATCCATCAGACCTCAAACTTGACATTTTGACTCATTTTGATGATCAATTTCCACATATTGCACTATTTTCACCTTTTCATGACCCAGAGGAGGGTTATCATTCCTGGGCGATAAGTGAAGAAGTGAGTCAAGCAACACATGAAGTTAAGATAACCAAACCACAGACATAACACCCAAACTTCATTCCAGTGTTCTTTATGTTTGTTTTATGTTATGACTTCTCTATATTTTAAGGCATTCTTCCACATGGTGAGATAAATTGATGGCAATTATGTTATGGAAGTTATCAGGTCTTGGTTGATCCGTAGATCAAGTGGTGTATAAAACGAATTTGTAAACAAAAAATAAAGAAAACCCTAAAAGTATGTCAAATCTCAGCATGATTCTTTAGATATATCTGGGTTTCTCATAAGTTACTCGACAACGGATTCATCTCAATGTTTTTTCATCTTTGTTTTGAGCTAAAAGTGACAAGTAAAAATAACTTCTTTTTATTATGGACCCTCTCTCCAGATACAAACCTACCTGTTATGTTATAAGTCAAAGCTATTTATTATTGCCAGCATCAAATAAAAAACATAAACTAAATAAATTAACTAAGTATTTTAGATGCTGAATGTTTGTATCTGTTTTATGCAGAAAAAAAAAAAATCTAATGTTAGATGTTGGAATCCAGAGCATCGGATTCAATTTTCTTCTCATTCTTGGTCCACCTCCTGGCATAATCATGTACAGATATATTTGTCCATTCACAAGTAACTTATGGACTAATAATAATCTGGGTAGTAGTTTGAACATTTGATCTCAGGTATTGGCTGTATAAATAACACATATAAATTTATTGATCAGTTGACTAAATGTAAACTTATTCTTATATTTATAAATTTCTGTCAGAAAAATCGTACATTTTTAAAATAAAATATACGTAAGATACAGAAAATAAAATTTACTAGTTATTCTACCCAGAAATCATCAGGCAGCATTTTCTTAGAATTCCTATGAGGTTTAATTTAATCATCCTCCTGCTATTGGACATTCAGGTAGTCATTCCAATATAATTAATAACATTGTGGTGAACATTTTCACACATGATTTCTTGGCAGAATCTTTGGTTATTAAAGTTATTAAATAAGATTGACAGATTTCTATTCATTTGCTTTTTTTTTTTTTAACACCATAAACAAAATATTTACCTGACCAACTCATGCAAGGATACAAAATATTGTTTAAAGCAACAGAATTTGAGCTGAGGTTCAAGTAAAAAGCTGCACTGAACAGAAACAAAAAGCAAAAGAACAAATATTATATGATTCCACTTATAAAATATCTAGACTAGGCTAATTCATAGAGACACCAAAAACAAAAACAAAACCAAACAGATCAGAGGTTACCAGGAGCTGGGATATCAGAAGGAATGGAAAGTGGTTCCTCAGTGATTACAGAGGTTCCCCCAAGAGATGAGGAAAAAAAGTGTGAAAACAGATCCCAGTGATGGCTGTACAACACTGGGAACATAACTGATGCTACTGAACTGCACACTTAAAAGTGGTTAACATGGCAGATTTTATGTTATATGTATTTTAATACACTTTTAAAAGTTTCATTGATGTCAACATATAATAAGTAAAACCTATCTAATTCAATTTTAAACATAAATATGTAGCAATAATAGCAAGTTTTTGAGTATGTACTATGTCAAAGGCTCTGATAAGTGCTTACCTATTGTATCATATTTAAAACCCACAATAAGCCTATGAATACTAACAATAGGGAAACTGAAGCCTAATGAACTCAGGTATTTTTGCATGGTCTTACCAGAATCAGGACTGATGGACTGATACCACATTGGCATAACTTAAAAGCCACTGCTTTTAATTATCATGTTGTCTAAATTACATTTCAAACACTTTGTTTGTTACAACCTCTGACTTGTTAGACCTATTTTCCATATAAGTAAAATGAAGCTCAATGAGGTTACAAGAATTAATCCAATATTACAAATCTACAAATAGTATACGGGAGAATCAGACTTAAAAAAACTATTTTAGACTTAAAAAAATGGCCAAACTGGTACAGAGAATTGCCATATAATCTTCATCCATCTGCTCCAATGTTAATCCACATAACCACAGCCCCATGATCGAAACAAGAAACAATACAGATTGTACCAGTGTTTTCACTAATGCCTTTTTATTTTTCTATAATATGATATAATGTAGAATATTCGTAAACAATTTTGTAGAGTGTCCCTCCGTTTGGGTTTGTCTGGTCTTTCCTCATGATGACATGATGGTTGTGTATTTTTCTCAAGAACAAAACAGAAGTAATGAGTGGACCCTTCTAAATGCATCATGCCAGAGGTCCATATAAACTGTATGTCTCATTATTACTGATGTCAATCATGATCATGGTTCTTAATCATGAACAACTGGTTAAGGTAGTGTCTGCCAGGTACTGCCACTGTAAAGTCACAATGTTCCCCTCTTTAATTAATAACAACTTATGCAGAGATGTTCTTAAGTAAGAAAAGCTTGTTTTCCCCCAAACTTTCATTTACTAGTTTTAGCATCCATCAGTGGTTCTTTCCTCAACAATTACTCTGTGGTTTTCTACCATTTTCCATCTTCCTTATTCCTTGCATATTTACTGACTGGAACTCTTGCATAAAGATGAGCTGTGTCTTCTCTGCCATCAATCTATCTACCTAATCTATCTATCTATCTCAGTATGGGCTCATAATTATTTATTTTATCCTATGGGTTAAAACTCAGTTTTATAGTTATTTATTGGGGTGCTCTAATTTTCTAGCTTTAGTCATTGGGAGCCCTTTCATGTTGACACCTGTGTCCTTTGACATAACCCCATCTCTTTCAAGCACTCCCTTACTTGCAGCAACAAAGATGCTCCAAGCTCATCTTGCACTTTCTCTGCCCCAGTCTTGGAATAAGCCACTTCTGCAAGGAGCCCTTAGACAGTGGTATTAAATATCATTAAACAATGGTATTTAAATACCAAGACACAGGCTCTAGGTGTGCTCACTGCTACTGGACTGTTAATATTTCTAAGCACCCTCAAACTCCCAATAAACAAAGCTTGGAAATACATGTATTATTCTAATACAGAGCCAGATATTTTATCCTGGGGATTTCACTCTCCTTAACAATATCCTCCCCTATCCTGAAGTTGGTTTCTAATTTGGGAGGATTCATAAATCAGGAAGGAATAAGGAAGTAATAATATCAATGATACGAATAGTTAAAACAGAAGAAGGGATAAAATAAAGGCCTGTTTATCTTTATTAAGCTAAGGACTAGCAAATGTTATTTACACAGAGAGGAACTCTAATATACTTGAAATTACAGGTCTCCTGCATCTGAGCAAAACTCTCTAGCTCATGGCTTTTGTTTCCATATCTGTGAGATGGGGATGATTATCTCCATCTCTTACAGATAAGAAAATAACATGACATTATAATAAATGTGAAGGTATTTTTATACTCTAAGATACATGATTTTGTGTGTATATTGCTGTCCAATATAAAAATGCTTAATACAAAAACAGTTACCAGGCTATGATGTGCAGAATTCTAAATACATCCCTCCGAGATTCCTATTTCTTGGTTATTCCATCAAACATGAATCTAGGTGCTGCTTTGAAGGTACTTTGCTGATGGAATTAAGGTTATTTATCAGCTTTCTTTAAAATAGGGGAGTTATTCTGGATAATCAGTGGAGCCAATGCCATCATATCTGTTCTCAAAAGCAGAAGGCGGCAACAGAAAAATCCATTGGAGGTACCTGAATAAGAAGGTGAGGACTGAGAAATGAGGATGAAGGGGAGGACAGAGAGACATTTGAGAAGAACCTGACCCACCATCTCTGGCTTTGAAAACAGCAATGAGCCAGGTACGTAGGTGGATTCTAGAAACTCAGAATGACTTCACAACAAAAGCCAGCAAAAAAACGGGGCCTGGAACTCTACAGTCACATGGAGCTGAATCCTGCCAGTATCTTGAATGATCCCAGAAAAAGATTTTACCCTCAGCACCAGGAAAACAAGAAGAAAAAAACAAAAACAAAAAACTTGTTGATCCCTTGCTTTCAACCTTGTTAGACCCTCAGCAGAGATCCATGCTGTGCTCATACTTCTGAGACCTGAAAACTGCGAGCTAATAAATGGGGATTATTTTAAGTTGCTAAATTTGTGATAATTTGTTAGAACAGCAATAAAAACAAATACACCAGGCTTCTGCAGAAGAAAAATGATTTAGAGAAATAAAACAATTCTTTTCCTCACCTATGTCAACCACAGAGCTTCAAACATAATGATTACAGTTGATTGATTATAGGAATGAGAAAGATTTGATTCAAGGAAATTGAGAAAGTATTATATGAACAATGTGCACTTGGTGTTACAGAGTCCACTATATAATTCCAGTGTTTCAGTTTGAGAGTGATCTGAGTCACAAACCCACCTATACCAATTTTCTAAAGAGCAACATGATGATAGGTAGAAAGAATTCAGCATTTGGACTTGAAATCTTCCATAAAAGTTAATCCAGGCTGTGTTTAACCCAATCAGCAGCCAAGGAACCTCTAGCATTTCATCACTTTTCAACCTGAATTTCAAAAATCTTTGATATGGGTACATATTGTAGCTATTTTGGTTTAAGTGAGATAATGTAAATTAAATTCTCTGAAAATTAAAAATATATAAACTCTCATCAGATTGGGTACAATATTTAGTGACTCAGAAACTGACTAAAATAATTGCTGGTGGTCAGATTGGTCTAGAGTCTTGTCTTACTAAGACTCATTCACAATTACTGGCTATAGTACTTATCTCATGGTATATTATCTCTCATTGTAACTTCATGATTATAAGTTTAGTATATTAGGATGTGGGTTGTTGTTTGCAGTTAATAAAAAGAATAGGAGTGGAGGAATGGAAGGATACAGAATGACATTATGGTAACTCTAAAGTTTCCCATCAATAAAAAGGACACTAAGTAAATAAAGTAATTTCTAAAATTCCCCCTATTCCTTGTTGAGTTGAATTTCTTCTCCCCTCCTCCCATCTCCCAAAATTCTTATCTTGAACTCCTAACTCCTAGTGCCTCAAGATATGACCTAAATGGAAAGAGGGGCATTGCAGATGCAATTAGTTGAGTTTGTACTAGAGTAGGATGGGCACCTAATCCAATTTGGATACACACATAGACACAGAGAAAGAGACAGAGACAGAGACAGAGAATTCCATGTGAAGATTAAAGCAAAACTCAGGGTGATGCTCCCACACACGACAGAACAGTAAAGATTGACAACAAACCCCCAGCAGCTGGGAGAAGGGTCTGGGGCAGATTCTCCCCCACAGCTCTCAGAGGGAGCCAACCCTGCAGAAACCTTGATCTTGGACTTCTAGCCTCCAGGTCCATGAAACAACTATTACGGTTATTTAAGCCACCTAGTTGGTGACACTTGGTTATGGCAACCTGAACAAATTAATGCACATCTCTATTCAAGACAAGATACTTAAGGAACTACTGCAATTATCATTACCCAGCAAAGGACATGGACCACTTAAAGGACTTTCAAATATCTCTAATCCATTTAAGTCTTAAAAAAAAAAAAAGAAAAAAAAATAACTTGAACCTTAAAGAAGGTCGGAATCGTTACTGCTCTATTTTAAAAGAAACTAGTGGATATAAGATAGTTAGAGAGGCTTACTTAAAATCAAAGAGATGCTGGACGAAGCCTGAAAATGAAACTTGAAAGTTTGAATCCACACCTCCTTTCTCCAGGCTATTTGGGCAATTTTCATTTGTCTCAAATCCTCACACTTACTCCTAAACTCAGATGGGAGAAACTATCCAACAGAAATGGTCAGTAAGCTCAGCCCTGACACTGTATTTTTAGGACAGGATGAAGTCCCATTTTATTTGGCTGCAAGGTGGAGTAGGGAGCAGAACCCTGAAGGAAGGCCACAGCTGTCCTAGCCAGGCCATTCCCACAAGCCTGTTGTCTTGATCAGTCTGTCAAACCAAAACTGCTGGAGCGGCTCAAGCACAGTTCCAGCAGGGCAGGTGTCACGGACCCCGTCTTCATCCATTTCTCTTTTATCAGATTACCTTCCAGCAGCTGTTCTCTGCCCCAAGAGGAGCCCTAACACATTTTACATTCCCAGCCAAACTCCCCTGAGAAATACTCAAAATCCAGGTACCGTTTTGCCAGTGAACAAAATTGCTTCTGCAGGATTAAAATATTCAATCCTTGAGTTTCTGGTTCAAGTTTGCCTTTCAAGGCACTGTGGTGAACCAACAGCTACCCTTGTGTGGTGAAAGTTTTAACCTCTACAAAGTCCACAGCCTATCTGAAGAGCAAACTATTACTAGCTCGAGAAGCAATTTGGAATCCCTGAAGGAAACATCAAACTAGGCGTACAGTTCATTCTGAATAAGAACAAAATAATTCTTTTTCTCGTTTGCTTTCCTCCCCTTGAATTACTCAAATTGTCTCCATCCCTCATCCCACTTGAGAAGACCAGCAAAAAACAAGATCAGAAACCTATTATTTTACAGAAAAAAAAAAAAAGAAGTTCTAAGTTGTGAAATAATTTACACATGCAAGCAGATCCAGGTGGAAGCTGGCTTTTGTTATCTTAACTTCTGGGGTGACAGTCCAAAACAGCCACTGTGCTACATTGCCCACAGATACCTGACCGGTTTCCCAGTGTCAGCAGGGAGCAGTTTATCGACCTGACTCAGACGAAACATGGTGCACTAAACAGGACAGCACACAAGGAGTCAGGAGACCTGATTTCTCCATCTGGTCCCACTACTAACAAGCTCTATGACCGTGGGAGGCCTTTTGGGAGCTATCCCATATTCAAGTAATGAGCCACATGATCTCTGAGGTTCTCCATTTCTAATCTCAAGTTATGAGATCCAAATCGTGTAACTGACTCCCCAAAACCTACTAAGAAACAATTCTTGATTGTGATTTTGGCAAATCTGGAGAATAAACCTACATACAGGCTGATGAGAGTGGGAATAGTGAGGTCGATTTTCTCTCAATATTTGGCATATACTTTACAGTTAGAAAGAGAAGCAAAAATTAAATTGACTACTTATCATGTACTAAGTTCTATGCTAGTTTCTCCACACACTAACCCTTACCCTGTAAGAATCCCATAAGAATTCTCCTCAAAGAGGATCATTTTAAACCAAGGGAGGGAAAGAGGGGGGTGGCATAGATATTCAGTTAGAAACTGAACGTTGGAGCATAGTGTCTCTCCTGTTATGAACAGTATAATCCAAACTAATTCTGAGTATTCATTGGAACACTGGGAATAAAAGCCATCACAAAGTTCGTTTCTTTGCTTAGAGGCACAAAATTTAGTCACCAAATATTTCATTTTTAAAATGATAATAGGCATGATTCTTGCACCATCATTCTGATATAGTCATGTAGAAAATATTAATTTTTATTAATAATCTGGAAACATTAAATTGTTACTACATCTACATTTTATAATTCTCCATTTGATTCATGGAACTAGCATTTAGAAGCTGAGCTCTGTTACTTACTTCCCTACTTATCTACAGAAACACAATCACACACCAAGTGACAAGGGAAGGTTCCATGGTAAACATGTGATTCCAAAACCTTGTAATATGGTTTAAGAAAAAAAAAAAGATAGTATGAACAATGGGGAAATTTTCAAAATAATACAGGAACAAGTTTCTGATTTTGTTACAGTAGAAATGTTTCAAATAAAATAACATGGTGGTATTTATCAGGAAAGTTGTATAAAGAAGAAAGGTCTTGAAGGAGAAAAGGTGCTACTTTACTGAAGGCAGAAAACCTGGAAATCCTAAAAGGACTAACTTTCAACCTATAGAAAAGTTAGTTACATAAATCCTTCCTGGGAAAACCCAAACCCATCATTATTCTCAGTTTGTCTGCCCACATTAGATTATATTACATGATGTACACAGTTACATTTCTCCTTGATATATTTCATAACTAATACAATCACTCACATCTATTGATTTTATTTGAAGAAAAATGGGGAGGTTACTCTTTACAAGTAGATTCCAACCACAGCCTGATTATGCGGTGAGCTGGTAATGACAGAAACCATTTGGTTTTTACTCTTCATTAAAAATAAATACATGTTTAAATAAGATTCATAGTTAGTGTACTGAGAATCTGTATACCAGGCCAAATCCATTATTACCCAAAACTAGAAATAACTGAAAGGATTTTTTGGAAAAGCGTCCTGATGTAATAGGTGAATGCAGTCATAAATTTATTGAACAGTTACTATATGCAAGGCAAAAACTAAGTATCATTGTGTATTCTCTCATTTGATTCTCTCAACAATCTAATGAGACAGGCAGTATTAACATGTTCATTTCCAAGCAGGGAAAACAGGCTCAGGGAGTTTATGTAATGAAGCAGCATAGCTTATTTTCAAAAACAACTCTATTCCACTCCAATCTGAAATCACGGATGGATCCTAAGATATTCATCATGAAAAAAAAAAATCCACTACATGAGCACAGTCTTGAAACTATGGTCACAGAAGTGACAATGCCTTAAACCTTACATGAGTTTAAAAAAAAAAAAAAAGACTTAAAGAAGACACCAGACAGGGCGCAGCAAGAGAGCAAACTTAAAATGCTGATCCTGGCTTACTATGGCCAATGACGAGAAACCTAGGGACTAACCCTAGAGACTAACCCAGGGCAAGAGCAATTCAGAGTAGAAAGGAATCCTAGAAAAACATACATACTGAGCAAGAACAGAAGGGTCTCCAACCAAAGGGATACCTTTTTATTCCCTACCTTCAATGGCTCTTTCTTAATAGAACATCTAAGTCAAGCCCTGCATATTGCTTTTTTCCAAAATGTTGTTCTGTTCCTAAATTGTTACAGATTTCTAACTTACCATCTTTCATTGGTTTAAAATTTAACATTCATCTAACAAACCAACATCTGAAAATGCCTGATTCTTACATTCTACAGATTCACTCAAAGTCCAAATATACAATCCAGATCTTCATGCAACAGAATGGAAGGAGTCATACTGGGTTGGCAAAACAGAACGGAAAATGAGCCCATCATCTGTGATCTATGGTCATTTCCAAGAGTTTCAGGGAACTCTTGAGTTTTGGTAATATGCTGCCAACAGTGATGGACCAGGAACTGGATCTCAGAAATGCTTTGGTTATAAAGAGACTTTTAATACTGAACCAAAGCCCAGTCTCACAATCCAATCTTACTAAACCTACCTGCAGTAAACCAACATCTGTACATTTTCCGCCCTTAATGCCAGCTTACTGGATTCACCTCTCACAGAGAAAATAAAACCAAGAAAATATTAATTTTTTCAAACGATAGCTGTTGGCTAGGAGTGGAAATGGGTCTAAAATAGGTACCATATCCGTAGCACCATATTATCAATGAAATAAATCCATCTAATTGTCTTTTGGATGCATGTTTGCTCCTAGTTTTGCATACACAAAACTATTTATTTAAAACAGAAAATGAATTATTTCACCCTAAAGGGGAAACGTCTTTTTTGTTTGTTTTAATGTGTCCTACAATTACGTGGCATAATCTCTTTCATTCAGAAAAACCCTTTGGAAATGTATGTTATTATTCAAGCATACTTAAAATTACAGGAGATTTCCTAATTTTTGATACACTATTATTTATCTTTGAAGTACTGCATGTCACAACCTGGCCTCTCTGGCCTAACCAGGAAAATCATCTCTATTCTTAACATTTTCACATCAGATAGGTTCAAGCAAAATGTTAACTTGTCATTATGCTATAACTGGCCGTACAGAAAAAATAGTGCAATCAAGGGGCTTTTATCTCCTAGGTCATTTTCACATTTAGCCATTTTTGTAGAATGAATTTTCTCTCTGTTTTCCTGCACCAAATTTAACCTCATAAAATTCTTTCTGAATACTGTAATCTGTTTTAATTTAAGTCAAATAGGACTAGCGTCACTGCAGTGTACTCAAAGTAATAAAGCTACTGAAATTCCTATTAATAATATGAAAGTTTGCAGAGATTTAGCAAAATAATTATTTCTAAAATAATCTCCAGGAAGGGCTAAGCTAGTGAAACATACATAACACATTTATTTTAGCATAGCTAACCACAACATACATTTCTACCTTACTAAAATTTATATTGATAAAAAACACCCATTCAAAATCATTGGCTAGACCAGAGCTTTGGTGTAATTTCCTTCTATAAATTGTAATGTTGAGCAGTGTGGCATTTATAAGTTAAGACTGCTGTTGTCTGAATTAGATAGACTCATTGTGTGTATACGTAGAGAGCGTGCTTCTGAAATATTCAGAAATTGCTTAAAAAAAACTGCACATAAAATGAGACTAATCTTATGTTCTCAAAAAAGAGCAGCATTTAAGCTCATATATTTTCCACATAAGGTTTTAAAATGAAACGACATTACATATTAAAGAGAGAACCAAAGAAGTCTGGGAGGCTTCATCAAGTATTAAAGCTAAGTATCCCAGAAAAAAAACAAAAAGGATCATACATTCTTAGTTCTTGCTTCTTTGAAGATATAATTCGTATATGAAAAATAATGTACTTACTAGGTCAGATGTCTGCTTTCAACAAATACTGAACTTATCTTTAGCACAACTTCAATCCTTGGTGCATTATTTATTTCCTCCTTAGCAGCAGCAGAGATGCAAGACGTTCCAAAGCTCTACTTTCAGATGGTTTTCTTCAACCACAGTCTTTTACATGTCCTGTTACTTGCTTCAGCATCTATGAAACAACGCCATCCTTCACGATAATCAAAACCCTTGAAGCAATCCACATCTGCTTCCTTATACTGACTTTCAAAGCTACTTGCAAAGAAGAAAAAACTCTCTGCTTTGCTTTGTATTTTATTTTAGAAAGTTGCATGGGTTGAATATTCCAACTCCCTTTAACATACCACAGAGCACTAAATGGCAGGAGTCACATTACTGCAGCTCCTTAGATTATAACTGATAAGGTGGGCCTTTCACATTTATACTGGGTTCTGAGGAGCTGATGCTGTACCGGTTTAATAATTAATAATTCATGGAGCCAAATTACAGCCTTAGAAGGAAACAGCCACTTTGACTAGTTCTTTCATAATCCTCTGATTTATGTGTGACAGCAGAGAAGAGTTCTAGGAGAGGTTAAAAAAAAAAAAAGTCCCAGACATAACACTTGAGTTTTTAAAATTAGTACTGTCTTTGCACAAGCTGGGTTTGTTGTGGCATCATGGGAGTTCTACCTCTCTGAGCACAGCCAATTCAAAGAGACAAAAATATCATTTTCAATGAGCATCTGGCTAGTGAGGATGCCCCGGGAGAAGTAAGGGATGCAGGAGGTTGGGGGAGCAGGCAGTAAATTCAATTCGAGGGGCATTTTGGCCCAAAACAGGGGAAGATTTCACCAGCCGTTCCTAAAAAGCGGCCTTTAACAGGATTTCTGAGAAAACATGTCAGGTTCAAATCTATCCTCTTTCTCATCATCCCTCATACCTGAAAACAGAGCGTCTAGAGACACAGTCACCCTGCATGTCCTATGTGTGACTGTGTTTTCTGTGCTTACTCCCTCATGAATACATGGCCATGCACCATCATTCACACAAAGCAGTTTCTTCAATGCCTGGGCTGCCCATAATCTCTAAGGCTTAATAATTAAAAAGGATATTTTTATTAAGGAATAATTTACACACACTCAACTGTACATATCTGGAGTTTAAAGTTCAATCCATCATCCTACCAAGATACAGGATATTTTCGTCACTCCAGAAGTTCTTTTTTCTCAGTCAACATCCTGCCCTCAAAGGAAGTGACTCCTTTCCTGAGAGATTATATTGCCTATTCTGGTGTTCTATACAAATGGAAACAATCAGGACACATTTCTTTGTGTCTGGCATCTTTCATTCATTATGTTTTGAGATTCATTCATGTTACTGCTTTTCATTGCTGAATAGTTTTCCACTGCACGAACATGCCACCATTTGCTTGTATCTTCTTCTGTTGATGGACACCTAGGCTGTTCCCAGTTTTATTTGAGATTATAAATACAGTTCCTATGAACATTCTAAGACAAGGCTCTTTGTAGACATGCTTTCAGTCCTCTTGGATTAATTTCCTTGCATATAAACATAATTGTTAGGTCACAGGGTATATTCATTTTAACTTTTTAACTTTTTATGGAACTGTCAGACTGTTCAAACAGTCCAAAAGAACTGCATCATTTCACATCCACACCTATAATGTATGAAAGTGCTAGCTGTTACCCACCAGCACCAATACATATTGCTGTCAGTCTCCTTCATTTTAGCCATTTAGTGGGTATAGAGTGGTATATCATATAGTCTCAATTTTCATTTCTCCTATAGCTTAAGGTGTTGAATACTTTTTTCATATGCTTATTGGCATAAGGCTTAACCTTCACTCATTGTTAATGAAGCAGGTTTTGAGTTAGTGGTAGGTCAAAAAGAGATCTTCCACATAGGCCCAAGCCACAATGGTTTCTGAAACAATACATCTAATGAAACACTATGTTTCCATTCAGCCAGGCCATCCCCGCCCCCACGATCAGGAATGGCTCATGCTAACATGGAAACCCTAAGACCTATTTCCCATTCTGTACTACTTCTTTTATTCTGGTTTGATGATGCTACACCTTTTGGTGATGTTTCATTCTCAACATTTAAAAATAATTTCCTTTACTTCTTTCTCTTGCGGTCCCAGGCGATTTGGGATCTCCCAGCTCCGGTGCAGGCATGGCCAAGTCGAAGAACCACACCACACACAACCAGTCCCGAAAATGGCACAGAAATGGCATCAAAAAACCCCAATTACAACGATACGAATATCTTAAGGGGGTAGACCCCAAGTTCCTGAGGAACATGCGCTTTGCCAAGAAGCACAACAAGAAGGGCCTGAAGAAGATGCAGGCCAACAACGCCAAGGCCATGAGTGCAAGTGCTGAGGCTATCAAGGCTCTCATAAAGCCCAAGGAGATCAAGCCCAAGATTCCAAAGGGCAACAGCTGCAAGCTCAGTCGACTTGCCTACATTGCTCACCCCAAGCTCGGGAAACATGCTCATGCCCGCATCGCCAAGGGTCTCAGGCTCTGTCGGCCAGAGGCTAAGGACAAGGCTCAGACCAAGGCAGCAGCTGCAGCTCAGGCTCAGGTTCAGGCTCCCGAAGGCACCCAGGCCCCCAGAAAGGTTCCAGAGTAGAAGCTTTCATCTACTGATGTGAGGATATAAGGACTAGTGTGACCCCTGGGCTGCTGTCTGCATGGGGCTCATGTCTACCTGTGCTGTTTAGACAAATAAACCTGAGGCAGGATCAAAAAAAAAATTTCCTTTGTAGATTAAATGACACTCTTGTTGAAAACTTTCATACCTAAAACTTTAGCTTCTACTAAAGGAGGTTGGACTAGGATAGACTGGTATTTAAGACATCCATAGGTAACCCTGGCCAAAACGTGTCTCTTGATTCTTGCTTTACTTATTTGTAAAGTAAGAGAAATAGCTTTATTTTAGGGTTGTTTTGAGGATTAAAACTGACAATTGGTATGTGACTTATCTAGACTCATTCAGAGCAGCGATGGGAAGGAGATGGTAACAGTTTGACTCCTATACCCAATCTAAAGGTGATCTTTATTCGCACTAATAACTATTTCCTTTCAGTGAGCTAGTGGATTAATGGTGATTCTTTTCTATATTTCATTTGATCTCTTCAGGTATATAATTTATCATCTGCAAGCTTCAACGATGATAATGGTAACACTTAATTATTTATAGTTTATGTTTACACAAAGATCATAGAAAAAGAAGGTAATGTGATTTGAAATGTTCAATATTATTGTACTTTATATAGTCTCAGTAATCAGACCCATATAAGTAAGTGTTTTGATTATTTTATTAAGTACGTATTTGCTAACAGAGTAAATAAACTATTTTCCTCTACCTATGTAAGTACAGTAAAATAAAAAGGAATATAATCCATATAATTCTATGAAAAAACTGTTCCAAGAGGACTGTCTGTTTAGTATTTTCTATACACTAATGACAGGAGGAAAGAGACCCTCAAGAGTTTGTGGAAAGATAACATATGTTATAGGTTGAAGTGTGCCCCTCTACCAACCAATTCATCTATTGAAGTCCTAACTCCTAGCATCTCAGAATGTGACCTTATTTGGAAACAGAGTTGTTGCAGATATAATTAGTTAAGACAATGTCACTAGGGTGGGCCTTAATCCAATATGACTGGTGTCCTTATAAAAGGGGAAGTTTGGAGACAGACACGCGTGAAAAAAGTCAATGTGAAAATGAAGGCAGGAATCTGCAAGTCAAGAATTCCGATGACGACAAGCCAACCACCAGAAGGCAGAATAATGGTATGGAAGAGGTTCCCTCATAGCTCTCAGAAGCAGCCAACCCTGCCAACACCTTGATCTAGTCTTTCTAGACTTGAGAAGCGTGAGTCTATAAATTTCCCTGTTTTAAGCCACCCAGTTTGTAGTACTTTGTTACAGCAGCCCTGGTAAACTAACAAATGGGTAAGTCAAGATTTCCAGAAAGAAAGGCTACAGAGAGTCAAGCTCATGAAGACTGTGCATGTATTTATAATCTGATGATAACAGGCATAGTAAGTTGTAAAGCAACACAAGATACTTAATGACTAGGACTTGAAGAACATGAAGGTACATAGTTTCCAAACGAGGTACTGGAAGTGATAAAGGGAGAAAGAGAAGGAGCTAAGTCTCTATCAAATCATCACATCTCTACCAGGATGGAGCTGATTAAGGACTTTGTGAAGAGGCATCCTCACATGGGAACAAAGTGACAACTATTTTCACTTCCTTGATACTAACTTGGCCCTTGACAGTGTAACCAAATGGATGTGGGAAGGCTGAGAAACAGTCTGGTAGAATTCAATTTAGCATCCTGACCTGGGGTCATGGAGCAACATTTTTCTTGGCTGGGCATAACTAGCAGGGTGCAATTTGGAGGAGATTCAGTTCTATTCTGAACTCCATAAGAATTGCCACAATGGCTCTAACATCTTGATTGAATCAAGATGAATAAAAATTCAATCCAACTACTTAATGCTGTTGTCCATACTTGACCCACTGGACCAGCAGACTGAGAACACCTACATAAGGGGTTTTACTTCACTTTTCCTGAAGTGGTGAGTCATCCCAGTTCTTACAATGAGCCCTCATGGGTCACAAGCTCAATAAAAAAGCTAATTACCGAAGTTTTTACGATCAGAAGTTATATTTGATACTCAACTATCAGTTTATGAGAGAAGCAGTTCCAAGCTCAAAATCCTTACTGGGATCATGTAGCTGATCAACACATATAATGTTCTGCAGCCAGTTATCTGTATCTGTGAAGGCATCACATGTAAACATCCTTTATGCTCCATCCTTCATTCACGCATGATAATATCCAACAAAGTAAGGATCAATTTTCTCTGACATATATGTTTTTGGAGGAGCCATGCTGGTAGAGTTTTGAGGTGTGGAACAGGAACTGAAGTTAGAAAGCTGAGTTTGTACTTGGTTTTGCTTCCCTCTTGCTCTGTGACTTTGGCTAGTTATTTTTCTGTGTTCATCATATAACACATGGTGTTTCCATTTTTCTTAGGGTTTGTCAAAGCTTCATCTGTTGAATTTGATAATGACTCTTGGCCATGTAGGGCTGAGATAATACAATTGTAAAAATGGTCATAAAAGGGACTAGCATGGATTTAATCAGGAAACAAGGAGTCAAACGAGCATTTTTTAAAATAAGCACACACTAAATGACTCTAACACACTCTTATTATGTACTACTCTGTTTCACTTTTCTGCTTCAGTAATTTTGGATTGCATGCTGGTTATTATATTTGAAGATATGGAATGTATCCAGCCCCATCAACAAAGGTACTTTTGGGATACTAGCCATTTTATCATGTTAGCATGATGCCCACAGGTAGTATGGCAGGGAAGGTTAATACTGAGGCCATTACAAACTAAACCTGGCCCCTGTATTATAGTCCAGCCATTCAGACCCTGCAAGGAACACCTGATATTAGAATTTTAAGCCAGATAATAACCATTATGAATTCTGCTTTGCAACTTTTATTTTATAACCTAAAAAATGCACTTAAAGAACACTGTATCTTCTGGAAGAAGGAAATGCCTTTTCAGAGTTTATGTTATTTAAAAGGCATTCAAATGAAAGCTTAGGTTTAGCAACTCTCTGAGCAAAATTCCCCAGTGCAAGGAATATATAAAACATAAATTTAGAAATTAATGAGGCTTGATAAAGTCTCAGTTCTATGTCTAGAATTATGTTTTTGTAAAACTATTCTCATTCTACAAATATTAATCTGCATCAAAAAAGTTAGGTGGAAATAAAATTTATGAATCCATTTAGGTTACTCCTAAATCACTAACTGCATGGAGAATATTTAATTCACATGTTTCTCTCAGAGTATGACCCATAAGGTCTTTAGCTGACCTACAATAAATTCAGTAAAATAAATAAAAATCTTAGGTTTTCACATCAGTTAAGTTTATAAACAAGTAGAACATGTGTTTCCTTAAGTATACTTAAGGTTTTTAATTAGGGCATATTAGTATTTGAAATTGCTTTCTAATGATTATTTTGTTCTCTAATGAGATAGAAACTTTGGCTAGATGCATTTTTCTTTTAAGTTTGATAATTTCAGACTTAAAGATGGTTTTAATATTAGTATAAAGAATTACTGTGTGTTCAAATTCCTCAAGATTGGTCAAAATTTAGAATTTTACTACATTTTATCTATCATTTCTATTCTCTTTCTCTCTGTCACACTACAAATACATTCACACATTTTTTTCTTGGATCCACTGACAGCAAGTTGCAGACATAACAATTACTTAACTCCAAATAATTTATTATACATTTCTTAAAAGGAAGGACATTCTCTTACATAATCACAATAAAACTATCAAAATCTGGAAATTAACAATTATATAGTACTATTACCTAGCATAAAGACCGTACCCAAATTTCCCTAATTGTACCAATATTTTTTAGACCGAAAGCTAATCTTAGATCGTATACTCCATACACTTGATGTATCTCTTTAGTCTCAGTTAAAATGGAACAGTTAATTCCTCAGTATTTCTTTGTTTTCCATGTCCTTGAAATTTTGAATAGCATGGATAATTATTTTGTATAATTTGGATTTGTCTGATGTTTCTTCACAATTAGACTCTTCTGTGACTTTTTTTTTTGTATTCTCCTCAGTGTAACATATTAAAGGACATGATGCTGAATCACTTGATTACTGATCACATTAACTTTGATCATGTGATTAAGATGGTGAACCAAAGATTTCTCCACTTTAAAGTTTCTATTTATCCCTTCCTGGGCAAAGGGAATATGTCAACCAAGGAAACGGATAAGGCCCATTGTCTTATAGAATGCACATCTTATCAAGGGATGTAGACTATTTAAAAAATGAAAAAGAAAAGAAAGAGGGAGGAAAAAAAGGGAAGATAAAGATAGCGAAAGAAGGAGAGGAAGAATGAACAAACGACAGATGAATTCTGGTATCAGTAAGTCATAGCTGAAAATGAGACTAAGGCTCTAGGTTTTAGAACAGGGACAGTTAGGGCAGAGCTGGGGCAAAGTCTCTCAGAGGAGGTAAACATTTCCTCTGTGAACAAAAGAGTGAGAAGGCTCCAGCCCCGTGACCGTCTATCAAGGGGGAAGTGTTTACTGACTGAAACTCAACAGACAGAAATAAGCAGGAGTTAAAATCCGATTGTTTAGACTAACACTGGAAATCAACAACACGTCAATAAAAACTAAAAACTAAATCAGACTGTTTAGGCAGGTTTCCAATCATGTGAAGACTATGCAGGCCATAGCACAGAATTTGGATTTTATTCTGAGAGCAAGCCAAGAATTCGCTTTTGGTAATGAATTGCTGAATGTGGCAAGAGATGGGAGGAGAGGCCAGGATAGGTTCATCTTTGGGCTCCAAGCTTTTCATCCACTGAGAATGTCACTGCACTGGTTGCATGAGAAAACAGTTCTTTTTATTCAATTTTTTATTCATTTTTATATCTAGAAAATTCAATTATGAAAGACAGATTAACTATATGTATGTAGTATATTATGTGATTAATCCCTAGAAATGTTTAAATAAACATATCTATAACTCATCAAAAATATTTCCAGCATTTAACTCATCATTTTAAGTACCTTTTGCAGAGAGAAAAGACAAATTAACTGGTTTCCAAAAGCATGCATTGTTTAATGTCTTGTATTTTAAAATTTGCTCTACTGACTAAATTTGGAATAAAAGCCTTTGCCAAAGTCCTAATACCACACTTAATTAAGTTGTTACACAGAAATCAAAAAGGATAGACCCTAATTATCGTTCAACCATGTTTTCAGAAATGATGGCACTCTTCTAGAACCCCAGAGTTTGCATGACATGGTGCAATTTTAAAATAAATTTGGTTCACACTTTGGTCTTGGGAAGACCAGCTCTTTGTTTTCCATCTTCTGATGAGACACATACTGCAGGTATAATGGGTGGAACATAAGAAATAATGAAGAATAATGGAACTGTATCCCTTAAAACTAGTACCACAAATCTTGCAGGAAAAAACAGCAGAACAACTCAAGAAAACCTCTGAAAATTGGCTTTTGGGATAAGAAATTGGAAATAGAAATGAAAGTGAAATTCATCCAGTTAGCTACCTTTAGGTTTCTGATAATTAATATTGCTTATAATTAAGTTGTATAATTTTTAAAATATGTCCTTTAAATATTTCTTCTACCTATTAATCATATAATAATGTAGTCAAAGTCCTTTAGTGCTAAAACAACTAAAATGCAAGAGGGTAGTTTATTTATTTATTTATTTTGACATTGTTGTCAAAATAAAACACAGAAATTATATTTTCTTTGATAAAAAATAAATTCACAGTAGGATCAATGGTCTATGCCAATTTTATTTTTAAATGTCCTTCTCTTTACTGTTAATAAAGATTTGCCTTGAGAATAGTAGAAATAACTCCAGATTAACGCATATTAAAAGTGATTTGCAAGCAGTCTGTAAAGACATTACTTTCACTGACTAGTAGAACCACAGCCCTTGGTTTATCAACAGACTTTTTAAGAGACAGAGAACAAAATAATGGACTGAGTCACAACTAAGTAATTTTTAAAGATAATAATCATATTCTAAAAACATTTAGTTCATTTAACTTCATATTTATTTAATATAAGGATAGGTTTTATGACTGAATAATTCAAGATGACATGCGAAGTGAACATTTATTTTTTTACTATAAAGAACGTAGTAACAAACATTGGAAGTCACTTTAGAATGTGAGGTTAGCAAGTTCAAAACTCTAAATGCTATTTCCTCCCCTGTAGCTAGCTTTCCTGACATAAAGATGCAAAGCCAGAAGACAGGGAAAAATCAAAAGGTGGGAGTTCTAGATTTGCAGATACTGACTTATAATACACATAAGATAGATAACAACAAATTTATACTGTATAGCACAGGGAACTGTATTCAGTATCTTACAATAACCTGTGGTGAAAAAGAATATGAAAATGAATATATGTTTGTTCCTATATGACTGAAGGATTGTGCTGTACACCAGAAATTGATTTGCTATACTTCAAAAGCAAAAGGGAGATACTTATGGGTTTATTACGTAAGTTGTATCCTCCTTCACCAGCCATCAGTAAATAGGTCGTCTTTAAGTGAAACGCTCAGTTGCAGCTATGTCTGATCTCAACTTCTTATGGTAATTACCTCCTATGTCCAAAGTAATTTTTGAATTATCAATTTATCTTTACCCTATCCATGCCTTTTAGTCATAACCCCCTTAAATAATAAGAAAAGCTTCCTTTTTGTTTCTAAAGAGGAAAATATGCCCTTCGCCATTAATTTCTTTAGCTAACAGCTACAAACAGAAATATCGTTGCAATTTTCATACATCCCCTTAGAAATGTTTTAGCTTCAAGCATTCAAAATATTTACTGTTCCCCCTTACAGAAGCATTTCTAAAAATTATTGCTAAAAATGCAAACATATTTTCCAACAAATATTTTAAATGTAAAGTAAACATACTTCACAAATAATAAAGTAATTCCAAGAAACCAGACTATTATATAGTACTCTGGGATCTTGCTGGTTAGATGAACTGGCCCCAGATGGTGAAAGCATTCTTTACTGTCTGAAGTGCTCACAGTAAAATAGTCTCACAGAAAAAACTAGGAATTGTACATTTCGATGTTACAAACTTACCACCTGGCCACTCTGCTGCCACTGCACAAAGGCTGAGCAGACAGCAGTGTGATTTGGGGGAAAATAAGAAAAACAATCCAGTCAAGAAGAAAGCAGAGATTTAATTAAATACACATTTGTTCTTCCCTTCCAGGGACCATGCTGGGCAATGAGGTAGGAAGATGAATAGTACATCAGGGCCCTTCCGTGAGGAATTCATGGTCATATAATGGCACAAATATATGAACAAGTGTGTTGTGACAGGACACTGAATAAATATGTGACACCTATAGTAACACGTAATCACTGTGACATGGAGGTGGGGTGATATCTCTCTTTTGAATGTTAGGAGGTTTCTCAGAAGCGGTAGCTCAGCCCACATGTGTTTATTCCACGTGTAAAATACTGATGGAGCATTGCTGTTGGTTGCATTGTGTCTCCCCCCAAAAGAGATGTCCACTTCTAAATCCCTGGTGCCTGCGAATGTGACCTATTTAGAAATAAGGTCTTTGCAGACATAATCAAGTTAAGAAGAGGTCATTAGGATGAGCCATCATCCACTATGGGCAGCACCCTTGTAAGAAGAAGAGAGTTAGGACAGACAGGCAGGCAGACACAGGGGGAATCTGGTCTACTGAAGACGGAGGCAGAGATTGGAGCTCTGCTCCCACCACCCACTGAATGGCTGGGGCTACCAGAACTAGGAAGAGGCAGGGAAGGGTCGTGTCCCAGGGGCTTCAGAAAGGACACGGTTCTGCCAACACCTTGCTTTTGGAATTCTGGTCTCCCAACTGTGAGAGAACAGACTCCTGTTGTTTAAGCATTCATGGTGTGGTGCTTCGGTCACAATAGCCCTAGGAAACTCACACAAGCGCACAGCACATGCCAGGAACATTACTCAGGAAGTGAGAGTGAAAAGAACGAAGATTCTGCCCTCAAGATGCTAACAGGTTGTCCTGGGCAAGGAGAATAATATAAACAAAACACAAAATTATGAACAAGTATGGTTAACTGGAGAGTTGTAAGTGATTGGGTATTAGTATTTTTTTTTAAAAGTAGGATGATAAGGCTGGAGAGGAAGACAGGGACAATTCATAGAATCTCTTCTACATCATTGTGAAGAATTTGGGATTTATCCTGTTAACAACAGTATGATCTATAGTTTCACTCAGGGAAACAGTGATATGCTTAGACTTTCAGTAGGTCACACTGATAACAGCAAGATAATCAGTTTATTCTGAGCAATATCAGAAGAAGAGACACCAGTTTGGAAGCTACAGTAACTGGCCAAGCCAGAGACGAAATGAGGATCTGAGTGGAGGTGGTGGGAGCAACCATGACTTCCAAGTCAGACTGATTTCAAACCTACAGCAATGCAGAAGAGGTTAGGAGGAATTAATTTTCTTTTTAAATTTTTTTAGATTTTCATTGAAGGCAATGTGCTAATAAAAACATTAACAAAAAAACTCTCAAAAATAGGTAAAAAATAAAATTTAGTCCTTCTATTTAGAAACCAATAATGTAGAGATGACAGAGGCACACACATTTGCAAATATGCTGAGTCATTCCCGCCATGAGGGCCAGAGAGAAATCAGTCTGAGGTTGCTGCGTGAGCCGGGGGGCTGACGACAAGGCAGATGTGAGCGTCCTAGCTGAGTCTCACAGCGAAGCAAGAGACTTCACAAAGGGACTGCCACTCAATCATGATTCATCTGGGCAGGTGCCTTTTGCCCTGATTTAGGGTTTGTTTTCTGACTTATCATTTCCTAATCTACTGTGTTTTTAAAAGCCATTAAAATAAACATCATAAATGTGTCTCTCCCTGGTATTCTGACACGAAATCTAAACAGTTAGAAAATGCCTCTTGCTTTCTCCTCTCAATTTAATCTAACAGATAGAGTTAGGTGCTCTGAGTAATTATGCGGCTTTGGAAGAGGCAAGACAAGAACCTGGATGCCAAGTACATCACTGCTGGACTAGAGCAAGAGGACTCGGGGCTCATAGTGCTTACCCTCCAATTGCTCAGAATTCCTCAATGTAAATACCATCAGTCGGTACACAAGCCTGAGGCCTATGTTCAGGCCCACCTTGTTCAATAATGACACTAACAATAATGATGGGGACTGATGTTTACTGAGCCCTTATCATATGCCAGGCTTCATGCTATAAAGTCAATGCACTCTCTTACTGGATCTACCCAACACACCAACAAAGCAGGCTCTAGTCTTATTCTCATTCAATTGATAAGGAAGCCAATTAAGGATCTGAATGCAGTTTTAATCATTAAGCTATTACAGTCAACCCAGGGTATCAAATGGACATAATAAGTCTGTGTGCATGTGTATATTCAGATATTGAAAGCACACATACGTCGTGGTGGGGGGAGAAAAAAAATTTATGGGCTCTTGACAAGATTTTGCAGGATTAAAATTCAAATCCAGCTCCATCCCTGTTGCGTTACTTGGGATCATTTACCTAATCCCTGCAGGGCTCAGAATGTAACACGGGGAAAATAAATAGTATGTGTTTTGAAGGGTTATGAGAGGATTAAAGCAGTTACTCTATGAAACTGCATGGAAAGCACTAGGTAGCTAATTGTCATGATCATTTTCATCATCATCATCATCATCATCATCATCATCATCATCATCATCATCACCGTAAGTGGTCATTCATTACTGCAGATATTCCAACAAGAGTAGGACAAATACACAGCAGGGATATTATAAAAAGGATCCACATGCTGGATAGGAAACTGGATAAGATCATCATTATCCTGTGAGTTAGGATCTGGGATCACCCAAGTCTGGGAAATGCTACACCATATATTCCCTTCTTGCAATTTCAAAATTAATGTCAGGTTTATCTGTGGAGTATTTCAATGGTCAATGAAGCTATTTATCTCCTTTTAACCTAGAATTTCTCAGGTCTGTCAGATTATACTATCCTTCTTGGACTTTATACTTGAGTACAACTCACAACATTGGTGTTATTTAATACATATTATGTAAAATGCCTAATCTGGAGGCAAAGCAAAACATTCCTTATTTTTGGTTGTCATTCAGCAGTAATTCAAAATCATATAGCAATCACTTAAATGAGCAGACCAGAGGTGCAAGATAAGCCTTTTAGAGACTAGGGAGGATTTCTTAGATAGGGTTCCTGTTTTACTGATCATGGTTTACACTGAACAATACCTGGGGTGAGAAATCTAAACTCAGATTAATGAATCAACATAACACAAAAAGTGTGCAAAAAGAAGGTTAAGCCAGTATCAGTAAAGCATATACTGGGCTTTATAAGTAAAGCTCTAGAGTACTCCAGGTTTACCATACTTCTAGCTGAAATCACAGAGTCACATACATATACCATCTTCATAAGCAAATTAAAATTATTTTCTGCATGTGCGTGAAACTGGCCTTGCTTTGCCCCAAGATTTGAAAAGAATACACTTTCATGACAGTTTGAAATTATACCTTTTAAATGTTATACAGCTTGAAAGAGACAATTTGGTTTTAGAACTTACTCCCTTGCTAGGAAAATTTCAAAGTATTGGCAAAAAAAAAATCATACTATATGATGTTTTCTAAGTATTTCTTATGAACTAAATGCATTTTTCAAAATATGCCATATTTTATGAGTGGATAACTTCTTAAGTTACATAGTCAAAATGTTACTATAGTTAAGCCTTTCTTCAAGAATGGGAATGATCTGCCAATCATTTCCAAGTGATCATGTTAACTTGTATAAAACAAATCTCAGTGTCTTTCAATTTCCAAGCTAACCTACAGACTTTGAAGGAAGAGACCATTACGTGTTATGTGCCAGATACTCTCTGAAGCACCTTTATGTCATGTAATTCCCACACAAACCATGTAGTTCAGATTAGTCTCATATTACACAAGAGAAAAGTATATCTCAAAGTATTTAAATTACCTTCCTGAGTTCTCCCAACTAGTGAGTGGGATCTAAGCCAGAGCCCTAAATGAAGACGGTCAACCAGATGTTCAGATTCCCAAGTCTAACCAAGAAGCACACCCTGATAAACCAATTACTTGGGTCCCTCTCTCCCTAGAAAGGAAAAAGAAGGCAAAGATCTAAAAATCCTGAAGTAACTCATACTCAGGACACGAGAACACAACAGCCTTGAATTCAGAAGAGCAGGAACGTGTACAAAACAGGGTAGGAGTGGCGGGCAGGTCAATTAAGAAATCAGTGATCCAGAATCACAAAATCGCTAGCAGTCTTTGAAGACAGAAAGAAACGTCTGTCTAGTTTGCCTTCTCTCTTCCAGATTTCCCATTCTGCAGATGGGGCTACTGAACTCTAGAGAATAAGTTATTCAATCTAATGTCAAATGGGATAAAAAGATTTAAAAAAAAATTTTTAAATACAAAGCAAGTGAAATCTGGATATGCTTAATGTGGTAACAGTCAATGCAGTAAACAACTGAGGTAAATTGGCCATGTCGTTAAGATGTCCACAGGTATTAAGTGAGAATATTTACCTCGCCCAGAGAAGTGAAGCTCAGATAAACTAATTAAAGTGTGCAAACTGTTCTGAAAATACAGGGAGCTGCAAGCGTGGTAAGCATCGTTACTATTCAAATTAATACCAAATCTCACCTGTTCCACAGAGCTATATAAATGTAAAATAGACTCATTTCATTTTCTTCATCTATTTCCTGCCTCCAATCTTCAACATCTGATCTTAGGGCTCTTTAATATTTTATCCAAATGCCTTAAAGAATCGAAAGAGGAAAAAAAGATCGCTGAATGTGAGAAACACCAATGCAGCCCCTAATGTCATCACCAAGCCTGAGATACACTGGCAATATCCAAATTTCATGTTAAAAAACGAAGAGCTGCCATGGGAAAATTTCACACTATTTTCCCGAACTTCTGTAAAAACACAATGGACTGAGGAAAGGGAAAGGCGCTTTTATTTTAAATGATGGACATTTTCTTCAAGAGCCTGTGCTATGAAACAGATAATATCTAATTAAATTCTCACCAAACCATATGCAGCTGAAACTCTTACAACTCACAATTTTTTAAGCTAATGAGGAAACTGTACCTCATAGAAGTTACACATTGCTCCCAAGGTCCTGCAGCTAAATCAGGTGGCGACAATAGATTCAAATCCCAGCAGTGAAGTTTCAATGGTAAGATTTTAAATTAAATGAATGCCTTCTCCCCAATGTTTGATTTTATAAACATCCATCTCATGTCCTTAACCAACAATTTACTCCAGTATAGCAATTAGGCAACAGAACCAAAAGAGGCCTGTTGATACTCTGGCTGCAATGCCCAATGTTTTTAGATTAGGATACTGAGGTCAAACACATTAATAAAATTAACTATCCAAGGTAATGTAGGAAGTTAGCAGCAAGGGCGGAAACAGCATCCAGAACTTGTAACCTTATTATGTTTTCATCTACCAAAGGCAGAGAGCTGTGTGCTTCTTGAAGAATTTTATTCATACTGATAACCATTTGGAGAGAAAAAAAAAACAAAACAAAAAAAACAGAGGGAGGGAGGGAAGGAAGGAAGATAAGGGAGGAAAGTAAAATTTTAAAAAACGGTCTGTAGGATCTGAAGATTAGAAAAGCTGTCTGAATCCCTTATGCCATTTGGCTGTGGTTCCACTATCCTATCGGAATAATCAGATATCACACCCCTACTGTGTAAGAAAATATACTTGGCCTGGAATGGGAGATACAAGCAGCACAAACGACGCATCTGCTCTCACTTAACCTACAGGTCAAGGAAAAGAAAAATTGTTAATATATGGAGGGTGATGGTGATAGAATAAAACACTTCACACTGGAAAAGTTTATCAACTGTGGTATAACCTTTCCATTCTTCTAATACCAATAACAAAGGGATGCACTCTTACAGAACCCTAATAAGGATAATGCAAATTCTCCTCTTACCAAGGCTGATACAAAGGGCAGAAAAAGAAAAAAAATAACGCCATTACCCCCAATTATTTGTAATCCTTCCCCTCTCAAAAAGAAAAAACCAAAAAGCTGAGCCCAATTTATCAAGTTCCCAGATGGCTCTATCGGAACCTTTAGCCTCATTTCTCCCCTGCAACACAGAAATTAAGTTGGCTGTTTCTCTGAGGCACTGTGAGAAGGCCAATGGGAAGATGAAATGATAATCACAGTACCGAGCCCAAGGCCTAGCAAACAAGCTGCTCTCAAAATACACCGAACGAAAGAATAAAGGAGTGAGTGTAGCCAAGACTGCCGCTTGTCCACTGAAATCAATGTATCCCCTTCTCCAGGATATGACCCTAACACAGTATCTCCCCTTCCCACGCAGAGCTGACAAAGGCCATGTGCCTGAAGTCCAAACAAGGTGAATGAATGGAAGTCATCCTGCTGACTTGAAAGTTGAGGCTGAGAATCACCGTCAAGGCATATATTGAAGAGGCAAAACCCCCACCTGCCTCCATCCCTGAACACCTCTGTGGTTGAGACGACCACCAACCTTCCCCACTCCTGGACCTGGAATCCCCCTGAATTCTTATGAATTTGGCAACTAAAATTCTATTTGATTGAGTCAATGCATTTGGGGTCCAATTGTTACATCTCTTTATCCTACCTAAATTAATGTAGTGGGTAATTATAGATTTCAAGCCCCAAATCACATTGTGTCATCTAGGTTTAACACTATATATATGTGTGTGTATATATATATATATACACACACACACACATATATATATGCCAAATAAAGAAAGACCATGCGGCTACTCCATTTCACACTAAAACAACCTGAAAAACTATGAAAGGACCCCAGCAGCATGGGGGGAGCTCATCTTTCTACTAACACTTTCCTTTGGAGAAAAGAAATCTTTGTGTTGGCATTTTGTTTGCATATTAAAAATATTTTATGCAGACATATATTATACATCTTCTGGGCAGCTTCAGTTTTACTGTCTTCTTAGCTATAATGGAGCTCTTAAAAAAAAAAGTGAACTCAAATCTAAAATTAGTATGTTTGTGCACAGAGAAATGAACCTGCCTGACCTTTCCCACAAAGGTATCACATCTCTAGAGAGGAAAGCTTTACCAGTGCACAGGGACAACACACCCCTGGGTGACTTAACAACCTGTGTGTGGGTGAAGGAGATGGAGAGAAAGACTGTGCCTTGCAGATATGACCAATCATTCTATTAATACTCTGTATAATGAAGCATAGTTCAAGATGGCATTTCTATTAAAGACAGTGCGCTATGCAATCCATTTGCATTCTCTGAGAGTAGAGCTATCAGAAACACTAATAACACCTTCATGTTCAAAGAAAAAAAAAAAAGACTGGATAGTGTACCTGGAAACTGACATTTGAAGAACTCTCGGTCATTTTCTTTTCGTGTTAATACAGCTGGTGTCCTAACACTGTCTCTGAGCCGTACGTTGATTACTAATGAGTCAATGCATGGTCAGCACACAAGGTGAAAGGGGAAAGCAGGCACCAAACATTGACATATTGCAGCACATTAAATGCTAGCCATACAATTTTTTTAAAAAATACAAATGCCTCTTTTCACGAAATTATACAGAAACAAAGAAAACATGAAAACTGAGAGGTAAGAATTAATAATTTGACAACACACTGCAAAACAATTATAAATCAATAAAAAATGTTAAAAAAAGAATTAATAGATAAGAGTTCTCAAAAAAGACCCAAAATACAGGGACAGCAGTGAACTGTGCTTAATCCATCGAAAACACTTATCTTTATTTCAGAGATCACCAGGTGACACACAGGTACTTGTACTTCAAAGCCCACCTCAAACATCACCACCTCTTTGAAGCCTTCCCTGACTCACTCATAGCTGTCCCTGTCCCAGAGAGAAAGGTAACCTGCCTTTTGTGTGCTCCCATAATTCCTGGCTTTCATCATAAAATGTATCACCAATCAACATCATGATCACCGTCACCACTATTATTTATTGGGCAATTACCAGAAACATAAAACAGGCAAATGTTCTGATTTGGGTTAGAGAATATACAATAAGAATTATTCTGTTTCAATTAAATAGTTCAATAGGAACAGTCAGAAAAATAGTGCCATGCAGAACATCATTTTCCATCTGATGCATGGATTACTGATGTCTTCGCATTGACAGTGGAGCCCCTCAACACAGTCCTGGGACTACATGACTTTGTTCAACTACGAACAACCAACTGTCACCTAGTAACAGAACAGTATATGGTTACCTCACATTTTCTTATCTTTCATGAGTTGTAGAAAATAGCTTTCCTGAAAGGCAGGGCAACATTCTACACTTCAATAAACAGTAAAATAAAAGTAAAAAAAAAGGAAAATACACCAAAGATTAAGCTGAAAGTGAACGGCAGAAGTTCTGTAGAACCAGCTGCTCTTTCTTCCTTTCTTTCTCTTTTTTTCTTCTATTGATGTATGTCAGGCTGGTATAAAAGGGGCACATTGAACATCTGGACCAAAACCAAGGCATTTAACATTTCCAAGCAATTCAGAGGCATGGATGATTTATGATGCTATTCTGAGATTTTTATCATGTGTCCTCTCACTTTATGAAATGCGGACAGGCACATAAACCTGGTGACACTTCATGACATAGAAACAGTGATTGAAGACCGATAAAGAAGAGAGAAAAGAAGAATCGTTTTTGTTGGGAGATGTTCAGAACAGGGCAGGCCCCTGGGAAGATGAGTTGAATTCTGTTCCAGCCACAGTGCCTTTGAGCAATGGGCGGGAGCTTTGTGTTGAAGCAATCATGGGCCGCCTCGATCTCTAGAAAAAGCAGAATAGGATCTGTGACTTAACTGATGTACCTGTGTGGCCCTTTCCACTGGAGAAGCTGAGGCACTCATATTCCTGAGTACTAAAACACCCAAATAAGGGTAAGCTCACTATGATATACTTTGTATCTTCAAAATGACCCATCTCAGTATTGGAGAAAAAAAAAGAATAAGTTAAAAGAAAACAAGAAAAAAAAGGCAAAAGAAAAGACACGAGAGGGGTAAAAGTAGAATGACTTCTGACATACTAAGAAAAATAAAAACAGCACGATATTTTGGCAACGATGAAGTTTGGTTATAAATCGCTTATCTAACAGACACTATCTGTAAGAAAAATAATGCCCCAGAAAATATTTATAGGTAGAAATTGCTATTTTGTGGCAAAGATTTGACAGATATTTAGAAATATTAGAAACTGTCTACTGTCATCAACTTGTTGATTAATTTCAAACAATATGCATGCTCACTTACTCTTGTGATGGGAGCAGATTTGTACCATGACTTTTTAAGATAACACATTATATGTACATTGTCAGATGGCTTTTCATCTTTTAAAGTGTATCACTCAATGTACAATAATCACTGTTGTGAATTTGCTCAAGTAAGTAATAGACTGTGGCATAAAATGCTGTACTATGTCTATATAATGCTAACTATAGGTTAGCATTTCACAGAAGTCATTCATCTTTTTCTCACTTATTTTATCAACATTTCAACCAGCGAAACTTGATTAGTATCACAGAGCATGAAGAATATGATCTTTTATTTCATCATCAAATAAAAATTTAAACATTCATTTATATTTTCTATATTTATGAGAGTTTTGGCATTCAAGACTTTTTAATTTCCTCGTGGTCAATCGTGTTTAATGACTAATGTATAAATATTTTATTGCTTCTAGTAATTATTTCTCATTAGAAACACAGCCTTATTTTTCTCAAAAAAGCCTTGGCACTGTAGAATGGTCCATCAGGAACGTATGATGTTCTACTTTATGCAGAGATATGAGACAAGTGAGCACCAGCTCTGGAGTTGTCTAGTTATGGGACAGTGCAACCGACTCCCAAGTGCCTACTCTGTGAAGAAAACCAGGTAGCTAAGGTCATTCACTAGTAACATTTTTTTAGTTAAACTCTTTTTCATATATTCCACTTACTTATTTACTGTTGTATCATTTTAATTTATCTTGGCGGGGGAAGCAATTAGATTTGTTTATTTTTAGAGGAGGCACTGGGGATTGAACCCAGGACCTCAAGCAGGCTAAGCATGCGCTCTACCACTCGAGCTAGACCCTCCTCCCTTAAATTCTTAACATCAACAGCTGATATGATACCAAAAGGGAAAAGAACAACTCTTCTGTCTAGATACTAGAGTTAAACTGCATTAAGAAGCATGGAAGTTAACTTCACTCTAGAAGGATCTGAAGGGAGCTGAACTATCGTCCCCACACAGCCTACTTTCCTATCTGAAGCACCGTCTGGGAGTCAGGGATGGGTAAGCCCCAATCTCCCTCACAGGCCAATTTATTCCATGACCTATGGACAGGAGGTTGTTAAGTCAATGTCCCTGAGTATCACCTTCTACCCGAGGGGCCTGTTTTCCTCTGCTGAACTAGGCACTTACCTCACAACAGAACCCTTTCCCTCAGGGGTTCTAAAATAAGGCTGCTTAATTATTCCTGCCACACATCCTGGAGAACAAAAGTCCTCCTAATCATAGCAAAGAAATCATTATTATTGATTAAAATGCCATTTCAGTCAGAGATCAGGAACCCCAAAAAAGATCATTTTTGCTTTCCAAATTAAATGTAAAAAGTTTAAACTGTAAGTGAAATGCCATTCCATGCTACTGCAATGAATTTCCAATAACAGTATCTACTTTAGTGGTTCAAAAACATTGCCTTAATTAGGGTGACCTTTAAAAGCTTTTTCCAGAACTGAAATCCTTTAAAATGCTCCTGCATACAATATTCATATGCAATCTATCTGTCCAAATATAATTATAAAAGCTTTAAAATCACAACTTAATATTTGTTTTAGATGCCAATTATTAGTTCTGTCACTTCTGCCAAAGATCAGAGTTCTACTTAGAAGCCATTAAGAGACTTCAAATTTTAATACGTGCTTATAGCAGTTGAGAACCTGACTAAATGCTAAAAATTGTGTTCTTGGGGTGGGGGTGGGGTAAACAAAAAACCGAAACTCTTTTCAAGCTGTCAGGCAAAAACTAAGCCGTGTATCTGTGTGGAAACATTTAGCATTCAATCAGGAGATCCCTACCTGTCTAACTCTTACCTTGGTTTTCATTGTTTACAAAACCCTCTACATACTTCAATCCATTTGAAAAATCACGGCATTCCTGGGAAGTGTGGAAGAGGAGTGCTCTATTTCAGAGATGAGGAAATAGATTTAGGCAGAGAAATTTTATTCATCCCTACGTCTTTATTTCATCAGCCATTGCTCTCTGGGAGTAAGATTCTCCTTGGCCAAGCAGAGCCCAAGTCACAGCTTTTCTGGTGTTCACTAAACAGTTACATTGCTTCCTGTAGCTGTAATCACTGTGTGAACCTTTGCGATTAAGTCCTCTAACTTCAGCGTTCCTTCCTACCTTAAAAAATTGAGGGTTAGGGAGGCTAATAAATAAAATGACTTTTTCCAAGGTCAGTTTATTAGAGCCCACCCGACACTAGACCCCAGATCTCCTGACTCCCATCCAATTGTTCTTTCATCTCCTGCCTGTTTCCTCCTTTTCAAGAACTGAATGGATAAAAACATTCTGGGCAGGCTCTGAATGCCAGCCAACCAGTCCTGAAAGACAACGGAGTTGTCTTTGGAAACACTTCTTTCCTTTCTAAATGTTTTTCAGAAGACGCTGAGGATTGGAACCTGATGTCAAATTCAAACTGTGCTTCTCACTCAGGTAAGTTTTGGAAGGATGGGTGCGCTTCCTCTGTGGACCTTTCAGCATCACATGTGTCACGTTCTTTGTTGAACAAGGAAGAAATGTACAGATTCGCAATACGATATAGAATCTAAAGGGCAGTAAAACGTGCCACATAGTTCCAGCCACAATGCTCATCAGTCTTGTAGTAGATCAATCACGTAAAGACCATTACTTTCAATGCTCATCACACAATGATCCTATTTCTGTGTGTTCAGCAAGCACTAGAAATCATTCATGCCTCCTTCATATTACTGCTTCAGTATTGTAAGTTTTACCCAACCGAGGCGAAGGTCCTCAATAAAAATAAATAAATAAGCGAGGCTACTGCAAGTGCTCATCGTTACCCCACTGAGGGTTTAACCAAAGATTACTGTGAGAATAATCACATTTACGCACCTTTCCTGCTCCTAAGCAGGGACATAAACCATTATTACCAGACCCTGTATCATCATTTATACAAAAAAAAAAAAAACCCACAAAAAAATGCATGATGACTGTTTATTTAAATGAGATGAAATTGGTCTTCTCTAAACCAAACAGCACAAAGTAATCAGATGCTGGATTTAATCTGGTTTTAATTCCTCCACTGAAAACAGACCTGCTATACTTAGAGGACTTGGCCTACTGCTGAATTATAAATATTACAACTACATGCACTTGATTATTTAGCATGTTTCCCAATCATCACCTGCCAAAGGAAATTATTTACTGCAAATCAGCATCACGTTAGCTTTTTGCTTCTATGAGGACTACAGGGAAAATCTTCACAGACATGTAAATATTAAAATTCTTCCAAGTCCTTTTCTTGATTAATTAATCCATTCATTCAAATATATATATATATATGTGTGTGTGTGTGTGTATATATAAATAATAGATGACTATTGTGTGCAACACACTGGGGATACAATCTTTAGTGCAAAAAGCAAGCGACATACCATGTTCCCTATCTTTGTATCTTTTAGTCTAGTGGGAGAGCAAAAAATAAATCATGACAAAAGAAACACAAAAGCATTCATTCACTAAATATTCAGTCATTCAACAAATATTTATCAAGGGGCTATGATGTGTAAGGCACTATTTTAGACATTTGGGTTATATCAGTGATCGGACAAAATCAGTGCCCTCTCGACACACACATATTCTAGGACACATCTAGATGCAGTGATAAGTGTTAGAGGGAATGAAAAAGAAGAAGTGGAGAAGGGTAAAGAGAATTCAAAGGATTGGAGTCCGGAGCTGTAGTGTTAAACAACATGTTAAGGCTAAGTTTTACTGAAAGGTGACATGTGAGGAGACTTTTAAAAGGTAGTAAATGCCTTGAGTAAATGCTACAAAGCAGATGCTTGATAGGCAGGGAGGCATGTGTGAGCCATGAAAAGGGTGGGATCTTTACCCCAAGTGCAGAGGGAGACTATGGAAAATCTGAGTCAACAAGGAAGGCTCAGATTTCTGACTCACTTGGTAAAATGCATGGTGGGATTATTTACTGAGTTAGGAAAGCGGGGCAAGTTTTAGAAGGGACATCCTCAGATGTCAGTCTGTTTGTGCACAACTGTGGCATCCAGGATACGGAAGAGATCAGAAACCACTCCACACATTTTTACATTTCCAGTTCTAAATTATACCCAAACACAAATAGGGAATTTAGATTTGAATTCTCATTCGATACAAATATGAAATCATGACATCTCCAAGAAACTCATTACCTTCCTTGCTTCGGTGTTTTTAAATAATCCTTTTCAGGAGGAAAGTGAAGCTTATCACTCCAACTGGGGAGGTGGGGTCTTCATAAATGCCTGCCTGATCTTTCCCAGAAAGAGGCGGGTGTGGGACTCAGCATGTAATTTCAAAAACTGGTCAACGTCCAGCTCCCAGTTGAGAAACACTGGGATAAACCTCTAGAATTCTAACACATTCTGAATCTATGATAAAAACAATGAACACATTGGTAAGCAATACATCAGACAATCCATTCACTTATTTTTAAAAAAGTCAGAGGATAGCTGTCTTTGAGATCGCCACCATACTCAGAACAAGAGAATTATCCTGTGAACTACAGAACCACTTTCTCTGATGAAAAATACGCAAATGGTTTTGAATCTAATAGTCTCATTAAGCAGTTATCCTTCCAACGTTGTCAGATCAAACAGGAACAGAAGCAATAGGGGGCATTTCATCACTCTGTCACCTCGCCCTCATCTCCCTGTGCTCATTTCATTCTTTGGATGTCATTAAACTTGACTCTGGTACACTCTAACCCAGTTTTTTTGGAAGTCGTTTTCATGACCAGTTTATGATTTCAGGTAAACCAAAGCATCAGAGTTATGAAATAGTTCTCTCCAACATAATATTGTCAGTGAGTTTTAAAAAAAATAATGGATTTAAGCATACCACAAAATACCACTGGTCTTATATTAAGTGTTTTTAAAGATATTAAATATCAGAAATTATTTTATAATCCGAGGTCTTTAGATGTGGGTAACTAACCTCTACTGGCTTCAGGCTGTAAATCCAGTTGTATGTATTAAAGCTAGCAGCGAGAATGCAAAGACAGGGGAAAAGGAAAAACAAAACAAAACAAAAAAACCTCATTCCCACGTCCTAGAACTAAAGGTGGTGCCGCTACCCAGTTAACCAGGGCTGGGCACGTTGCTAGTAAGGCTGCAGACCCTGCGAGGTGGCTGTAGTCTCACTGATTTCACAGTCTCCATAGGAAATTAAATGTGAAAAGAGACCACCAACATGGACACCTGTACTTTGTATCAAAAGAGTGGTCCTAGTATAAACAGATCCAGACGTTCTCATGAAGGAAACAACATTGCATTTAGGAGAAATGATTAAACCACCACTCTCTTAGGGTAGCTAAAAGAAAAGAAGTTAATTCCAAATCAATGCAATTACTTTCTTTTCTTTTCTTGTTTTTTTTTTTTTTTTTTTTAATTTTGGGACAAGTACTGTAGTGTCTGCTGTTAGATGCCAGACAGAGAATGAATGTGTGCTTTTCTGAAAATGTAAAGACTTTTCTCATTTCCAAGCAAGAGGAAGGAGGCATCAGGTGTCTAATACAGCCTGGACATTGCCTTGCGTGGGCTCAAGTCCTGAGGATAAAACCATTATGTAGAACGGGGGTCATTGTACTGTGTCTAAAATTAAGAGAATTTGTGATTTCTAGTAACTCTTCTAATTGCTGCAGCCTCGTGTTAGTCAACCTATGCAACTGAGGCTCCCTTGGAGAGCGTCTGGCTCCTCATGCCAGAACCTATCGTTTGAGACTTAAGAGGGAATAATGCAGGTTGCTAAATAATCATGGCTCCGATTTTTCTTTTTAATTAATGCAAGAACAAGATTAGCATTATGATCAGAAGACTAAGAGAGGTGAGCCAAATAAGTCTCACCTGCGTTGTGAAACTCAGAACAAACGGGGAAAACACCTATGTTTTAAAAATCAGCAAATCACTGCTTTCCCTGACATGCGTCCCTCCTGTGACCTTAGGCTTAGCTCAGCACCACGGACAAAAGCGGAATCCACTATCCAATTTTACATGAGCATTTTCCCTTTATCTTCTTTATGATGCTTGAGGTGTGACAGGGATTTAACCAGAGAAGAAAATCTCTCTCCTTATTTTGTAGTCACAACCTTACACTTCAATATTGCAATAGTGACTTCCTAATACAGAGATTAGTCTTGCACTGCAGTTCAATTAATTCTTTCTCTTATTATTTAAGGAAATGTGAAGAGCCTAGTCCACTCATTTTGTATCTCGAACAATCATCCGTAATACATAGAATTCATAGATGTTTGGGAACAGGCTTGCTAGAGCACAGGTTTAAAAATACATTGGAAATAATGATGAATTGTCCATTGGCTCCTATAAATTTGTGGGGCATCAAAATAAATGAGAGAAGAACTTGGAGATAAAGCAAGTTGAGAAAGGGTGGTTCAAAGAAGAACTGGCTTTGAGTGCAACTGACTGGGGTCCATGTTCACGCACATCTAGATATAAATTCAGACTCTGAAAACATAGATGAAAGAAGTCTCAAAACAGGAGACAGGGAGACAGTATATGTGGCTATACTAATTTTTAAAACAATGAATTGTTTAAAGCCACAGTGAATCGATGGGTAAGTTCTTGCTTCAATAAATCCAGAGGTAAGTTTGTACTTACTTATTAGTACATATGGATCCAGAGGTGAATTTAATGATACTAAGTAGGAGATAAAAGGCTCAAACTTTGAGTCATCTTAGGAGTTGTAGCTAAAAAAAGTTTCTATGGGTTCTATCCCTATGGTTTAAAAAAAAAAAAAAAAGGGAAAGACTCAGCTAAAACCAAGTGAGGTTCAGTCACTAGTGGAAAGATATTTTACCCCCACTTACCAACTATCTTAAGCATAATTAAGGTTGTTACATTTTGAAGGATAGTTTATGTTTTTATTCCCCTGAAAATAATCTAAAAACATGAAGAAGAGGATAATTCAAGCTGTCAAATACAGCTTTAGTAATTTGCCTTTATCTTCATGAAAAATCTGGAAAAGGAACCTACATATTTTACATGTGCCATGCAAGAGGCTTTCCCCAAGAATAATAAAGTGTGACATCTAGAGACCTACTAATTTTTCTTCTGTAGATCTGTGTATTTTTCTATGATTTTGCTTTTGGTTTTGTTTTTATTCTACAACCTACTCTTTTGTCACAAACCATTTATGGTCTTCTATCAGGACATCCCTGTACACACACACACATGCGCACGCAGAGGCTCAATAAACATTATTAGAAAATAAAAGTTAAATGTAGATAAATCCAAGAGATCACAAATATTAAATTTTGAATGAACAATAAACACAGCTCATTTATCCTTATTATTTTGAGTTTCCACAAACTATAGCTTGGCATGAATATTTTCAATTTAAAATGGATTTTCAATTCAATTTGGATGCAACTTACTAAATATGACATTCTTTAGGTTATATTACAGAAATTATGCAAACATAGTAAGGTAAGGCTGACAATAAACCTTAGGAAGATATGGCTTTGAATCCACGTTTTAAGAAGAAGCACAGACTATGTCAAGTAGATTTTGTCCCCTTTCCTGTTATTAACATAAAATTCCTTTTTTTTTCTTAACATAGAGAGAAATGGTAACACCAAAAAAATGGGTTCCAAATGAAAAAAGGTATGGATTTTTAAGTCAGAACCCCAGACTTTAGGTCCTGAAGTTTCATCTCTTATGGATCACTCATAAAAAGACTTTATTTGGATTCAAACTGACAAATTTACTTGATGAATTTAGTTTCCAGGGCACTCATTTAATTATAGAATGTGAAGATATACAGTCACTTCTCAGGAAAGGATACAGTCAAGAAAGGAAGAGGCTTTCCAAACAGAGAGAGAGACTCCAGTGCAGAAGCAGCAGAGTGGAGTTGAGGGTTGAGGCTCAAAGCTTTAGTGGACGATACCATGTAATCAAAATTACTCTGACTCACTATGCAGTTGCCCTGTTTGGGATGGACACACTTTACCTTTTCTCAAACAGGCCCAACACAGACAGATTTTTGAGTGTTTTGTTTTATTTCACCCTACCATGGAAATGGGTCACTGCTTCTTCACAGAGCACTCTGCGTAGTTAACTTTTGACTGGCATTTACAGGGCACATTGCCTCACAACTGTTTGTCGTTACCATCCAGAATCACCCTGGGCACAGCCAGATGGTAACCTGGGAAGTGGAAGAACCGAACGGCACCTCATCTCAGTCTCACTTTGGCAAAAAGGCTCACTTGTGGTAAGTAAGGAGGAAATGCCTGCACTCTGCCATCTCTTTTGTTTACTTTCTCTCTCCTTCCATCCCTCCTTCCCCATTCCTTTCGGATTAACCAGCAGAGTAGATTTCGAAAGGACCAGTTTCTGTTGAATGTAATCACACATCATTAAGATGAATTTGACTGGGCCTGAGAGAGTCTCTATCCCATAGATAATGGGGATGCTTTTCATCCATACGAGGATCCACAGGAAGAGGGATCTTTAAAAACAACTGAGGGAGTACAGATGAAACACTGAACGAAATAAGGTCACTCTGCATTGACGAGGAGACAAGAAGTGCTGGGTATATGACTACCTGCCCCTATTACAACTATTTCAAATCCCTCTGTGGTCTTTTTTCAAATCATAAAATAATATTAAACTAAATAACAAATATGGGATCTCCCCAGTTTAGGAATGTGCTTAAGTCACCAGGTGAAATACACATAATATACAAAATATTGTATTCTAACTCCTTTATCCCCACAAGATAAATAAATGGCTTAAGAAATGTCTCCAGTACAAAAGTTAAACTGCAACATTATTAAGAATATTTTGTGGACTATGAAAATAGTAAATTTGAAGCAGAACAGAACACACACACACACACACACACACACACACACACACACACACACACACACGGAAAAAAAAGAAATTGCAGGGTTTGGTATTGTCATGGCAATGGCCTAGATTCACCATGGAACTGTCTCCCTTAAAAACAGTAATGATAAAATTTTTCCCCTTAATTCTGTTGCAATCATTAATAGGTGCTTTCAATTAGCAGGAAACCAAGATTCCTAAAATGAGATTTTGCATAATTTTTCTTCTTACTTGCAACTCCCAAAACAAAATATAACACACTCTCCACTGACATTATTTGCTTCTTAAGCAAGGCCTGTATTATAATGATTTAACTCGCCTCCAGGGATCCAACCAGACTCAGAGATCTAGAATGGCTACGTTGTTGAAGAATGCCAGAAGGTTCTTTTGAAAGATCTAAGTCAGGCTAACATTATGAAAATGGAAATTCTACTGTCATCACTTTTAAAGATTGCAGTAACAGCTCTTGCTCCTCTGATGGGCCAACACTTAGTGGTCCTTGGAAAGAGAAAGAACAGCAACGAAATAGGAAAAAAAAAAAAAAAAAGCAAGTGCAGCAACTATGACAATAGTATCATGACACTTCCCAACTGACTGGCTTCCTCTCCAACCCTGTACTAGGCACCTTATAAACATCCTGACAAACCCTCTGAGAGAACTTTCCGTGTCATAGAAGATGGCTCTGGAGATCAAAATGTTAAAGATACACTGCCAGCCAGTTTCAGCGCTGGAGTTCAGACCCAGGAGTATCCCATTTCCAAACTTAATTTAGTTGAACTCTCCCATGTTGCCCACACAACACAAGGTTAAGAAGTAACACTGAAATATGATAGCACCACATCCAAGCAAAGCTCTGGTTCTTAGGCGACTGGAAAATAAAGTTGCGCAGTCTGTTATAAATATTCCATTATTCAGTGGTCATTAAGAAGAGATCATATAACTGGAAAAATGCAATACACATGATTATCTATTTGTAGGAAATCACCTACATTAAGGCTATAGATTATGCGTTACTTTACTATTTATTGCTTTAGTCTTTGGCAGAATTACTATATTCCAAGCTTTATGAAGCTTACTGTCAATACCACCTTGAAGAGGACTTTAAATTGCATAGGAAGCCACCCTGAAGAGAAAGCTGACCAGTTTTCTCCATCTCCACGGAAGTCTATAGTAAGAGCGAAGATGTTAGACTTCGACAATTTTTGGAGACAACATCAAGGTACAGTGAAAAGAGAACAGAGTTTTGGAGTCAGGCAGATCTGGATCTAAACCACATCTCCTGGGAACTGTTAATGAAGACACTCCAGACAGAGTTTTCCCATTTACAAACTAAGGGCAAAAATCACATCTATCTCACACGGTTATTGTCAAGCTCAAAAACAAGACACATAAATTATCTGCCTTCTGTATGTTGCACAGAGAAAAGTACAGGTTTGGGAATCAAAGAGATTAGCTCTTAGCACATCTTTACCAGTTACTTGGCCATGGGGCCTCAAACTGGTAGGGTCCTTTAACATTTCTGAGACCTGCTTTCCAGATCTTTATGCAGAAAACAGCACTTGCCTTGGAGGAAGGAGACCTGTCACATGCTTAGCCTCGTACTGGCACTTGGTAAGTCACCAACCAATGTTAGCTCCCTCTCCTGTTAAACAGGAAACATTTGAAAAATGCTGGCTTCCTTCTTTCAGGATCACAGAAGTGATGCCTTAACCACGAGATGATTACCTACCAGGCTCACTAAAGGAGATGCTTAGAATGAGGGATACTTGGACATCTTACAGATAAGAGAATCAGCCAGGCGCTGACTGGTCCAGAGATACCACAGCACTTCCATCATTGAAGTGTCACCAGATGTGCTCCTGTGAAACTTATGAGGCGATGTTCTCTAAATGTGTTAATTAGGCTTCATTTGGGATTCTTACTTACCATGGTCACTCTCTTGCTTGAAAAATCTTAAGAGTCTAACCTTATTTTTAGAACACAGCTACGCATTCCTTACGTGGCTTACAGTACCCCAGTAGACCCAGGTCTTGCCTATTTCTCAAGTCATGGTTCTTAATTGTCACACTTGGTCATACCTGACTGCTGACAGCTCTCTGAATGCACCAAGCTCTCTCCTCCCCCCATCCCTTTGCCTGCTCTGTTCCCTCTGCCCGCAGTTCTTCCTTGGCCTGCTCAATTCTCACTCCTCCTTTTTTCCCGCTTAAATGGGAACTTAACCTAGGCCTTTCTAACTCAGGTCCTCTTATAGTTCTCAGATAACCCTATGTATCTGTTTGTCATAAAACACTTATTTAAATGTTAATTTAACACACACTTCTGTGATTACTTAACAACTCTCTCGAGCCCCTGAAATTACAAACCTACTGACAGGCATGTCGTGGTCCCTGATAGATTCCCCCATTGCCTGTGGAAAAAATGCA
Source organism: Camelus bactrianus (assembly GCF_048773025.1). Classification (NCBI taxonomy): domain Eukaryota; kingdom Metazoa; phylum Chordata; class Mammalia; order Artiodactyla; family Camelidae; genus Camelus; species Camelus bactrianus. The sequence continues at coordinate 11,856,085 of NC_133555.1, forward strand.
CATTCACTGAATGAAACCACTCATGTACAGTCACCCAATGTGAATCGAGGAAGCGTTTCTTCAGCTATTCTAGGTGAAAATACTTTTATTTTATAGAAGAAAATAGCTGTGTTTTACAGCTGAACATCTAATTTCTAGCCTAATTATTCAGCTCTTACCCCAAGATAGTTGCATTAACACACTGGTTAATTAATTTCCCTTTTATCATAAGGCATAGACATGTAAGCTAACGTCAAAGTCACAGAACGACCGTAGGATAATGGTGTAGAGCAGGGTTTCTCTACGTTGACACTACTGATACTTTAGGCCAGATAACTCTTTGCTGAGGAAGCTGTCTTGTACTAAGCAGGATGCTGAGCACTATTCCTGGTTTCAATCCATCAGATACCAACAGCACTTACTCCCAGTCGTGCCAACTAAACGTATTTCTAGACATTGTCAGTCATTTCCTAGAGAACAGACGCATTCCTAGTTGAGTTCCACAGACACTGAGCATATATATGCCTTTGTTCTTGATGAGTTGCAAGCCTAGGTGGGTGGTGCTAACACAGGCATACACCAATGAAAGAGACATGCAAAAAATGCTATTAAATTTTTTAAAAAGGATCTTTTTCTAAGACGTTAACATTTCATCACATATTGTCTCACACACATTTTACCATGGCCATGGTTGTGTCAATTCTTAATCAACATTATGAGTTGCTTAATAAAAGCAGTAATACTTTGTGCACTAGTCACCACCGAGCCCTGGTGAACATTCACCTCCATCAGCACTGTGAATGATTATGATGATGCCAGAAGAAACAGTGAACCCCACACCAGTCTTTCAGGAGAGGAAAATATCAAGCGTTTGGGAAAATTTTTAAGCCAGTTTTCAGTACTATGCAAGACTGTGTTCACATTTCATTGGGCAACCACAGAAGACAGAAACACTGGGAAAATGTTTTTTGTTTTTTGGTTTTTTTTTTTTTTTTTGGTCTTTTCAGATCAATGAAAGAAGAAATAGAATTGTTTTGGTAGTGAGGGAAAAGAAAACTCTACAGACTGTGGAAACATTGTTAAACTAAAGAGTAAAATATTTTTGAGTGATTCAAAATGCAATACAAATTAATCATTAATTCTTCCTCAAATTGACCTTCTGTTTGAAGTGCCCTGTTTCTTGCAGTCTCTCACTTTTCACCATCCTGTTCCAGTGTCACCTCTCCTGTGAAGTTTTCCATATTCTCTGCATGCCACAGGACAGGTCTAGTCACAATATGTAGTGAAATCTCTGTTCACCTGGTTTTCACTCTGCTCTATAAAATCCCTCTAGGCAAGGCAAGGGTTTAACACTGTATCGCATAGTACTAAGAATATGAGAGGAACTCCAAAATAGCTGTTTAACAAGTGAATGAATGACTGAATAAGCAATAAAACACACCTGACTTATGTTAAGCACCTGCTAGTTTGGGTTTGCCTCAGTCTTAAGTTGGACAATGATGATTTACTATTGATGATGATGATTAAACTCCTCTGATGTTTACGTAACTTCCTTCAAGACCTGTAGCACCTAAGCTCTTAGTAACAGACATTCCTGCAATCCCAGAGAGGGGCTCCTAGGTAAGCATGGGGGTATCATACATTTTAATGCATTGCAATGTACATTATACACCATAAAAATTACATCACTGTATTCACTCCAACCAGACAAGAAGCCCAGCTATAAAAACTGAGTCAAATCCATCTGTAAATTCACATCCAGCTAATAAAATAGCACAGACATGACTGATCTATCTGTGTGGCGTCAAATCATATAAAGTCACTACTTCATTATGTCAGAGGGCTGTCATTGGCTGATTAAAACCTGCAAATAAATATTTATCATAACTTAGTCAGAGAAGATGATTTTACTTGGATGGGGTGAAGAGGCCCAGAATAATAAAAAATATGACATATTCATGAACCCACCAGTAACCCCTAACTGCAACTAGAAGGCAGGGAGAAGTACCTCTCTTAAGAAGCTCATGGAATTGCCAGAGAAAAATGCATGCTTTTACACACACCCTACGTCTCCATCAGGCCTATTTTTTTGTTCATCATATACTTTGGTTTTAAAAGGGATTTAGTCTCCTTGAATAAATAACTATACAGGGATTTAAAAAAAAATATTTTTAGGAAATTCAGAAAAACCTCCAACACAGTAATTCATTATTTATAACCAAGAAATTGATGCTAATACCACCATTATAGCTCCATGATGAAAAATGACTATGCACTTTAGTTCTGATCTGAGTTGCTATTATTTACCATTAACTCCCATTTATACAGGCTAATAGGGGAGGCAATGGTGTGGAGAATATGAAATAGTAGATCATCGAAAATCATTTTTAACTGGTTCCGGGAAGTATGCTTTCTTTACTTCTCCCACAGTAAGTTTAAACTATTAATTGTTCAATTATGGTCACAATAAAGCTTATTTCGGTTACCCAAGAGCATTCTAGGTGCAAGAGGTAAATAAAGAGAATTATCCCATGCTTGATCCTAGAGACATTAAATGCTTCAGGGAAAAAGAGAAACAGAGTATTTGCTAAGTGCTTAACATACTAGGTACTGGTTAAGTGTTTTCAAATAGGCTGGCATTTTATCCATCTTACTCTGTGAGGTAGATGTTACTCTCTTCAAGTCATAAATGCAGAAACTGAGGCTCAAAGTGGTACACTTGCCCAAGGGTCACATAAGGACCAAAACATGTTAATACTCAACCTGCTAAGTGGATCCATCTCTAATAGACAGCAATACTGTATCCCTTTTTCTGTCAAGTATTTGAAGATAAAGCTAGCAGAAACTATTAGAAACCAAAAGAAAAGATTTGCCACCTCAGATTTTCTCTCATCCACACTAAATAGGAATGTTTCATGGGGTGGGGGTGGGGGGGGTGTAAACAGATGTACTCAAACCACTGATTATGCTATAGGGTAGGTTTATAAATCACATGCAAAGTGGAGAAATCATGCATTTTACTGCATAGAAGACAGTAGCCGGAGTTATTTTAAAAACCTGTTAGTGAAATATGATATATTCTGTTGAGGGTTCCTTCAGAAATATATTGACTATCACAGTATTTTCAATTTACAGATGTTTAAGCATGATGCCAAATCCATGCAGGATGAAGATGATGAGAGCTATTTATAGTAGTTAATCAGAGATAAACTACATGTTGCAGGATCATATAATTGGAATTATAGACGATTTATTTTTGCATTGAGAAAGGACACAGCCCGCTCAGTGGAAAGGTCCTTAATAAATCTGAGCTCTATTCTCCTCGGTCCCCTTTAGTCCAAGTTACTCATCTTGTTGCTGAAAATACACTCCCAGCTGTCAAAATTTTAGTATCAATCAACAACCTCTCTGCATCCTGGGCTTTGCTTCGAAAAAGCTTGGCTGATAAACAGATAAATCTGTCTTTCTGTGTGTGTGTTTATGTTTCCCGTACCTGCTAGAGCTGAAAACCAGACAGTGATAGTGAATTAGGGCTATGGATGCAGTGGTTTTTACTAAAGTGTATAGAAGATCATGGAATCAACATAATAAATATGACTATCCTGAAGTT